>NW_006921997.1:2395471-2396956 GCF_000298275.1 Orycteropus afer afer
TTTTTTTTTTTTTTTAAATGATTGACTTTTGTTCCACATTGTTCCCTCACCTACCCATACCCTTGTAGAACTATTGTCTTCCAACTCTATACATGGTCTTGGGCACACTGCCCCTGCATAGACAGAGCTAATAGTTCAGCCTAAGCTTTAATCTTCTTATCTGTTCCATGGGGATGACACCGTTTCCCCTCTGAGATTGCCTGTGAAGATTAAATGAGAAGATAGTTCTAAAGGGGTTTGTAAACCCTACCAGTTACCAATTACTGGTTCCAACTTATGGCAAATGCATGTGTGTCAGAGGACAGCTGGGCCCTAGTGGGCTCTCAGGGGCTGGCTTTCAGAATTCGATCACCAGGCCTTTCTTCCAAGAAGCCTCCGGGTGGACTTGAACCGCCATCTTTCCATTAGCTGTTGAGTGTGTTAACTGTTTGAATCACCAGGGCCTCCTGTAAACCGTACAGAATTATATCTACTTTAACAGACTTAATTGAGTTTGGGTTTTCACTTCTGCCTCCTCCTGCCGGTTTTGCTGATGTCTTTGTTCCGGCTTTGTGGCAATGCTCAATGACAGAAGTTAGCAAAGTGCAAAACACCTCCCTGCACCTGTTTTCAATCACCTGCTCAGAGACCCACCAGGTCACTTCTTCCCAGTCCAAGTGGGCTTCTCCTTTCTAACATAATAGAAGGCGCTTTCTCCACTGCTTAGAGGGATGGACAGATTTCAATCCATAGCAATACTTTCTTCGCTAAAATGAATTGTAATAGTATCTTCTTTTTTAGAAAGTTAATGGTCAGTCACATCAGGGAATTGTTTAATGATTTTTTAGTTGCGTTGGCCAAAAATAGTTTGGGCCAAAATTAGTTGACTCATTGGAGGTGAAACATCTTGACATTTGTGAGTTGAGTTTGAATACAATTTTCCAAATTTGCCTTATTTTGAGACTAACCTGGAATGCTTGTGAAAATCCACATGCCTTTACCCCACCTCAAAGCAAATGAACCAGCTGCCCCGATGATTCTTATTTTGATTGGGCAACTGTGAGAAGCACTATTTTATACACCTGGGAAACTGTTTCGATACGTGTTTTAGGATTCCTGTCTCATAATCCCCAATAATACTCAATTTTAAAAGCTATCAAGCTCAACGTACGTATTACTATTTTAAAAAATCCAGAAAGTTTTTTTTTTTTTTGGCATGTCCTCATGCAAAGAGGTCTGGTGGTGTAGTGGTTAAGGCATCTGGCTACTAACCAAAAGGTTGGTGATTCGAACCCACCAGCTGCTCTGCAGAAGAAAGATGAGACAGCCTGCTTCTGTAAAGATTCACAGCCTTGGAAACTCTATGGGGGTTGCAAAGAATTAGAATCAATTTGACAGCAGTGGTTCTTTTCTTTTTTTTTTTTTTAGGATTTGGGTGAAGATTTACAGAGTAAATTCACTTTTCATACAGCAGTTCACATATACTTTGTCTCATGACATTGACCA
>NW_006921997.1:2404026-2413554 GCF_000298275.1 Orycteropus afer afer
TTTTTTTTTTTTTTTTAATCTCATATACTCATACAACAAAAGTGAAACACATTCCCACGTAGGTCAATGTACAGAATTTAGGATATTGGATTAGGAAGTTAATTCAGGCTCTATGGTTTTCCTGTTTATTCTTAACCTAGAAAAAGGAAGACCAATTCCCTTACTTTTTTAATTCCCTAAAAGAACTTGTTCAAAGAAATATTTCCTCCATCCTAGAGAAGCAACCATAGCTATTAGAAATTGGATGATCACTTCAACAGCTTGTGATAGTAAGGATTTTCAAACTATTTCAATAAGGCCAACGTGGAGATCCAGATTAACAAACAGGCACCACACAGGTCCTTTCCTCACATGTAATCTCATTGTGGTCGTTAAGTTTATGTGTTAACTTGGCCGGGCTTTGGTTTCGAGTGGCTGGGCAGCTGGAGGTAGTTGTTCCCCATGATGAGGCTGGATGTGGTGTAATCAGCTGCATGGACAGTCTGCTGTGAGACCTGAATCAGTGGAAGGGGAGTTGCCTTCAGAGTGGGCCTGCTTCCAGAATCCATGGAGAAACTTTGGGAAAGGTCTCGAGCTTTGGGCACATCTGGATCCTGCGTTTGGCTGAGCCTTCTTCTCAGCAGGCTGCCATGTTGCCTGCTGACCTTGGGATTGGTCCTGGACTTCAGTGGCCTGCATGTTGTCTGCTAATCTTGGGACTCTGCCCTTTTACCTGTTGATCTGGAGTTCATCAGCCCCAACAGTCAGCAGCTGTATGAGTCAGAAAGAGCCTCCAGCTCTAGTGGGCCTGGAACAGGAGGCAGAGCTAAAGCGCAAGGTCAAGGGGCCTTCACCCAGCCTTAAAGCTGGCACTTAGAACCTGGACGTCTGCTCTTGGAAACTGTAAGAGAATAAATCCCTGTTTGTTACAGCCATCCATTTGTGGTATTTCTGTTAGAGCAGCACCGGAGAACCAAGACACTCATTTAATATTCCTAACAGTTTCGTGTGGTAGTGTTATCAGCATTTTGTAGGTGAGCAAATAAAGGCAGCAAGAGTTCGGGTTGTACTGCAAATGTGGTTGACTCCCTTGAAAATCTATGAACAAGAATCACCCTTAGCCCTGAAACGAATTGCTATTCAGTTCTAGAGAGTTGATTTTTGCTGGTAACAGGCAGGAAAACGTTTGGTGTTATGGAAAGAAAACAGGTTTTTACAGTCAAGAAAAAGTCCCACTGAGAAGTTCTGTGACCTTGGGCAAGTTACCTATCTTTTCAGAAACACAGCTCCTGAAAAATGAAGACAATAGAGCCCAATTCACACTTCACAGTGGGTTGCGCAAGTGAATAAGATGAAAGATTTAAAGGTGTCTGGCATATGGGCAGTGCTTAATAAGAGTGAATTTGTTTTCCCTTTCTCCTTCTGGTCGCACACTTTGAATATCTGCAATTTAACCCTATTATTATGGATTTTCTCCTTAAGCTTTCTGCCAACCCTTTCCCAACTCCAGTAAGATTCTTCATGTTGTTGTTGTATGTGCTGTTGAGTTGGCCCGGACTCATCGCGACCCCTCGTTGGGTTCCCGAGGCAGTATCACTACAGAAGTAGATTGCCCCATATTCCTTCTGAGGAGTGGCTGGTGGGTTTGAACCAGCAGCCTTCAAGATTCGTCATAGTAGTGTTTAAATATATACATGATAGCTAACATTTATTGACTGTTTTATATGTACTTTCTCCTTCAATTCTCACCACAGCTTTATGAGGAAGATATATTACCGTTTGACATTTAAAGATGAGGAAGGCTGCGAGGAAAGTCCCTGCCCCAGGACACACATGTAGATGGTAGAGATGAGACAGGAATAGGATTGGAAAATGGGTCCCTGGAATGTCAATGTGGGTTCTCTGATTTTCCTGAGTCTAGGACTGCCAATAGTGGTTCTGATGGATGGGCTCAATGAGTCAGCAAAGTGGGCATTACTAGCATCTGCAGAGGAGGAAAGGGCTAAAACATTCCTGAGCTCACACTGCCATAAGAGCAAAGGCTGCCTCTTGCCACTGACTTCTGAAGCACGTGCCCTTGCAAGGAGACTGCTCTCTTCGCCTGTCACTCGTACACACTTGTTGCTGTTGTCAGGTGCCATCGAGTTGGTGCCAACTCATAGTGACCCTGTGCACAGCAAAACAAAACACTGCTGGGTCCAGTCCCAGGCTCACAATCCTTGCTATACCTGAGCCCATCGCTGCAGCCCCTGTGTCAATCCATCTCATTGAGGCCTTCCCCCTTTTTTGTTCACCCTCCACTTTACCAAGCATGACATCCTTCTCCAGGGAATAGTCTCTTCTGACAACATGACCAAAGTAGATGAGGCAAAGTCTGGCCATTCTCGCTTCCGAGGAGCATTCTGGCTGCGCTTCTTCCGGGACAGATCTGTTAGCTTTTCTGGCAGACCATGGCACTTTTGGTATTCTTCACCAACACCACACCTCAAAAGCATCAACTGTTGTTTGGTCTTCCTTATTCATTGTCCATGTTTCATGTGCATATGAGGTGGTTGAAAATACCAGGGCTTGGGTTAGGCGCACCTTAGTCTTCAAAGAGACATCATTGGTCGTTAGCACTTGAAAGAGGTCTTTTGCAGCAGATTTGCCCAATGCAATACGATGTCTCATGTCTTGACTGCTGCTTCCATTGGTGTTGATTGTGGACCCAAGTAATGTGAAATCACTGACAACTTCAGTCTTGTCTCCATTTCTCATGATGCTGCTTATCGGTCCAGTTGTGAGGATTTTAGTTTTCTTTGTAGTGTGGACTGTTATGGGCATCCATCTGACTGTAAGCCCTTTGAGGGCAGGGCCGTGTCTGCCTCTTTCGTCTCACTGTCACCTGTGCAATGCCCGCTGGATAGTAATAGGGACACAATGAAGGTTCAATTTAGCCACTTTTGTAAATTTTTAACTTTTTTTTTTTTCAACACTCAAGTTTCTGGAATATTCTACCCTTTCAGATGTACCTGGTTGGAGGGCTATGTGTGCCTTAGAGACCGTGCTGGGGTGTGATGGTCCTGCCCTTTTCAGCTGTAAGGCTCCCCAAGCTTCTTTTTCTATTTCATCTTCTCTTTGGAGTTTGCAACTTCAGCGCTCACAGGAGGCTATGCATTGGCATAGGCACCTTGTCAGCAGTAATGGCTCGTGACCCCCAGGTGGGTGGTGGGGCCTTAAGTTTTGGGTCTGTGGGAAGTGAGTCAGGCTGCTGGGACTCAGTCAAGGCACACCGGTACCTGAGAGAAAAACTACCATGCTTTCCTCGCAGTATAGTTTTGTATCAAAAAATGCAGAGAATTAAACCCGTAGGCTTTGGAACTAGATTGCCTGGATTCAAATCCCAGTTCCAGCACTTATGAGCTGTGTGATTGTGGTCCAGCCACTAAGTGTCTCCATGCCTCAGTGTTCTAGTCTGCAAAATGGGCATAATAATTGTAATGGTGTAACTAGTGTGTCTGCCTGTCTGCCTGTCTATCTGTTTGCCTATCTATCTCATGTGGAACAGTGCCTGGCACATACATAGGTTCAGAGAGCCAGAGTTCTGTGAAAGTCTTCCAAATCAGTTTATAGGCAGAGTTTCTGCATTTAAAAAAAAAATGTTTTTCTATGCCCAGAATCCTCACTTGCCAACTGGGTAGCTTTCAAGAGTTCAGTAACTTGCAGCCTCAGTTTCCTTGCTTGGGAAACTGACTCTTCTTATCTTCTGTGGAGCATTGTTACTGTCAATAAGTAGGGTAAGATCCTTTGATGGTGATTTAAATGGGAATAGTTTTAGAACAGGGAAAACTTAAGAAAGATTAGAAATTGAGATGGGGAGATTTACGAAGGGGGCACACCACACAGGGCCATTTTAAAGAGGGACCTTTCAGAGAGATTTGTATTGTATCTGGTATGTACTTGATGGAAACCTCAGACTTTGGTATCTGGCTGATTAGCACCTCAGACCCAGTTCTCTCACACACTTAGCTGTGTGACCTCAGGAAATTTGCTCAACCTCTCTTAGCCTTGTCTCATCAATAAGGCAGAGAGAAGCATCTGTTCCTCATAGGGTTATAAGCATTAACTTTAGAGTGTTGAAAACGTGCTCAGTGCAGATCCTAGTGCACAATGGATACTTAACACGTTTCCTCTTCCCTTTGCCTTTATCTAAGGGCAATCAAAGATCAGTTAACTCTCACTTTAGTCAAATGAACTGTTCATGCAGCAAGAGAAAGAATCTCCCTCTCTGATATTTGGAACCTGGATGTTGACTCAGACCCTCTTTTTCCACCAGTTGTGCCGGCACAGGGTCGGCACTGGCCCCGTCAGAGCTGCCGGCTACAACACCGAGTGCAGAAGGCGTGGTGGGAATACAAGGCAGGATGGATGCGGCGCTTTTAGAAATATAAGACAGGGTGACAGGATAGCGGTTAAATAACATCCCCCCCCCCACTTCAGGGTAATGACTCCAGAAGTGAGGAGAGTGGCTCCAACAGAAGGAGAGGGAGCCACAGTTTGTGGCCCATATGTCCGCTTCATTTTGCACTTACTCCTAGCTGCCCATCTGTTCACCACTGCCTAGTCTAGCCATGGGGCTTATAATGTGGTATCCACATATATGGATGCCTTCACTCAACAGATGTGAGAATGAGGGACAGCCACGCTAATACCAAGCTCATTCACTATCCCTTTGTGCCTCTTTCTGCTATTTTCTCCTCTTTGCCTTTCAATTTCACTTGAATATATTTTCCAATTATGATGATTGTTATTTGGGACATAATGTGCTAGCTATTCACTGGACACTCTGTCTGACATCTCCTATAAACATCACCATACCTCTCTTGGATTGGCTTTACTGTTCCCATTTTACTGATGAAGAAACTTAGGCTCAGAGATGTTAACTCACTTGCCAAGTTCATGCACTAGAAGATGGTGGCATGGACTTGAAATCTAGTCTGTCAAAGTGCAGAGCTTTTCCTGTCCAACTGATGATGAAGGATGATTGGAATACCCTAAAACAAACCAACAAACAAATTCCCTCCAGCTTTCTCTTTGTGTCCTCTAACAGATGATCTGTTTTGAGTTTGAGCTGAAGTGATTTCTCTGATGTGACAAGATGGGCTCCCTCTGGTGGCAGAGTGTGGTTTGACAGAGCCTTAGTTGCCTAGGGACACATACATACAGAAAGGCAGACACGTGTTTTAGTATAATTTTCATCAAGTCCCATTATTGAGACTCCCCTAATACAATGTAGAAATAGAATCCAAACCTGGGTGGATGCCTATTGCAAAGTTAATGCTGGGATAAGAAAAACTCCCTGTTCGTCCCAGTGCAGTGAGAGAGACAGAGGTCCTTAGGTGGCACAAGTGATTTGCCGTTGGCCACCACTCATCCATCAGTTTGTCAGACTGTGGTGACTTGCACGTTGCTGTGATGCTGAAAACCGTGCCACCGGTATTTCAGATCCTCACAGGGTCATTCAAGGTGGACAGGGCTTCAGTGGGGCTTCCAGACCAAGAGAGTAGGAAGGAAATCTGGCGATCTACATCAGAAGAAATTAGCCAGTGAAAAAGTTAAAATCATAGTGGAACTTTGTCTGATATAGTACCAGAAGGTGAGCCCCTCAGGTTGGAAAGCATTCACAATGTGATTGGAGAATTGCCTCAAAGTGGAGTTGATCTTAATGATGCAGATGGAGGAAAGCTTTTAGGACCCTCGGTTGCTGATATGCATGACTCAAAATGAGGAGAAACAGCTGCAAATATCCATAAATAATCAGTTTGTGGAATGGACAAAATACAAATCTAGGACAATTGAAAGTCTTCAAAAATGGAATGTGTAAAGATTGATATCCTAGGCATTGATTGATGTAAAGATTGATATCCTAGTGAGCTGAAATGGACTGGTATTAGCCATTTTGAATTGGTCAAACATACTATCTTGTGAATGACAAAGAGATGAATTGGATTCATCATTAAAAAGAACATTTTCTTTAACTAGCCTATGTTCAACAATGTGTTTCAGAGTGTCTTCTGACACCCATTTTGGTCTTTTCTTTCTTTCCTGTCTTTTTAATGACCTCTTGCTTTCTTCATGTATGGTGTCCTTAATGCCATCCCAGCTCCAAAAAAAAAAGAACATTTAAAGTTCTGCCCTGAAGTACAATGTTGTCAGGAATAGGAAAATATCTGTACGCCCACAAGGAAGACCAGCTATTCTGACTATTATTCAAATTTACCCACCAACCACTAAAATCAAAGATGAAGAAATTAAATGTTTTTACCACATCTGCAGTCTGAAATCGATCAAACATGTAGTCAAAATGAATTGATAATTATTACTGATTGGAATGTGAAAGTTGGAACCAGGATTAGTAGTTTGTGATAGAAATGATGAGATTGCCTGATAGAATTTTGGAAGGTTAACTACTTGTTAATTGCAAATACTTTTTTTTTTAACAACATCAATAAGGACTATACATATGGACCTTGCGGGATGGAATACACAGGAATCAAATTGACAAAATCTGTGGAAAGAGACAATGGAGAAGTTCAAAATCATAGTCACTGCAAGACCAGGGACCAACAGTGAAACAAACCATCAATTGCTCATATGCAAGCTGAAGTTACCCTGAAGAAAATGAAAACAAGTCCATGAAAGCCAAAGTATGACTTTGAGTTTATTTCACTTGAATTTTGAGACCATCTAAAGAACAGATTTGATGCACTGAATACTAATGACTGAAGACCAGAAGAGTTATGGGATGGCATTAAGGACACCATACATGAAGAAAGCAGGAGGTCATTAAAAAGACAGGAAAGAAAGAAGAGACCAAAATAGGTGTCAGAAGACACTCTGAAACATGTTGTTGAACACAGAATAGTTAAAGAAAATGTAAGAAATGGTGAAATAAAAGAGCTGAACAGAAGATTTCAAAGGGTGGCTCAGGAAGACAAAGTGTTGTCATGAAATATGCAAAGACCTGGAGTTAGAAAACCAAAATGGAAGAACATGCTCAGCATTTCTCAAGCTGAAAGAACTAAAGAAAAAATTCAAGCTTTGAGTTATAGTATTGAAGGAGTCTATGGGCAAAATTAGGAGCTCTGGTAGCATAGTGGCTAAAGCACTTGACTGCTAACCAGAAGGCTGGTGGTTCAAACCCACCAGCCACTCCTCGGAAGGAAGGTTGGGCAATCCTACTTCCATAGTGATACTGCCTTGGAAACCCAAGGAGGGGTCGCTATGAGTCGGGGCCGACTCGACGGCACATAACAACAACAACATGGGCAAAACACTGAATGCCACAGGAAGCGTGAAAAGAAGATGGAAGGAATACAGAGTCACTGTACTCCAAAGAACTGGTAGATGTTTAACCATTTTAGAAGGTAGCATATGATCAAGAACAAATGGGATTGAAGGAAGAAGTCAAGCTGCACTGAAGACATTGGCAATTCTAGGAACTGATATATTCCAGGAACTGATGGAATACTGTTCAAAATGGTTCAACACATGAGGAATTTGGAAAACAACTACCTGGCAAATTGACTGCAAGAAATCCACATTTGTGCCCATTCCAAAGAAAATTAATCAAATAGAATATGGAAATTATTGAACAATATCATTAATATCACATGCAAGTAAAATATTGTTGGAGACAAGTCAAAAACAGTTGCAGCAGTACATGGACAGGGAACTTCCAGAAATTCAAACTGGATTCAGAAGAGAATATAACGAGATCATCATTGCTGACGTCAGGTGGATCTTGAGTATGCAAAGGCATTTGACTAGGGATCATAACAAATGATGGTTAACACTGTGAAGAATGGGAATTCCAGAACACTTGTGCTTACGTGGATTCTGTACATAGACCAGGAAGCAGTTGTTCGAACAGAACAAGGGGATACCACATGGTTTAAAATCAAGAAAGGTGTGCAACAGGGTTGTATACTTTCATTATACTTACTCAATCTGTATGCTGAGCACAATCTGGGAAGCTGGACTGTGAAGACGAATGTGGCGTCAGGATCGGAGGAAGACTCATTCACCACCTGTGATATGCAGATGACACAGCCTTGCTTGCTGAAAGTGAAGATGACTTGAAGCACTTACAGAACAAGATTAAAGATTGCCATCTGCAGCATGGATTACACCTCAACATGAAGAAAACAAAAGTCTTTACAGCTGGGCCAATGGGCAACATCATGATAAATGGAGAAAAGATTGAGGTTGTCAGGGATTTCATTTTACTTGGATCTACAACCAACACCCATGGAAGCAGTGATTAAGAAACCAGACATTGTATTGTACTAGGTAAATCTGCTGCAAAAGACTTCCAAGTGTTAAGGAACAAAGATGTCACTTTGAAGACTAAGGTGTACCTGACCCCAGCCATGGTATTTTCAATTGCCTCATATGCATGTGAAAGATGGACAACAAATAAGGAACACCAAAGAAGAATTAATGCCTTTGAATTATGGTGTTGGTGAAGAATACTGAAAATAGAATGGTCTGCCAGAAGAACGAACAAATCTGTCTTGGAAGAAGTACAGCCAGAATGCTCCTTAGAAGTGAGACTGGCTAGACTTCATCTCATCTACTTTGGTCATGTTGTCAGAAGGGACCAGTTCCTGGAGAAGAATATTATGCTTGGAAAAGTAGAAGGTCACGAAGCAGGGGAAGACCCTCAACGAGACGGGTTGACACTGGCTGTAATGATGGACTCAAGCACAGCAAATATTGTGAGGATGGGGCATGTCTAGGCCATGTTTCATTCTGTTGTGCATGGGGTCACTATGATTCAGAGCTGACTCGATGGCAGCTAACAACAACAACACAGCCATCATGGTGGATTGTCTATCAGGAGAGGGACATGGTGGTGATGTGTGGATTAAATGAGACAGATTATACCAGGTAGTTATAACTTCTGCTATTTGTCCCTCTGTCCTCTAGTCCATCCTCCCACTGGCCCCAGAGAGATTAAAGTGAAAAACACAAAGTCTGTTGGATCTTTGCTTGAAAATTCCTATTTCTTGCTAAGACTCGGAGGATAAATTCCAAAGTTCTACACCTGGCAGGCAAAATCTTTCACAATCTTTACCGTGCTCCTATTTTGTCAATTGAGCCCTTGCACCTTAACCTACTGGCACCTAGGAAAATACTAATATCAGTTCCTGTCACCTGCTGTGCTGCCTTTTCCATCTGGAGCAATTCCACTAACCTTCCCTTTCAGGTGAGACATCACCTCTCTCTTTGAAGGATCACGGAATCCCACAGGCCATACTCTTTACTTCCTCCTCAGCTTTTTTCACACTTGATATTCACCACCAACTGTTCTTTGTACATGAAGGTACAGTTTTACTTTAAGTCACTCTCTTTTCCACTAAACTCTTGGTCCTGGCTTAATTCATATCTGGGTTCCCAGGGCCCTGCACAGTTTCTGGCACATAATAAGTACACTAAATGTTTCTGAGTGGCTTCAGGAAAGATGCAAAGGACTGCCACTGGAAATTGTGCACAAACTCAGTGCCA
>NW_006921997.1:2414319-2416913 GCF_000298275.1 Orycteropus afer afer
TCACAGACATAGCTAATGGCTACCCCTGAGCAATTTCCTGGCAGCCTTGGAGGTCTTCCTGCAGTGTGGGCTGCGCACAGCTGTCACTGTGAGAGGGAAATGGAACCCTAACGTCTGCCAGTCACACACCAATATGACTGCATCCATAGCTTCATTTGGTGGGAGATGGGTAAGGCTGGAAAAAAGTACTTATTATAAACCATGATGATAGGCATTAAAAACAACCCATGCTTCCCTACTCATAAAAATCAGTGATTTAATTTTCTGTGTTGATTGCCAATGTTTGTCCATATAGAGCTCATTGTTGATAGTTATACTGGTAAACTGGATATTATTTTGTGTTGTGTTTTCTCTGATGAATGTATCATAACTATTTCTCTTGTCATTTGTAGTCTCCTGGATTGTTTAAGTGGCTAAAGAATAATTCTTTGAATGGAGGCATGATGAAGGACTCATCTACTCCCCAGTCTTGGACAGGGAGGGTGTCTCCAGGTGTCGGAACTAATTGCAGCTAAGTGAAAACCCTTCTCAATAGGCAGGTGGCCAGCAGCAGCTGCTGTGGAGTCTGGCCTGGCCCTGAGTCCATCGTGAATGAGGGCGGTAGTCTATTGGCTTGCTTCTAATTTACAACTGGAGATCACCTTAACTCCTGGAGACCACCTTTCGCCACATAAAAGATAGGCCTGTAAAGGGAACCATAACACCCAGGAAGTACATGCTCCACAGAACAGTCAGGTATGAGACCAACAGGCAGCATTTGCCCAAAAGCAAAGTGAAGGAGGAAAACTGGGCAAAACGGGTAGAGGGCACCCAAGGTGGAAATGGGGGAAGTGCTGACACATGGTGGGGACTGCAATCAATGTCAGGGAACAATCTGTGCATAAATTGCTGAATGAAAAACTAATTTGCTTTGTAAACTTTCACTTAAACCACAATAATAATTTGTTTTATCTTATTCTTTTTAATTGTGATTTGGGTGAAAGTTTATAGAGCACATTCAGTTTCCATTCAACAGTTCATACACATTTTGTCTCATGACATTGATTGCAATCCCCATAATGTAACAGCTCTCTTCCCACTTCCTCCCTTCGTTACTTTTTCCTCTGTGTCCTTTCCTATGCATTCCTGCCCTGTGAGCTATTTCCCTGTGTAGATACTGCTCTTCTGGTCTCCTGTGGTTGATTGTTCTAAGGAGTGCAATGAAACCCAAAAACCAAACCCACTGCCATCGAGGCAATTCTTACTCATAGCAATCCCCATCAGGTTGCCAAGGCTGAAAATCTTTACAGCACTAGACTGTCTCATCTTCCTCCTGTGCAGCAGCTTGTGGGTTGAGCCACCAACCTTTTGGTTAGTAGCCCAGTGCCTTAACCGCAGCACCATCAGAGCTCCCATCTGGTGTAAGTGTTCACCTTCTACGCCTGTCTGCTGTTTGGCTGGAAGCCACAGGAGTGAGTTCAGTTCCAGGCTGGCAGGGTGACGAGGGGCCATAGTCTTGGGAGTTTCAACAGTCTCTATCAGACCAGTAAGCCTGGGTTGTTTTTGTATGATTTTGAGTTTTGTTCCACATTTTTTCTCCCATTCTATCCAGCATCTCCTATTTTGATCCCTTTCTGAGTAGTTGACATTGATGGTAGTTTTTCATTCAGCAATTTATGCACCATCTAGTTCTGGTCTCAGGTCATATTAACTGAGGTTTCCATGGTCCACTAGTCCCTTGGACCAATCGTTTCCATGTGTCTTCGATTTTCTTCATTCTTCTCTGCTCTAGATGAGGAGAGACCAATTGTTGCATCTTAGATGGCCATTCTAAGCTTTTAAAACCCCAGTTGCTACTCACCAAAATAGGATGTAGAACAATGTTTTTGTGTGGTATATTATGCCAATTGAGCTTAATGTCCCTTGCAACCATGGTTCTGAGCCTGTGGGCCCAGTTACTCACTCTCTCAGGATGTTTGGCTATGACTACATAGTTATCATAATTTTACCCCATTAACTCTGTTATATATATGGACATTGTTATACCACATACAAGTATGTATGTAGAACTATTGTCTGCTCAATTTATGTGTGGTCATGGGTATATTCTCTTTTGCCTAGACATACCTGACCATTTAGCTTGTCTACCTACATATCCACCCATAGATGAATGTTTGTTATTACTGATAATGCACTACACATTAATACATTTAAAAAAAAATTGTAAAAAGAGAGAAAAAAAGCCATTTATTGGCTTGGACACAGCCCAGAGAGTCTGAGAGAAGTCTTGCTGCCCTCAGGCTGGTACACACAGTGCTTGAGGAACGCTCAGAGGACCCACCAACTAGGTTCTTCTCTGGCTTCCAATCCGCTCACTGGGGCCTGACTGCAGCTTTCTTATCAGCTCTGACACTATCACTAAGGCTTCTGTGGAGGACTGTATGGTCGCCACCTAGAACTCTGTTCAAAAGTGAAGGGATTGGTCCCCCAGCTGCTGGCAATGCTGCCTGCACTCTTACTAGGATTGGCTCTGTTGAAGACTGTCTCCTTGCCAAGGCCATGGCCTCTTCCCTGGGCTGTCTCCATGACTAATGAGAAATATAAAAGCCTGGCCC
>NW_006921997.1:2417698-2421896 GCF_000298275.1 Orycteropus afer afer
GCCGTTCACAACTTCCTCCACCTGGTTAACTCTTCCTCATCTTTCATGGTCAGCTCAGTTATCAACCTCTTTAGGGATGCTTTCTTTGAACCTCCAGATGAGGCCAAGAAATCATCCTGGATATTCTCATAATCCCTCACGCTTACTTCTTATCTTTATTATTGAAAACTTCTGTGCCTGTCTCTGGACTACATTGCTCAGTGAGTCCCTTGAACGCAGGAACCGAGTCATATCCATACATATGTTTCCAGTGCCTCACAGTGCCTGGCTCATAGTAGATGCTCAGTAAAGGACCTAGCCTAGGGCTCTTGATTTATTGTGCCACATTGATTTGCAAAGCATCAACTTCAACTGTCACAAGCAGTGTGCAAATGGACCAATTTCAGTTGAATCTTACCCATGTTGGGTACTATGAGTCCTAAATTTGATGCCCTACATTGTTTTCATTGCATTTTTTTTTAAAAATAGTGGACTTGAACATTTTCCCTTACGTTTTGCTGAGTCATCATATCTGTTCTTGTGTAGATCATATACTCCTCTCCTTTACATTTTGTATTATAACCTTTAGTCTCAAGTCAGTTTTGTGACTTAGAACAATCAAGTGGGCTTGTTCAAAGTTTATCTGGCTTGACTATGGCCTGTGATTTTGAGAGAATTATGCCCCTTTATACAGAGTCACTGGGTGGTGCTAACAGTTAATATGCCTGGCTGCTCACTGAAAGTTTGCAGGTTCTAGTTGACCTAGAGGCACCTCAGAAGAAAGCCTGGTGTTCTACTTCCAAAAACAGCCATTGAAAACCTCATGGAGGGGACACCAAGGTCAATTGGCATAACACAGGCCACAAAGAGTGTTCTACATCCTACTTTGGTGAGTTGTGACTGGGGTCTTAAAAGCTTGTGAGTAGCCGTTGAAGGTGCAACTATTGGTTGTTCTCCATGTGGAGCAAGGAAGAGTCAAAAAAAATCAAAGGCGCAAGGAAACAATTAGTCCCAAGGACTAATGGACCATGCAAACTGTAGCCTCCACCAGCCTGAGACCAGAATAATTAGACGGTGCCCAGCTGTGACTGCCGATTACTCTGACAGGGATCACAGTAGGAGGTCCTGGATAGAGTGGGAGAAACATGTGCAACAAAACTCAAAATCATAAAAAAAGATTAGGCTTCTGGTCTGATAAAGACTGGTGAGACCGCTGAGATAGGGAGATAGGCACTCTTTAGAAGAATCAACTATATGAGATAAAAAGGGCCACATTTAACCGGGGAAAAATCTCAGAAGGCAGGAAGGGATAGGAAAGGACAAAGGGAAATAGTAAACACAGGAAGGGAGTGGGAAGAGTACTATTATACTGTGGGGATTGCAATCAATGTCACAAAATAAAATGTGTATGGAACATTGAATGGAAAATCAACTTGCTTTATAAACTTTCACCCAAATCACAATGAAAAGTTAAAATCCTAAGGAGTTCAGTTCTACTCTGACACACGTGGCAACACCATGAATCAGAACTGACTCCATGACAATTGGTGTTTATTGGTTTGCCTCCCTGTGAACTTGAGTTTCCGTTCTTGCACCTCAATGGAATCACTTAGAAGCTTTTAAACAATATGGATCCCTGGCCTTAAATCCACCGATCCAGATTCTCCCAAGGGAATTGAGCTTTTTCTTAAGTGCTTCCCAGGTGAGCCTGGTGCAGTCAGCCTCTCCAAGGCTACCTACCAATTGGCTTTGGGAACCACAACCAGATGGGCCCTCAAGTTCCTTCCAGCACTGTCTTCTTGGTGCCTCTGTTGGGCCCAGCTGTGTGGGGGCTGATGAGAAGAAGAAGGGGGAATTGATTGCTGTGTACTGATACCTGAAGGAACTTCAAGAGCAAAGAGTGTTCTTATTCCACGTGAGTCCAGAGGAGGAACCAGCACGAATGCATGGAAACTCCTCAGAGGCAGCTTTTGGTTCAGCAAACCGGGAAATGTGCTAACGACTCACGTGCGGCACAGGAGTGGCTGCCTCCTGGGCTGTGATGAGAGTCAGTGCAACAATGCATAGGAATGGCTCGGCCATGGGTGCCCCAGATAGTAAGTCCTTCTTTGTGGAAGCTGCCCTCACAGAGACAGTGGAGCAGCCTGGGCCATGGGTGTCTTGGCTCTGCTCCTTGCTAGCTGTGTGACTTACAGCAAGTTATTATTTCCCTCTAAACCTCAGTTACTTCATCTGTAAAATGAGGCTAACAGCAGTTCCTGTCTGGCAGAATTATTTTTTAATAGCAGCTTTATTGAGATATCGCTTGCATACTGTACAATTCACTCATTTCAAGTGTACATTTCAGTGGTCTTAGATATTCACAGAGTCGTGCAGTCATCACCACATCGCTATCTTGAAGATCAAATGAGACCATGGTGGGTGGGGGAAGTGTTTAGAACAGTGCCGCAGGCATAGTGCATTGTTCTTGATGAATTCCTTATGGATGGATGGGTCTGGAGGTGCTTGCACTGGCGACCTCTTGGGGCTGTTGCAGGGATACTGAGGCAGCATACAGAGGAAGGCAATGCTCCCAACCTCACATTCTGAGCTGTTTTCTTTAGAATACTCCCAACTCCCATCAGATGCACTGATGTCACTTCTACGCAGTCCCTCATTCCTGTTCCCATATCCTCCCCAACTGGGGCAGGAAATATGCATCTGCTCCAGGGAGCTCTCCTCCCGGGTGGACAGTTCAGTGTGGAGCCAGCCTCCTGGTTAGTAGGAGCACAGCAGGGGCACTCAGTTTCGGCCGTTGGTGTTCCCCCCAGTGAACTGAGATGTGCTCCTCCCCTCCCAGTCTCCCTATGCTCCTAGCAAGATGCCCATTCAGACGGTGGTTTTACTATTCCTGAGTCTCAAAAATTTGCTGTAGGTCCTGGCCCATGTCACTGGCTTGAGCTCTGGTTCTCTTTCCTAAATTCCTATTTTGGGTCCTCCATATTTCTGAGGTGGCTTTCTGTTCCCCAGCTCCATTCACCTTGGCTGGACCCCCAAACACCAATAGGTTGACCCACCTCCTTGCTGGGCTTTGTCTGTTTTTGTTTACTCTTTAATCCCCAGGATCCAATACTACATCTGGCACATAGTAGAAGCTGAATAAATATTTACTGAACAAATGAATTATTAGCATTCGAG
This sequence comes from Orycteropus afer afer, assembly GCF_000298275.1. Classification (NCBI taxonomy): domain Eukaryota; kingdom Metazoa; phylum Chordata; class Mammalia; order Tubulidentata; family Orycteropodidae; genus Orycteropus; species Orycteropus afer. Next base: position 2,420,855 of record NW_006921997.1, read on the forward strand.
GGAAATGGATAAGAGTGACAAGTTATTTGCTCTCAAAGCCACGGTGATTTAAAAAGTTTACATAGTTCATTTTCACCATCTAAACTGTTAAGAGAAACACGAGCCCAATTTCCTTAGGTTTTAAAAGGTGCCAGAGGACTTAATTTAACATGCTGAAAGTTTTCAAATTTTAGAGCACTCACCCTGAATGCTTCCTTCTGTATTATCCCAAATCCAGTTCACAGTTCTGCCATTTGGATTTGCTGTGTATTCCCATTCACTTGGGGATAAATTGCTTTTTAGTAATTCTGTAATAAAATGACTTCAGCCATCTTTACTGTTCAAAACCCGACTTTATCTAGATATTTATTAATAAACACACCCCTCTCATATGGTTTTAAGGGATTTGGATACTCTTTGGAGGTATTTCAAATATAAGACTTCACTTTTCAAATATGAATTTTGTGATTGTTTCTCCATGGGGAAACCAACCACTTTAGTGATAAAATAAAAGGGGAATAACAGTGACCAGGCGTAAGTTGAATATGATGTAGACTTCAGGAGAAGAAGGGGCTATATGAAGGCCAACCTGCTAACCCTTTGCTGCTACCAGCTCCTGGACCATCACCTAGGAATGCTCAAGGCACTCTCCCCACCAGGAAATGACTTGCTCTTCAGCACCCCTCTCCCCTGCCACACTTGAGCTATTTCTGTTTGCTCCAGATTGGAACTCATTATTTACACGGTCTCCTTATGTTGATTTTTTTTTTTTTTGCTTTTCATGGATGTGGTAGTTCAGTTTGTGTGTCAACAAGGCTGGTCCTGGTTGAGTGGCTGGGCAGCTGGATGTAGTATTCCCCATGATGAGACTGGTAATCACCTCCATGGTGGAATCTACTGGGAACAGCTGAGTAACTGCCTTTGGGTATGTGGTCTGCTTCCTGTATATAAGCAGAGGCCTTGGGGAACGGTCTCTGGCCTATGGCACGCTTGGACCCTGCATGTAGCCATGTCATTGTTCAGCAGCCTGCCATGCTCTGTTGACCTTGGGACTTACAATGGG
>NW_006921997.1:2430131-2456101 GCF_000298275.1 Orycteropus afer afer
CCCCTAGTTTTCGCAGAGGTATTAGCCTAGCAATCTAAATGCCAGATGGGTAGATTTCCTGGCAGTCTAACAGCAAAGCAGAGTTCTATGACAGCTAGTTGGGCCTCCCTCTAGGATTCTCTAAAGCATCTGCAGAAAAAAATGACTTCTCAGAGAAGTTACTTTGTGACCCAATATTTTGTATTTGCTCACAGAGAAATAAAAGTGGACTTGAAGCTGGTGCGAGTGGATCTTTTATCTCACGTCTTTGCTCTGTCTCTGTTCTACTTTTTCACATCTTACCTGTATCACCAACCTGCTGCTGCCAGGTCTTAGGCAAATACGAAAGGGAAGAGTGTCTGTAGGTCCTTTTGACCCACATGTCATCACTTATCCTCACAACAAACTAATACCATTCCCATTTTACAGATAAGAAAACTGAGGACCAGAAAACCTAAGCCCAGGACACATAACTAGGAAGCTGCAGAACGAGGATTGCCACGTAGTTCTTCTGAGGCACTGCCCTGCCGTGCTGCGGCTGCCCTAGAGGAAGGCAAAGCCTTGCACGCTACCTTCCCTCTTTCCTTTGGAAACTTCTCTTTCTGCTGTTTCCTCCCACCCTATGGACACCAGAAGGCTGGCGGTTCAAACCCTCCAGCCACTCCTCGGAAGGAAGGCTGGGTGATCTACTTCCGTAGTGATACTGCCTCGGAAACCCAAGGAGGGGTCGCTATGAGTCGGGTCCGACTCCACGGCAATGAGTTTGTTTTTTGGGTTTTTCTTATGGACCCTAGAGTGGCACGGTGGTTAAGGATTTGGACTGTTAACCAGAGCGTTGGCAGTTGGAACCCACTAGCTGCTCCTCGGAAGAAAGATGAGTCAATCTGCTTCCATAAAGATTTACCGGCTTGGAAACCCTATGGGGGTCGCTATGAGTCAGAATCAACTCGATGACAGTGGGTTTGGTATGGACACCAGAAGACCTCAAAGGGGCGTCTAGCTCTCCAAAGGCCCCTGTGGCCTTACAATATCTGGGCTAGCTCTCTTTGGATTTTCTTTAAACCCCTCCCCACAATGACAAGCAAGTGTTACACTGAAGCTTCTGCAGAGTGTGGGTAAAGTAACTCATTGGACACTGTGCAAGGACACTTCCTTAGGGCACGTTTGTACTTTACCCCTATCATGGAACGAATTGTATTTCCCCAACATATTGAAATCCTAATGTCTGTATTAGGAACGCATGGGTGTATGGAGTACATGCTTCTGAGCACACATGTAATTGTGTTATGTCTCTGGGCTTGCATGTTTGGGCTCATGTCTGCACATGCTTATATGTGTATGCATGATTCTATGTACACACATGCATTCGGGTATGTAGACAGAGGGGGTGTGTGTGTGTGTGTGTGTGTGTGTTTGTGTGCTCACATGTGCATGTGTGCACCATGTACCAGGGTGCTTTTGTGTGTGTATGTGTGTCCCTGCAGGAAACCTGGGCCCAAGCAGCCCCACCCTCAGAGTCACACATGACCCCAACTGCCAGCAGGTGGCCCCTGAGCACTGTGTGCTGGCTTTGGGTCCACTACAGCTCCTCTATCCTTCCCTTCCGGAGAGAATCACTGCAGTGGGCTGGGTCTAGAAGAGCCCTCCCTCCACTGCTCTGGCTTCCTGGGGACTTGATCCCTGAGCTTCTGCCTATACTTGGTCCTATCCTTAGCCCACATAGGAGCAGAGGCACAGACAGTAGCTAAGGGGGACCTTGGGCATAAGGAAAACAATTCTGACCTGTGTAAAAGTCCTGAGAGGGGTAGGGCCTTATCATACATGGGTTACTGAACACCAGAAGTATTCTTGACTCTGATGGGCTTTGCCCAGAGATGCTGGCCTGGACCAAGGCAAGCAGGAGGACATAGGGCCCCAGGCCTGGGCTGAGGCTGGAGAGGAGTGAGGTCTGAGGACGAGGGTTGCTCATTTGGGCTGCAGAAGAGACAGGAGATAGTGCCCAGTGATGTCTGCTGTGCCCTGCTTGAAGTGGCTATGGGCCAAGCAAGACAGACAGATGGCGATTCCCTCTTTTGAAATGGTGGTTGAGGAGGGGAGAAGGTGGCATCATCCATATCTCATAAAGACAGCAACCAAGTACACAAAGACAGCCAATCTTTATTTATTATAATCTTTATTTATAATCTTTATTTGACTCTGTGACCTAAGGACAATCAAGAAGACTTGAGCAGAAGAGGCTCCAAATACTGGAAAGCAGGTTCTCAGATGGACTGGAATTGAGTGCATGCCTGTGGGAGCTGTCAGAATGCTGAGGGTCTGGTGGGAATGCCTTAGCTTACTGTGCTGGAATCGAGTCTTGCCTAATTTTGCCCCCATGTGCAGCCGTGAGCTGCTGAAGGGCAGGTCTGCTTGTCTCTGGCTCCCTAGCACCCAGCACAGGACTGAGCCAGAGTGGGCACTTGCTGGTGACACTTACAGGGCAGTTGGGATGGTGGAGACAAGGTAGAAAGAGTTTGATGGAGCTTAATGCTGAGTCTGGACCAGAGCTACTCTGCTTGTGCTGGAAGGACCCTGAGAGAGGTAAGGTTCCTGAGAAGAAGGGCTCAGGTCAGACCCTTGTACACTGCCCAAGGTGGAAAAGATCTGAGCCATTGGGCAATCCTATGGTTTCTATACTGTTTTCTGTGGGATTCTGGGGGAGAGAGGCAGCGGGCAAGGCTCTCCACCCCAGGCCTTGGTTCAATTGAGACAGCCCGGCTTTGTATCGAGAACAAGTTTCTATTTTTATAAAAATAGCATGTATAATTGTGAAAAAAAATTAAGATATAAAAAGTTACTCAATGAAAAGTTATTCTCCTTCTAGTTCAGTGAAGTAATCTTATGGATTTTCCTTTTTTTTTTTTTTTTTAAATTTATATTTAGTTGCACCTTCATTCACTATGTGTCATCCATTCATCCAACAAATATTTACAGGTTATTCATTCATCCAACAGATATTTATTAAGTATCTACTAATTCCTGAAATAAATATATATGTTTATATATAAACTCCAAACCAAACTCACTGCTGTTGAGTCATTCCCAACTCGTGTGTGTGTGTGTGTGTGTGTGTATCTGAATACTTATTCTGTTATTTATTTTTGGAACATAAAATATATACCTCTATGCACTTTTACGATTTTGTTTTCACTTTTGAACATGCTTCTATGCTGGTGTATGTATATCTATGTCATTCTTTGAACTGTTTACTCATGATATGAGTTTATAAGTATATCAGAATATATTTAGTGTGGTCCTTATTGAAGAAGATTTCCGTTGTTATGTATGTTTGCAATTACAAATGATGCTACGGGGAACATACTCGTAGCTCCATCTTTGCAGGCATTTGCAAATACAGGTATGCATCGCTTAAAGTCCATGGTACATTCTTTGAAATGGGACATGATGTAGTTTGGACTTTATGTGAACACCTTATTAAAACCTTGTGGGAGGCCACTTGTGGTTGTCCTCGTTGCTGCCGCCGCTGAAGCTACTGGCAGAGGATGGAGCAATGAGTGGTAGCAGCAGTGGCAGCTGAGGTCAGTGGTGGGAGCGGAGTGAGAGAAAGCTGGGGTCAAGGGAGCAGAGCGCACTCAGGTCTGCCCGCTGTTCCGCGGGCCTAAGCAGCAGGAGCAGCCCTGCCACCACTGTGTGCCTTCCTGTGGGACAGAGCCAGAGAGCCCGTGCCCAGATCCGTGTCCACCGCCTCACCTACCTGTATCTGGCTTTGAGGTCTTTAAAACCATTCAAGGGAAATAACAAACAAAAGGAGAGCTGCTTTCCTTTAAAAAAAAAAAAAATTATGGGACTAGGAATGTATATGTGGTCAAACGTTTTCTGAATGGACGTTAAGTGACACATACCTCTATACCTCTAAGGCAGACTCTTAAAATGGAATTGCATTTTAAGTTTGATGGATGGTGCCAAGTTGTCTCCCAACTGTGTTCCAATCCACACTCCCATTACTTGTGTGAGAATGTCCATTTCTCTTTTTCATTTTCAACCCTGCGTACTATCAGTCTTTCAAATTTTTGTAACATTATAAGAAGAGAGTGACATTCTATGTTTTATTTTGTATTTCCCTGATTAGTGGTGAGGCTAAGAATCTTTTCTTGCTTGCTGGTCACCTATAGGTCTTCTATGAATTGTCTGTCCACATTTTTATATTGAGTAGTCTTTTAAAAATTGTTTACATTTAGTTGTAGAAAGTCTAAATAGTATTTTCACAGTCAAAATTTCTAGAGAACCCCATTCTGGGGGCAATGGAACTATGGTGGAATCCTGACTTGGGTGCAAGGAGGAACCTCTCACTGGCCTTGCTGTTGCCATTGCAATTATGGGGAACTTCGCCACAATTTTTTATGACTTCCTGGCCTTTTCTTATTTTAGAAATTTTATTACCCCAAAACAATAGCCCCTTATCAATAATGACTTATAGCAGCACCAATGCTTTTGACTGTAGTGCTGGGAACCCCAATCACAAGGAAGATAATTTTTTTTACAAGAAGTATGAGGTTGGTTCCAAGGTTGGTTAATTCATCAGCTCAGTAAGAACTGAGATTCTTGAATCTTCTGCAGTATGGCCCCCTTGTTTGGCTGTCATGTGCAGACAGGACAATGCTCAGTGCTTCCACACAGGAACTCTCCACCAAATCTCTTCTCAAGACTGAGGAAACCTTTTCTCCAAGCCTCCAGCAGATTCCCTGATGGTCTCGTTTACCAGACTTGAACCACATGCCACTCCTCACCAAGTCATTGGCAAGGGAATGCGATTAGTTCAGTCCTTTACTGTCCTTCAGCGTGAGGTAGTTCCCTGACTGGTAGCTGCCTGAACCAAATCAGGAAGGATACTGGTAGCAAGAGACAGGAGAATGGATAGGTAAACAACAGTGAATGCCATGATACTGCTTTATTTTATTTGTTCATGCATTCATTTATTTTACTTTTAACTTGACTGCTAACCAGAAGGCTGGTGGTTCAAACCCACCAGCCACTCCTCAGAAAGAAGTTTGGGCAATCTACTTCCGATAGTGATATCGCCTCAGAAACCCAAGGAGGGGTCGCACATAACAACAACAACAACAAACATTAACCTGAATGCTGTTGGAGTAATATAATTCAGTATTTTGAAGTTTCACAGTTCACTTTAGACGAATAAAACTTTGTTGCTGTGAAAATGATTGATCATCCAAGAAATCAAATAGTAGATGTCAAGAAAGAAAATTGGAGATTTATTAGAGAGGGAACAAGGTATTTATGAACTCTTTACTCTTTCTTCTTTGAATATTTAAAACATAGTACCACATTGGGCAAATCTGGTGTAAAAAATCTCTTGAAAGTGCTCAAATGCAAAGATGTTACTTTGAGGACTATGGTGCCTCCGACCCAAGCCATGGTATTTCAATCGTCTCATATGCATGTGAAAGCTGGACAAGGAATATGGAAGACCAAAGAAGAATTGATGCCTTTGAACTATGATGTTGGCAAAGATTATTAAATATACCATGGACTGCCAGAAGAACAAACAAATCTGTCTTGGATGAAGTACAGCCAGAATGTTCCTTAGGAGTGAGGATGGTGAGATGTCATCTCACGTACTTAGGACATGTTAGCAGGAGGGACCAGTCCCTGGAGAAAGACGTCATGCTTGGTAAAGTAGAGAGTTAGCTAAAAAGAGGAAGACTCTCGATGAGTTGGGTTAACATAGTGGCTGCAACAATGGGCTCCAACACAGCAACAATTGTGAGGATGGCGCAGGACCAGGCAGTGTTTTGTTCTGTCGCACATATAGGGTTGCTATGAGTTGGATCCGACTTAATGACATGTAACAATAACAATATTCAATTTTAGAATTTCATCTGTTTGAATTTGTATCAGTTTAGTTTGGCAAGAAAGCCAGCATCCATTAAGAGTTTTAATTAATCATTGTTATAATTTTTTAGGTTGGTTGAAAGAAGTTTGGACGTGGGGATAGTGGCTAAATAGTGCTTAGCTGGTTCCAGATCTTTTTCTCTCTATCAAATGAAGTCTCAGCTCTTCTTTCTTCAGGTGAAAATATGCAGGTTGTATATATTGGCTTTTAAGGAGCTCTGGTGGCATAATTGGTAATGCATTTGACTGTTAACTAGAAGGTCGGAGGTTCAAACCCACCATCACCTTCACAGGAGGAAGATGAGGCAATCTACCTTCATAACGATTTACAGCCTTGGAAACCCAATGGGGGTCACTATGAGTTGGAATTGACTCCATGGCAGTGGGTTATATGTTGGCTTTGGAGAACAATGGTGATGAATAACTTGGGTTGGATTTAAGGGGTATCGTGTACATTCGTGGAGGTTGGCTCTGTGGCAGGTTAAAGTTGCAATGTGTAGATTCCCATTGACAAATGAAATTGTATGTGTTTTGAGTAGAGCTGCTGCTGGGGCTCTGAAGACACTGGAAATCTAGTTAAGTTGCATGCAGAGCATACCATTTGGAGCATGGCAAGGATAACGAGAAATCACTGTGCACAGGGTCAGGATGCATGTGGTGCCCGGGGAATGCCACAGGCACCAGAGAACATGAATTATGAGATATGTAGCTCCAAGCTATTTGAGCTAAAATTGACCCTCCGGGGTCTGGAACCCAGTCCAAATTTGCTCATGCTGTTTTGCTGTGGAATGCAGGCAAGGGAAGACAGGAGAAGGCTCACCCCTTGCTATGCTTTCATAAGCTTGCAAACATCAGATCTGATTCTCCAAAGTGATTTTTCTTCATGCATCCAGACATTCAAACAATGCAACACGGGGTCAATTCTTGAGCTTCTGTAGCAAGTCATCCTGAAATTAAATACCATTCTCAGCCTTGGCAAATATTTTTTCCACTACCTCAGAGTTCCAGAGACCTGGTGGTCCTATTGAGGGGTGGGGCTGATGCTACATACTGATGATGGTGGCCTTAGCATGCGTATGAGGAGCAACCGAAGGATGCAGTGTGTGTGTGTGTGTGTGTGTGTGTGTATGAGAGAGAGAGAGAGAGACAGATAGAAAGAGAGAGCGAGTTGTTCTAAGAGAAGCCTTGGTAACAGGTTTCTGAGTAAATGAAAGTTGCATTGTCTTCCATGAGAGATGACTTGAAAATAAAATGCTTTAGTGCTAATGCTGCAGATGTCTGCAGGAAACTCAGCACCACACTGAATGCTGTAGTTAGATAGCTGTGCAGAAAAGTACATGAAGGAAAGGGCTAATGTGCAATACTTCTATTTAAGATAGAAGGAGGAAATAGAAATTGTGATAGCATGCTATTTCAAGTAATAATAGAAAGTACTTGATGTTTACATGGTGAATGGATCAATACTAATTCTGTAGTCAGTGCACATACAGTAGTTTGGATTATACAAGTGATAGATGCACTCAGTATAGCTGAAATTTCCACCCTGCAACATTTATTTCTTGCTGCGTGTTAGATGGAATTTTCCACCCAACTATCTGGAAGGATTTGCATAAGAATGGTGATAGAGCAGTATTCTTTAATGATGTGCTTTTCTTTGTTAAACTTCAAAAATGTCTATGGTGCATGATGAGGTTTGGGTGAATTGCCAAGCTAATGCTTTTATATTTTCTTTAAAGAGCTTATCTTCAATGTGTTGTGGGAGTTACTTTATATTGTGGTTATAAAGGCAGTAGCAGTAAAGCCAAATTTGTAACAACCCCCAATGAATGTCTCCTCCTCCTCAAGAGCTAAGAAGGGCATTTGGGAAGGTGCTTGGCTGTCACTCTTTCAGCTGCCATGAGCATTTGTACTTGTTTTATGCCCCTATACCTGGTTCTGCTCACCAAGAAGCGTGGTTGCCATTCTCTTGCTCAAACAATGACCTCTTGTTAGCCTAAAGCATCACTGTTCAGTCAAAAGGGCTCCAGACCAGCCCAAACCCTAGTGCTCTCACTGAGGTTGAGTTGAATTATTCAGATCAGAGCCTGGGAGCTAAAGCTGTTTGGAAAGTGACCTTTTTGTCCTCACGACAAGAACCTAATGTTTACAATGTGAGGAGGAAAAGAGACTGGAATCTTGGGAATTTTAGGAATGCAGCTGCCTAGCAAAAGAAGCTTTCCTCCCTGGGTTGTGAGCTCTCCCATTTTACTCCACAGCAAAGACTTGCAAGAACAAAAGTGGAAAAGCAAAACTCCTGACTGGAGCGTCCAAGGACAGTCCCATGGAAGACTTTACATTAACCCCCACTACAGTGAAACAGGGAATCTCAAAACCCCAGGGTGGAGGGAAATTTAGAGATCACATAATTCCACCCTTTGTCTAACCCATGAATCTCTTCCCAACACAACTTCTCTGTTTACTTGATCATCCTCACTTCTTGAATACCTCCAATGACAAAGAACTCACTCCTCCCACCAGCAAAGACAATACAACAAAACACACACTGCTGAGTTAGATCCCACTCATAGCGACCCCTCCTTGGGTTTCTGAGGTATCACTGGTATTACTACGGAAGTAGATTGCCCAACCTTCCTTCTAGGGAGTGGCAGATGGTGTTATATTGAAGACTTATTATGTGCCAGACAGGATATGTTCTTTAGATTCATTCTTGTTATCTTCACAGCAAACTTATTGTCATCTTCCATTTTACAGATGGGGAAACTGAGGCTTTAGGTTGCATGACAAAATTTAAAACCATGAACCGAATCCTGTGTTCTAAACCCTTGTGCCTTCCTTCCAAGCCTGTTCTGCCACTGGCAGTCATGATTATATTCTCCTCTTGGAGACACTTGGAATATATCTTGTTCCTCTTTCACATGAAAGCCCTTCATATATCTGAAGCAACTTTCAAGTCTCCTAGTTTTCCTTTTATTTTCCCTATGTTATAGGGGAAAAGAGACCCCAGATTCCATAGAGATACCTTTAGTAAGCCTTGTTGTTGTTGTTGTTATGTGCCGTTGAGTCGGCCCCGACTCATAGCGACCCCTCCTTGGGTTTTCGAGGCAGTATCACTACGGAAGTAGGATTGCCCAACCTTCCTTCCAAGGAGTGGCTGGTGGGTTTGAACCGCCAGTCGTCTGGTCTTAGGCAGGACAAAGACAAAACAAAAGCAATCATCCAAGATGAGGGAAACCATCAGCATGGACACAGTACACAAAGCTGAATGGAATCCATTGAGTCATGGGTATGGGGCTAATTATGTACGATTGAGAACAAAGGGACTCGTCGCAGAATCATGACTGGTGTCAGATCAGTTCATCACTGTAGCAGGTAGAACTGCAGAAGGTGGGGGAAGACCATAAATACCTCTGTACATAATTGAAGATAAGAAAAAGGGTTACAGGTTGGTTCTGGGGCTTGACTACCTGGCTAGGTGGTGATCGGGATATGACTCATGACCATCTGGCCAGAATCAGAGCCACAAGGTGATTACAAAACAATACCAGGACTCCAACCTTAATTTAAATTAGAGAAGCCAAGTTCCCTGGTTCTTTGTATGAGCACAATCTACTTTCAACCACACTCTTCTTGAGTGCAAACTGCCCCTCCCTGGGTTTGTCCCAGAACTTGTCTGGCATGACCACAATGTTGAAGGCAGAAAGAACTCAACTAGTGTCTGAACTTAGGTCAACATTCAGAATGGAGTTAGGGCTCCCACTGTAGACACAGCCTTCCATAAACCCAAGTGCTTTTAGGATTTCAGCTCTAATACACTTACCAGGCAGATTGTCTCAGTTTGGTGAGATCTTCTAGACCCATTCACATTTACTAATACTTGTCTCTAATCATGTTTCATTTATTGAATATTTTAAAGAGCGCTTATAATTTTGCCGCCTTTTATTAGGAAACAATGGAGCTTTTTGGGTGACGTCTAGCCATGCAGACATCTATTCTGGGTGCAGAGGAAGGCTTTCCAAAAAGCCTATGATGAACTTTTTCCATAGGAAAAAGTTTTCAGGGAGAAGGTATGTAAAAAATCCAGACTGTTGAACTTCAATGTCATTTCTGGTGGGAAAAGCAATGTCAGGAGAAAGAACAGGAGGCCTTCTCTTGGACCATTAGTGGTGGTCAGGCAAGGCCCTGTGGCAGGCAGCTGCTTTTGGTTGCAAAGATGGTTCTAATTTAGTCTTTGACCTGAATTCTCAGAAGCTCACTGGCATGTTATAGAGTCCCCCTGCACTAGTATCCTGGCTGGTGAAAGGTGATCATGGTGGTGACACTGGCGTTGTATTTCTCATGGAGTGAGTTCTAACTAAGAAGCATGAGAAACCTGGGACTGGCCATGTGACCTTGGGCAAATCCCTCCAGTTCCCTGGGTTTCAACGCCCTTATCTGTAAAATGGATATGAGAATGCTTCCTTAACAAGGTTATGGAAAAAGCAAAACAGTGATGTTTGTGATAGCCACCCCCCCCCCCAGCTCTGTAGAAGTTAGTTGAATTGGACCTTTTAAAGATCTTCACATGGGTTCAGACTATGGCTAGCCACAAATTCTAATCCATCAGAGTAAAAATAACCAACATTTTAAAGGAATTTTTTTGTGTGATTTGTGTGAAAGTTTACAGAGCAAATTCATTTTGCATTCAACACATTTTGTTTTGTGGCATTGATTATGTATTAGGGGAAAAGAGACTCCAAATTCAAACAGGTTCCGTACAGACATTTTTATTTAGCCTTGGACAGAACAAAGACAAAGACAATCATCCTGGGAGAAGGAAGCCATCAGCATAAGAAAGTTGAATAGAGTCCACAGATTGATGGCCACGTGGCTGATCGTGTATGACTTTCAATCATCATGAAGTCACGATTGGTTGTAGGTTGATTCATCGCTGTTACAGGCAGGACTACAGAAGCAGGGAAAAGACCATGATGGGGATACATACATAATGGAAGATAGACAAGGGTTACAGTATTGCTTCTGGGCCTTGGCCACCTGGCTCCATGGTGGTCCAGATAGCTTGTGACTCATGACCATGCAGCTTACGTCTTAGCCTCAGGTGGCTACCAAACAATATCAAGACCACAACCTTAATTTAAATTAGAAAAGGACACTCTCAGGCAAGTTTTCTAGTTCTCTGTCAGATATAATCTACTTGCAGCCCTATGCTTCCTGGAGGCACATTGCCCCACAATGATGGTTTACTGGTCAGAATGAACCGAAATGGCATCTGAAACTTATGTCAAACCTCAAATGGAGTTAGGGCTCCCTTTGTAGACCACCACCTTCCACAACCCCAAGTGCTTTAGAATTTAAACTCTCATACAAATTGCAATCCCCACTGTAACAGCTCTCTTCCCACTTCCTCCCTGTTGTTATCTTTTCTCTGTGTCCTTTTTCCTATGCACCTCTGAACTCCCTCCCTGTGCAAATGCTGCCCTTCTGATCTCCCGTGGTTGATTGTTCTAAGGAGGGTACCTACCTGATGTTATTGTTCACCTTATAGGTCTGTCTATTGTTTGGCTGGGAGCTCTGGTGGCGTAGTGCCTAAGGCACCTGATTGCTAACCAGAAGGCTGGCAGTTCACATCCACCAGCCACTCCTCAGAAGGAAGGGTGGCAATCTACTTTCTTAGTGATCTGCCTCAGAAACCCAAGGAGGAGTTGCTACGAGTTGGATCTGACTTGAAGGCACTGAGTTTGTTTGTTTGTTTGTTTGTTTGGCTGGAAGCCATAGGACTGAGTTCAATTCTGGGCCCAAAAGGTGAGTAGGGACCATAGTCTCAGGGGTTTCACTAGTCTCTATCAGACCAGTAAGGATGGCCTTTTTTATGCTTTTGAGTTTTAGAAATAACTAACTTTTACTGAGCTTCTCCTGCAGGCCAGTTTCAGAGTTATATTATCATGTTTATTTCTCATACCAATTATAGGTTATATGTACAACTATTATTACTCAATGAGGAAATGGAGGCACAGAAAAATTAAGTAATTGCTCAGTGCCACACAGCTAAGTGGTGGAGCAGTCCAGCTGCAGAGCACAGGCTCTCAGGCATTAACTCTGTGCTGCTAATAAATGTGTCCCTTAAATGAGTATGTTTTTTTCACTGAAGACTCTCGGTACTGACCAGTTAGTTGCTGCTTTGGAAGGGTGCTGTCCCCTTCCTAATCACTGGAGAATGTGTCTATCAGGGTTTTCAACTTAAGTGCCTCCCCAGCCATGGTGAGGGTCTTTTTGCTGTCCACGCTTCATCTTTGCAGGCCCATGGAGACCACCATTATGGTGCAACTCTGCATAAATCAACATCAGTTCACTTAGGCTGGCATGGAACCAATGAAAGAAACTGGTGACAGACAACCACATTGAAATAATTGTAGGTTGAAGACCCATGCTTGTCTAACAGGGCAATTTTGTGTTTAAAATTGTTCATCACTAGGGGGAAAATGAGGAAAAAAAAAATTAAGGAATGATTTATATCGATAGCACTTTTCTGTAATCCAAACACAAATCACTAAAGAAATAGTTTTGCTTCCTCACCTGCTTATCTTACTTTCTGACTCTGTGGCAAAATTAGTACAGAGAAAGGAAGTAAGGTATTCTTTTATTGATTTAAAAATATTTACTAAGTATTTTTTATAGTGTAGGACATTTTGAGTTTTCATTTAATGAGTTGGAGAGAGCATTGGGCTGTTTTGGGAGACCTGGCTTCTAGTCCCAGTTCTGTGTTACCTTACGAAAATCACATTCTCTTTCTGGGTGCTTGAATAATTTCTTTGAAAAGGATCAGCACAAGGCTGGTCCCTAGGATGTAGAGGTTAAAGATGTCACAAATGTCCAACTTTTCCAAATTGTTATACCACGCCATCGTCTCTAACACCAGCTCCTCCTCCTTCCTTCAGTACTTCCCCTCCCATCTTCGGGTTCCTTGTTTTGGTGTAACGGTCTCACAGAACTCACACAGTGCCATGGAAATGGCTTACATGGTGGTGGAGGCAAGGAGGCTGGCAAGTCCCAAATCTGTGGGTCAAGACTATGTATGAAGGATTCTCCTCACTCACGTGGTGACAGGGGCTAGCAAACCCCAAGTGGGCAGGTCACATGACTAGCTGCTGTCTCAAGTCCAGCGTGAGATGATGACGAGCCAAATGCAGGCGCTGGAGCAAGAGAGGACGAACTTTGCCATAGCATTCACGTATGTGCCCTCAAGAAAACTAAGGGTGGAGACTTGAGTCACACCCTCTAGCGAAGTGGGACTCAAGACACATCCCACCCCCAGCAGGCATCTAACAAAACTCATTGTTGTTGAGTCAATTCGACTCATAGCGACCCCTCCTTGGGTTTCCAAGGTGGTATCACTACGGAAATAGATTGCCCATTCTTCCTTTCGAGGAGTGGCTGGTGGGTTTGAGCCACCAGTGTTCTGGTTAGCAGTCAAGTGCCTTAGGCACTACACCACCAGAGCTCTGAAACATAGACTCTAGGATTTACAATACATCACAAAATGGGGGACAATGGCTCAAAGGGCTGTATTAAATAATTCACTGCACTGCACCAGGTCTCTTACTCTTCCTCTGTTAGGATTGGTAAAAGCTGATTTGTAAGGTTGTCTATAAATCTGGATTCCAAGTGCCAAAGCAAGGCAAGTCAATTTAGTCAACGTTACTGGAGCCCCTATTAAATATCAGACCTTGTGCTGGGTCATGGAGATAGTAAACAAGGAAATTTCAGGGCAGTGCTGTCCCAGGTCCAGGCTCTCTGGGATTGTATCCCATGTTGTTGTTGTTGTTAGGTGCCATCGAGTCATTTCGTATCCCATATAGCTTCTTAATAATTAGAGAATTACAGTCCAGTTGTTTCCCTTCTATGCCTCATTTACCTCATAAGATTATTATGCTGTTAAATTAATATATATCAAGGGATTCCTATAGCGACGGGCACAGAATAAGCATTGAAATAATAATAAAAAAAGATCTGCTATTATTTTACTTATTTGGTGGAGGAGGCAAAGATTAATCAAATAATCACACAAAACCAAACCAAACCTGTTGCCATCAAGTTGATTCTGACTCATAGTGACACAAGGAAGTATAAAATTTCAACTGTGCTCTGTGCTCTGAGAGCATACATTAGGGGTTTTCCTATCCTGGAAGGTCAGGGAAGTAGTGATTGAGATTAAGACCTGAAAGATAGGTAGGAATCCACTAGTTTACAGGAAAGTGAAATAGAGTTCTAGACAGAGGGAAGAGCATGTGCAAAATCCTCATATTGAGAGGAAGCGTGCCAGGGTGAAGAGGAAGGAGGAGAAACATTGGAGAAAGATCAGAGAGGAGGGCCCGGAGCAGACCACGCTAGCCCCTGCTTTTGAGCCTAACCAAGCCAAACAAACCAAACTCACTGCTGTAGAGTCGATTCAACTCACAGTGACCCCTCCTTGGGTTTCCGAGGCAGTATCTCTATGGAAGTAGATTGCCCAACCTTCCTTCCAGGAGTGGCTGGTGGGTTTGAACTGCCAGGCTTTTGGTTAGCAGTCAAATGCCTTAGGTAGTACACCACCAGAGATAAAAATAAATTGGCTTTGCATGTGACTCTTGGAGGGAGGGTTCCCAGTTACCCTCATGGCTTTGACACCCCAAATGATACCCCACAGGAGTCTGGTTTCCTCCAAACTTTCTCCATGGAGGATCCTGGTAGGAACCAGCTTCTGAGGGACACTGGAAAAGTACATGCAATGAGTTGTGGCTCAGAAGGGTTGACATCATACACTCAAGTCATGTTTGAGGGACCAGACTCCTAGACTATGGTTTGATGATTTCAGTGGCCTCTTTAGGATGTGCTAGGATTGGTCAGATTTGAATGAGGTTGTTAGGCTAGACTGAACCCTTCCTTGTGTATGGGTAGACAAGGCCTAAAGGTCTTTAGCTTTTGGAATCACATTCAACGTTTGAGAATCTGATGGAATGTAAGGATTTTCTAGCTAGAGGTGCATTTATACACGTGCCTTAGTTCTCTAGTGTCGCTATGACAGAAATACCACAAGCGGGTGGCATTATTTAATGGAAATTTATTTTCTCACAGTCTAGGAGCTGGACTTCTGAATTCAGGGCGCTGGCTCTGGGAGAAGGCTTCGTCTTGCTGTTACCTCTGGGGAGGTCTTTGTCTCGCCTTCGGTTTCTGCGTTCTTGGTGATTTTCATTCAGTCTGGTATCTATCTTCTCCCATTTCTGCTTCTCTGTACCTAATCTGCATGGCTCCTATCTCAAAGATGATTGGCTTAAACATACCCTACACTGTTATGGGCTCATTAACATAACAAAGAAAACCCTATTCCCACATGAGATTACATCCACAAGTACAAGAGTTAGGATTTATAACATGTGTTTTTTGTGGGATACAATTCAATCCATAACAACACTTAAATCCAAATTTGGGTATTTTCTTAGGTTGGATTCACAGGTTTCCTTGAAACCCATTCATAGACCCAGGTGAAGTGTCCTTTCAGTGAAGGTAGTGCCAGGAAGAAGACGTTGGATTTTCTCTCATTATCTCCATCCTTCTCTCTCTGCTTCTCCCCCAGCGTATCCTCCTTTCCTTCTCCTATTGTTGCCTTAATTTTGGGCCCTCATCACTTTTCCCTTAGACTATTTTCATCTAAATTCATCTCCTTGCCTTTAGTTTCTACCCCTTCCAGTAAGTTCTCTGTATATTCTAGAAAAAGAAATCTTATTGGGGGGTGGACATGAATAAAATTGTAAACATTTATTTTCAGAATAAAGTAATTCTGGCTTATTATATTATTATAGATAATTTGGAAAATATGGGCAGGGAGAAAAAGACAGACAAGCAAAAACCCTAAAGCATTCATAGTCACAGCACTCAGAGACAACTATGATATATTTTTCTATGGAAAACTGATCTTTTATAGTTGCAATCAAACTATATAAAGGTATAATATTACATTTGAATATTTTTCTTAATACTAATTTTCCTTCTACAGAAATGCATATAGGTACTTCTTTAAAAATGTCATGAAAAGCATCCAATGCACAACAGCAGAGATGTTATTATAATAAACCTTCATGTACCCAACACCTATCTTCAGAAGCATCAGTGTGGAACTACTGAGCCTTTGATGTGTAATAAGCCACATCAGACTTCACGGCTTAAAACCCAAGGATTAATTTAACTCAGAATTCTGGGGGCAGTGATTTGGGCTGGGTCCAGCCAGCTCTTTTTCTAGTCTTGGCTGGCCTCATTCATGCATCTGCATGTGAGCTGCCACTTAGCTAGATGGTACTACATCTGGGATTGTCTGGCTGACACATCAGTGACAGGAAGGAGTGACTTGTGTATTTCTCTGCATATAGTAGGCTATTCTTGGGCATCTTCACTTGGTGATGGAAGAGTTGGTGATGGACGTGCTAATGCACAAGTGTTTTTCAAGTCTCTACTTGCATCTCCTTTAGTAATAAATATTTCATTGGCCAAAGCAAGTCACAGTGCCAACCCAGATTCAAAGTTGTGGAGAAAGAGACTCTACCTCTTCATGGAAGGATCTGCAATGTCATACTGCAAAGGCAGGGATCCAAGGAAGCAAAGACTTTGTGGCCATTTTTATATTATACCACAAATGTTTTGCTAATCTTAACATGAGTAAGTAATCATTTTTTGATGTTATTGGTAATTTGTCATGAGTATAATTTAAATGACTGAGTGGTATGTTACCCAGTGGATGTTCTGAAGCTTGCATGACCACTCACTGCCCTATTGTTGAGTAGTGAGGTCATTGCCATTTTACTGCCATTATCAATAACACTACAATGGATGCTTTGTGCTTAAAGCTTTCTCTGGTTTTAGGATTATTTCCTTAGAGTAGTCACAAAAGTGATATTACTGTGTCAAACATTTTAGAGCTCTTAGTATGCTTTGCCAAATTGCTTTCCAAAAGGATTGTATCAATTTACACTCCCACCAGTGTGTGAGAGTACCCCACAGGGATACTTCTAAGATGCAAATCTGATTATCTCATGCCCAGTTTAAAAGTGATCTCTGTTGCCTTCACAATAGAGACTAAACTATGTAAGATAAAACTATGTCTGCTACATGGCTTATGAATGACTAAACATATGTTTTAACTTGACAAGACCCCTACATGCAAGGATCATAGAATCTATTGAGGAGGCAAGATTAAGTAGGCTCAGAACTGAGAGAAGGGAACACATTCCTCTAATGTTGCCCTTGAATGTAGATATTACTATTACAGAAGATGAAACTGAGGGTCTGAGAGTTCAGTACTTAAAGTAGATACCTTATTTATAGCTTTCTACCTATGCCAAGGAATACACATACACAGATTTGTTGTTGTTGTTATGTGCTGTCAAGTTGGACCCAACTCATAGTGACACCTCCTTGGGTTTTTGAGGCAGTATCACTACGGAAGTAGATTGCCCAATCTTCCTTCTGAAGAGGGCCTGATGGGTTTGAACCACAAGCCTTCTGGTTAGCAGTCAAGTGCCTTAGGCACTACACTACCAGAGCTCCTTACGTACACAAATTTAGAAGTACGTATTTAATCAATAGAAATGAATTATAGCACACATTTGTTTTATGGATGAGAATTCTTTAGTTTCTAGATACTAAATAGGGTGAGCTTTGGAATGAAGTAGACCTGGGTTTGAATTCGGGGTATTGTCATTTACAGGAATTTGAGCCAGATTTTTTACCTTCAAACCTCAATTTTGTTGGGGAGCTCTGGTAGCGTAGTGCCTAAGGCACTTGACTGCTAACCAGATGGCTGGCGGTTCAAACCCCCTAGCCACTCCTTGGAGGAAGATGGGGCAATCTACTTCCGTAGTGATACTGCCTCAGAAACTCAAGGAGGGGTCGCTATGGGTTGGGTCCGACTCGATGGCAAACAACAACAACATAAGAAAAAGGTAACAATACCTATATCCAACGAGAGCAGTGATGATTTAACATATATGTGAAATGTCTAGTTGAACCAATCAATGATTACTATTATAATTTGACATAAATATGTAAGTTGTCTTCCATAACCTAGTAATGTAAATAAAGCTATGTGACTTTTAACTCCCACCTCATCCTGGTTTGGGATCTGGGTCAATTTACTAGCAGGAGTTCTCATCTTTTCTGGGATTTCCCTTTTCCCAATATTCTTGAGAACTCCCAGGGTTTCCACCCACCCATGAATCATTAATTTTCCTTGTTCTTCATTTTCTATCTCCTGTCTAGAAAAGGAGAGCACAATCCAGGGCCCATTCATTGAGCCTAAACTCCTCAACCAAGGATCTCTAACTAGTCCTGTCTACTGCCTCAGATGGCTCCAAGACCACCACCAACTCGTGATGGTGTAAGAGGGCACCTGCTGATGAGAACTGGGTCAAACCTTGGCAGTTCTGCAGAGGGCTGCCTGATGGAGTGTCCTCTGGGCCCCAAAACTCCCAGGACTTGCCTATCATCACATTACAAATATTATCTACAGATTCAGTAAAGCCAACCTGATTTTTTGATGTTCCTTTTCTTAGTCAGGAATGTTCTAAAGCAGTCTGCTCAATAGAAATATAGTAGAAACCACATATGTAATTTAAAATTTTCTACTAGCCACACTAAAAAATAAAAAGTAACAGTTGAAATGTATTTTAGTAATATACATTACCTAACTCAATAAGGAGCTCTGGTAGCATAGTGCCTAAGGCACTTGACTGCTAACCAGAAGGCTGGCTGTTCAAACCCACCAGCCACTCCTCGGAAGGAAGGTTGGGCAATCCTACTTCCGTAGTGATATTGCCTCAGAAACCCAAGGAGGGGTCGCTATGAGTCGGGGCCGACTTGACGGCAAACAACAACAACAACAACTCAATATATCTAAAAATAATATCATTTCAACATATAATCAATATAAAATCATTAAAGAAATAATTTACATTGCTTTTCATAAAAAGTCTTCAAAAGTTGGTGCATATTTTATATTTACAGGATAACTCCAGTTAAATTAACCACATTTTAAGTGCTCAGTAGCCACATGTAGCTAATGGCTACTATACAAGACTGCTGCTCTTTGAATAGAAGTTGACTAAAGATTAGCCCAGTGGAACCAGCTGAATGTACCTAAGAACACTTTACTAGAAGGTAAGAGTTTTTGCAGAAAAAAAAGAATGCTTTCTTACAGAGGATGTGGTTATAATGCATCATTGTTCTAGTCGCTGTCACTGCAAAACAAATGATTCCAAAATGGTATAAAACACTCATTTACAGATTCCATGGGGCAAGCATTCAGATGCAGCACAGGGAAGTTGCCTTATCTCTGCTCCATCGTGTATGAGGCTTCAGTTGGAAGACTGGAAGGCTGAAGGCTGAAGGATGTGAAGATTCATCCACTCACATGCCTCATGGTTGCTGTTGGTAGGAAAGATGTCTCAAACCCTCTCTGTGTGGGTTCTGCATGTCTCTCCATGTGGACTGGTTTCTGTTGTCTCACATACCTTGCCTTCTCTTCAAGAAGCAGACAAAGTTCTGTCCTGTTTTAAGGGGAGTGAAATTGACTCTGTCTCTCTATGGGAAATGGTGAGGTTCCAGAAAGGCGTGTAAGTCTGTTGTGGCCATTTCTGGAACATACAATGTGTCACAATCCTTATTAATGCTATTGACCCTTTGATGGATGAAGAAGGAAAGGTGGATGAGTAAGTAGGAAGGAAAGACTTTATTCAAACGCCAGTGTCTCTAGTAAACACATGTGGACCTCACTGGATGGAATACAGGAATCAAATCAAATACATCTGTGGAAAGAGAGGATGGAGCAGCTCAATATCTCAATCAGAACAAGGCCAGGGGCTGACTGCAGAACAGACCATCAATTGCTCATATGCCAGTTCAAGTTGAAACTGAAGAAAATCAAATCAAATCCAAAAAAACCTGGGTCAGTTTACTAGCAGGAGTTCTCATCTTTTCTGAGATTTCCCTCAGTACAGCCTTGAGTACATCCTGCTTGAATTTAGAGACCATCTTAAGAAAAATCTGATGCATTAGACACAGATAACTGAAGAGTAGAAGAATTGTGGAATGTCATCAAAGATGTTATACATGAAGAAAGTAAAAGATCCTTAAAAAGACAGGAATTAAAGAAAAGACCAATATGGATGTCAGATAAGACATTTGAGCTTGGTGCATTGAGCTCAGTGCATCTAAAGCAAACAGAAGAAATGATGAAGTAAAAGAGCTGAACAGACAATTTCCAAGAGTGGCTTGAGAAGACAAAATGGAGTATTATAATGAAATGTATAAAGACCTGGAGTTAGAAAACCAAAAGGGAAGAACACACTTGGCATTTCTTAACCTGAAAGAACTGAAGAAAAATTTCAAGCCTCAAGTTGCAATATTGAAGGATTCTATGGGCAAAATGATGCATGAAACATTAAAAGAAGATGGAAAGAATACACAAAGCCATTGTACTCAAAAGAATTGGTCAACATTCATCTATTTCAGGAGTAGTATATGATTAAGAACTGATAGTATTGAAGGAAGAAGTCCACGCTACACTGAAGGCATTGGTGAAAAACAAGGCTCCAAGAATTGATGGAATACCAGTTGAGATGTTTCAACAAACAGATGGAATGCTAGAAGTGCTTACTCATGTATATCAAGAAATTTGGAGGATAGCTACCTGGCCAACCATCTGAAAGAGATCCATATTTGTGCTCATCGCAAAGGAAAATATCCAACAGACTATGGAAATTGTCGAATAGGGTAGCATAATGCCTAAGGCATTTGACTGCTAACCAGAAGGCTGGCGGTTCAAACCCAACAGCCACTCCTCGGAAGGAAGGTTGGGCAATCTACTTCCATAGTGACACTGCCTCAGAAACCCAAGGAGAGGTCACTATGAGTTGGATTCGACTCCACGGCAGTGAGTTTGGTTTTGGTTTATCACTAACATCACACGCAAGTAAAATTTTGCTAAAGATAACTAAAAAATGGTTGCAGCAGTATATTGACAGGGACCTTCCAGAAATTCAAGCTGGATTCAGAAGAGGACATGAAATGAGGGATATCATTGCTGATGTCAGATGGATCTTGGCTGAAAGCAGAAAATAGCAAAAAAAAAGATTACCTGTGTTTTATTGACTATGCAAAGGCATTTGACTCTGTGGATCACAAGTTATGGATAATACTGTGAAGAATGGGTATTCCAGAACACTTAATTGTGTTCATATGAAATCTGTACATGCAGCAACAGGCAGTTATTCGAATAGAACAAAGGAATGCTGTGCAGTTTAAAATTGGGAAAGATGTGTGGCAGAGTGTAATTCTTTCATATTACATACTCATTGCCGTTGAGTCGGATCCGACTCATAGCGACCCCTCCTTGGGTTTCCGAGGCAACATCAGTACGGAAGTGGATTGCCCAACCTTCCTTCTGGGGAGTGGCTGTTGGGTTTGAACCCCCAGGCTTCTGGTTAGCAGTCAAATGCCTTAGGCACTACACCACCAGAGCTCCCTGTCACATTACATATTGATATTCAATCTATGTGTTTAGCAAATAATCTGAGAGGCTAGACTATATGAGCTCTGGTGGTGTAGTGCCTAAGGCATTTGACTGCTAGCCAGAAGGCTACAGGTTCAGACCCACCAACCACTCCTTGGAAGGAAGACTGGGCACTCTACTTCCATAGAAATACTGCCTCAGAAACCCAAGGAGGGGTCATTGTGAGTTGGAATCGACTCAACCACAGTGAGTTTGTTTTTTGATTAGACTATATGAAGTAGGGGAGCTCTGGTGGTGTAGAGCCTAAGGCATTTGACTGCTAACCAGAAGGCTGGTGGTTCAAACCCAGCAGCCACTCCTTGAAAGGAAGACTGGCCAATCTATTTCCAGAGAGATACCACCTCCAAAACCCAAGGAGGGGTTGCTATGAGTCAGAACTGACTGGATGGCAGTGAGGTTTTTTTTTTTTTTTTTTTTTTAATATGAAGTAGAATGTGGCTTCAGGATTGGAGGAAGACTCATTAACAACCTGCAGTATGCAAATGACACAATCTTGCTTCCTGAAAGTGAAGAAGATTTGAAGCACTTACTGATGAAGATCAAAAACTACAGCCTTCAGTATGGGTTACACCTCAACACAAAGAAAACAAAAATCCTCACAACTGGACCAATAAGCAACATCATGATAAATGGAAACTATTGATGTTTTCAAGGATTTCATTTTACCTGGATCCACAATCAACGTCCATGGAAGCAGCAGTCAAGAACCAAGCAGTGCATTACAGTGGGTGAATCTGCTGCAAGAGAATTCTTTAAAGCATTAAAAAGCAAAAATGTCACTTTGAAGACTAACGTGCTCCTGACCGAAGCCATGGTACTTTTAATTGCCTCATATGCATGTGAAAGCTGGACTATGAATAAGGAAGACTGAAGAAGAATTGATGCCTTTAAATTATAGTGTTGGCAAAGAATATTAAATATTCTATGGGCTGTCAGAAGAATGAATAAGTCTGTCTTGGAAGAAGTACAGTCAGAATGCTCCTTAGCAGCAAGGATGGCAAATGTTCATCTCAGGTTCTTTAGACATGTTATCAGGAGGGACCGGTCCCTGAAGAAGGACATCATGCTTGGTAAAGTAGAGGAAAACCGTCAATGAGATGAACTGACACAGTGGCTGCAACGATGAGCCCAAACGTAGTAATGATTGAGAGGCTGCTGTGGGACATGGCAGTGTTTTGTTCTGTTCTACATAGGGTTGCTTAGAGTTGGAACTGACTTGATGGCATCTAACAACAACAACTAGTAAATATCACAACAGTGAAAGGGAATTAGGAAAATGATGGAAAGGCAAATTATTTAAAATGCTATTGGGGAGTGTTTGAAATGGTTTCTTCGACCTGAAGACTCCTTCGAAGAAGCAATGATGCTTCATCACCAGACTGATGTTCTTCCTTGCAGCCGTAGGCGGCCTCCACTGTCCAGAGCTGTTCTGTGTCACTTTTTGATAGCTGGGTCTCAGCTAGGGCGACCACAGCCTGCCTTAAGCCCACTCTCCTTTCTTCATGGCTTAACCCCAAGCTCCCTTTTACCAGAGATTAGGAATTTCATTAAATCAGGGCTTGAACTGAGAAATAATGACTGTCTTTATATGCACTGGCTCTTTACTGGGATGGTATTAGAGGGAAGATAAGGTTCTATAACACTGCAGGAATAAAGCCCAGAAAATTATGCGAAAAGCTCCACCATCCAGGATAAATGTTATAGGTAGCATTAACCTTCCATAAAAATCTCTTTGCTAGGCAGGAATTTAAATGACAGTCACTGTGAGAGGAGATATTTAGCCTTAGCAACATATTATCCTACCACCTTCTCTTAGAATAGCAAGTTCTTTGGTTATCAGCAGTTGAGTATTGTTCATCTTTTTTTATAGGCATTCTCAGAAATACAGCAAATATGTGTATCCAATTTTCTCAGTGTACCCCACATTCTACTGCATACTTTCTAAAAAGTTGTATATATATTCTCTGCTTTTATTTACGAAAATTGAATGAGAAATTGATATCTAAGGAAAGCTGAAACAAACCCTATGATAACCTCCAAATTACCTACCTTGAGGGTAACTATTTTTGTTTTTCTCCCTAAGGTGTAAGTGTGATTCTGCAATGAGTGTGTTAGGCTAGAAATTATAGTGATTGCCTTCTGTTTTTTTTTTTTTTTTCTTCCCTTTTTCTGTGAAATATAAATTTGGTTCTTCTAGCAAACAAGCAAACACTCCCACAGGGCAAAGACTTTATAAAGAAGTTTAGACATGTTCACTTACCTGTTTATATGTGTTGGGGAAAATCTTAGATGATATCATAAAAATGATTATTCTTCTTTAAATACTCAATCTCTGTGTCTCAATATTAAAATTTGTAACAGGATGAGAATGAGGACTCTTTCTGATCGCCTTAGAGGCTCAGCTGAAGCCCCAGCACGTCCAGAGTTTGGTATGGAAAAGATGATGGCTTTTTCAATGGGCTAAGTGGCTGCTGCAAAAGGTATCAGGCCAGCATTAGCCTGACGGGCCGGGCCCAAATGGTTACCTGCAAGGTGACAGGATGAGATGATTCAGCAGAGAGTTTGTGGGGATATTCTGTCAGAGCAAGAATTGAAGGGAGTTGCATGGCCTATGTCAATTAACTGCAGCACAGTTATCTAGAGTTAGGTCATCTAGGGTGTTGTCTTAAACAGCACTCAGATGGTTTGTCCAGTTCCATCCAGGAAGAAGGGATCAATGAACGATGTCTGCTCTAGATGTGGGTGGGACAGCAATGTGTTTTTCTTCTCTGTTTGGAATGGTTTTCAAATGCCATCTATGGACCAAAGCCAGGCTGGCTATACCAGAATCACTTGGGAAGCCATACCTTAGAGCTTCTAATTCTGACGGCCAACTCTAGAGTCTTAGTTATTGATACTACCCTGATAGGGTACATTGCTTGAAAATATTCATTCCTATGCTCCCTTTCCTAATGCTTGAGTATCCTGACTGGTTCCTACCCAGAAATCCACAAATGGGGCACTGGTTTTATTTCTCTTGACAGAGCAGCTTTGAAAATGTGTGGAGGATCCAGAATTGAAACTTATCATAGTGGGTGCGTGACAAATCCATAGCTGCTCCTTAGTTCACTTGATCAAGTTGACATTCTTATGAGACAATAACTTCAAGAATTTTAAGACTTTCTCTAGATTAGATTGGGAGCTCTGGTGGCACAGTGCCTAAGGCATTTGACTGCTGCCCAGAAGGCTGGCGGTTCAAACCCACCAGCCACCCCTTGGAAGGAAGATTGGGCAATCTATTTCTGTAGAGAGAGTGCCTCGGAAACCCAAGGAGGGGTCGCTTTGAGTTGCAATTAACTCGATGGCAGTGAGTTTTGTTTGGTTTTGGTTCTAGACTTGATAACAGTAAAACCAAATTGGAATTAACTCTAAGAGTCTAAAACAACTATGAACCATGAAAGAAAAATAGTTCCTCTAAAAATCTTTATGGTTTTACCAAATGGTAAAATAATGATATACCCTATTAATTTGTATCAGAAAAAAAAAACATATTTATGATGTTGAAATGCTTTTTATTTTAAAATGGACTAAGGCAAAAAGAAATATTCAGCAGATTATATCAGATCCAAATAATTTCACTTCTTTTAGGAAGAGTGAAACTTGTATTTATTGAGCACTGATATTTGCTCATTAAATCCCTTTAATCACTTGTTATATACCTTTAATCAGTGGACAACATAGGTATTCTCACCCCAGTATTACACATAAGGAAGACAAGGCCTTCAGAGGTCTGTCCACTTTTCCGGATAAGCTTGAATAAGCCCAGAGTTTGTCAATCATTACCTTCGAATCATTGTTGCTTTTTAAAATTTCTCTAAATTTCAATATGGCCATCCACTGTCTTAAGTAAGAAACCTAGGTAAAAGATTTGAGTCTTCTTCCAGTTAAATCTAATACACTGACAAATACTCTGTTTTACTCCTAAATTGATCACAAATCCATGGACTTATTTCTATCAGGACTAATGGCCCTGGCGTCCAAGGCACCATCATTTCTAGCCTGTAACTTGCTATGGTTTCTAAGTGTTCTTGCTTCCATGCTTGCTCACAGAGCCACAAGAATGATTTTCCAAGAAATTAAGGTAAAATATAACTCTCCTCTGCTCAGAACCCTCTGATGATTTCCTATTGTACCTAGAATAAATCTGAATTTCTTACCTTAACTTGTAAGGCCCCATAAGATCTGGCCCTGGTCCACCCCTTTCTTTCATCTCAGCTTCTACATTCTTGGCTTTGCTCTCCAAACTCCAGCTCACACTGACATGTGATTGTTCCTGGAAAAGAGAAAGCTCTTTCTTCTTACTTGCTATTTTCTGTCCTTGAAAAACTCTTTTCCTGGTTCTTTGTAGAGCTGGATTTTGGTCCTTCAGATCTTGGTTTAAAGACCAGTGTCTCTGTGAGGCCACCACGTTATTTGCCATCACGGTGCCTTGTTTTGCTCCCTCTAGGTT
>NW_006921997.1:2456588-2457750 GCF_000298275.1 Orycteropus afer afer
CAGACTCCTTTGTCAGTGTCATATTGGACAAAAGTATTGAAGTTGACTTCGAGAATTTTGACTTTTAACCACAGCCATTAAATTTCTGACTGACCTTGAGCAAGTCGTTATTCCTTTCCGGTCTTCAAATTCCAATTTCTGCCAAGTGAAGGATAGAAGTATTTCCCCAGGGTTGTCCCCCTTGAGCAACCTTAATAGAAAGAGCTTGGTTTTAACTATGTTTTTATATTGAAATATAGACCGAAAATTTGTATGGGTGGAGTCAGTGTCTCCTTTCTCCTTTTTGCTTAGAAACTCTTGGGTGATGTTAACGGAGTGTTTGAGGTGATGATGCTGGATAGAAGACATCCGCCCAGACAACACTGCACAGGAGAGGCAGATGGGTTTTATTGTTGAAAGTCACCTTGACGGTGGGGAGAAACTTCTTTGCCTTTTGCAACATCTCAGCCGGGCTGAACAAGCATTGAGACAAACTGGCAAAGTCTAAAGACTTTTAGACAAACTGGTACTTAATAATGTATAAAGTCCTTATCACTTCAGGAATGACAGTTTCTTACCAGGAGTCCCAGCCTGAAAAGGCAAATGGAGGGTAGAAAAAGCAAGTTCCTGAGTGGGGGCTGGGTCTGGACTTTGTGTCAGGACATAGTTTACTGCCTGTCCTGTATCACCTGCCCACAAGAACCTGCTGTCTCTTGCATTAATTCCCTGGGGATGGGAGAGGGAAGAAGGTGTGGTGCCATTCGCTGTGTTAGATGCTCCACGCACTTTGCCTCAGCGAACTTTCACAGCAGTGTTGTCAGGAAGTTATTATTTGCAAACTAGCACTGTTTTTCAGATGAGGAAGCTGAGGTGTATACAGAGAATAAGTAAACTTGCTTGAAGTCCTAGTGTTAGGAAGGGGTAAATTTCCAGAGCGCTCACTTTGCAATCTCTATTCCTATCTCATCTCACTGCTCAGTGTTTTGGTTACCTAGAGCTGCTCTGATAGGAATATACCACAAATGGGATGACTTGAACAAACAACAGTTTATTCTCTTACAGTTTTGGGGGTTAGAGGTCCGAGTTCCAGGTGCCAGACTCTATGGGCTGGATGAAAGCTACTCGACCTTGCGCTTCAGCTCTGCCTCTTGCTCCCAGCCCTCTGAAGCTAGAGACATCTCTT
>NW_006921997.1:2458350-2459667 GCF_000298275.1 Orycteropus afer afer
TTGACATAGAGACAACAA
Source organism: Orycteropus afer afer (assembly GCF_000298275.1). Classification (NCBI taxonomy): domain Eukaryota; kingdom Metazoa; phylum Chordata; class Mammalia; order Tubulidentata; family Orycteropodidae; genus Orycteropus; species Orycteropus afer. The sequence continues at coordinate 2,458,369 of NW_006921997.1, forward strand.
AATGAATGGGGAGAGAAGTTCTCTGCTAAATAGGAAAAAGGAAAAGTAAACTTTCAAAAAATGAAAGCAGTATTTTTTTTTCCCCTTTATAACGCTATGGACATCACGGCTTTTGGGTGATTAAAGGAAGTGAAAATCTTCTCCATAAAAATCAACCTTCTAGAAGGTATCTAGGGCCAGAAGAGGGGACACCGCATGGTTTAAAATCAAGAAGGGAGTGCATCAGGGTGTATCCTCTCACCATACTTATTCAATCTATATGGTGAGCAAATAATATGAGAAGCTGGAGTATATGAAGAAGAACACAGCATCAGGATTGGAGGAAGACTCATTAACATCTAGTGATATGCTGAAAACACAACTTTGCTGAAAGTGAGGATGACTTGAAATACTTACTGATGAAAATTGAAGAATACAGTCTGCAGTAGGGATTACATCTCAATATAAAAAAACAAAAATCCTCACAACTGGATCTGTAAGCAGCATCACGATGAATGGAGAAAAGATTGAATTTTTCAAAGATTTCACATTGCTTGGTTCTACAATCTACGCCAATGGAGACAGCAGTCAGGACCTCAGATGACATATAGCACTGGGCAAGATGGCTGCAAAGACTTCTTTCAAGTGCTGAAGAGCAAAGATGTCTCCTTGAGGACAACGGTGAGCCTGATATATGCATGTGAGAGCTGACAATGAATAAGGAAGACCGAAGAATTGATGCTTTTGAGATGTGATGTGGCGAAGAATACTGAAAGTAACATGGACTGCGTTAAAAGAACTAACAAATCTGTCCTGGAGGAAGTGCAGCCAGAATGCTCCTTGGAAGTGAGAATGGCCAGGCTTTGTCTCACCTACTTTTGTCATGTTGTCAGAAGGAACCATTCCTTGGAGAAGGAAGTCATACTTGGTATAAAGTGGAGGGTTGACAAAAGAAAGCAAGACCTTTAACGAGATGGATTGACACAGTGGCTGCTGCGATGGGCTCGAGTACAGCAGGGATTGCCGAGCTGGTGCAGGACTGGGTGGTGTTTTGTTCTGCTGTGCGTAGGCTTGCTATGAGTCACAGAGGACTCAACAGCACCTAAAAACAACAACAGGGGCCAGAAGAAGGAACCATTCAGCAGGGGTTATGTTGCACCGAATTTGGTCTACATCTTGTTGGTCCCTGGAAATGAGGAGATGAAGAAGCCCCAAGATCATAGGGTGAGGTTGGGGACAGACAAGTAAGTGGACATTTTAATATGCTCTGTGTGATAGTTAAGGTTGTATGTCAACTTGGCTGGACCATGATTCTGAGGG
>NW_006921997.1:2460742-2461346 GCF_000298275.1 Orycteropus afer afer
ATAGCAACCCCTCCTTGGGTTTCCGAGGCAGTATCACTATGGAAGTAGATTGCCCAACCTTCCTTCTGAGGAGTAGCTGGTGGATTTGAACCGCCAACCCTCTGGTTAGCAGTCAAATGCCTTAGGCACTACACTACCAGAGTGCCTACAAAGTAGCTACTCATGTGTAAATGAAAGTGGAGTATAACAGTTGGATTGTTTTACACATATGGTTGGTTATTTATATATGGATACATCCTCACATACACCAGCCATATAATTTTTACAATAAATATAGATACCTGGAAACTTTAAGCTAAAATATTTACCTTCATAACAGAAAGTGAATGCATATTATGACAATTCTGAAGCATCTAATACTTTGTACATTAAGGTGACAAATTATTCTTTCCAAAATTATTCATGTTTAGTAACAAACGTTTCTGCTTGGTTGCTTATTCTTTTATTGTACTATTACAGATCTTGTATTTGATTTTAGAGTGGAATTTGCTGTTCCATGTCATTAAATAAACTCTCAGGGATATAATTTATTTCACCCCTCAGAGAGTAGAAGGCATTCAGTAGGTCTGAAGCGTGTGCCTGTCTACCTGTCGCCATTTGTTTC
>NW_006921997.1:2462346-2463808 GCF_000298275.1 Orycteropus afer afer
CATAGCTCCTTATGGTGGATAGCTGGGGCAGTATCCATTAATATTTGTTTATGTTTTAATTTCTGTTTTCTCCTCTGGACTATAAGCACTTTGAGGACATACCTGAGTTGTTCACCTAGGAGCTTAACAACTATTTATTTAAAGAATGAATAAAAATTGCATAATAGAAAGTTGGAAAGAGCAGTTAGCCTAACACATGTAGGGATACTCTCCTCAGTCTCTTGCATTATTTGCCAATTCCTTCTAAATTCCTTGGTTTTCCGCTAACCCATGTATATATTCTGTTGTTACAGTTCTTGTGCTTTGTTTGTATGCAATGCATTTTGAAACTAAGGATGCTATTTATTTTAATTTAGGGATGTATATTTTTCTAGAACACATCACATGCCCAGTTTTCTCAGAGATGATGGCAAAGGATGAACATCATGTAGTCTAGAATTAAGAGGTAAATTATCTTTATCTATCTATCTATCTTTCTATCTGTCTGTCTGTCTATCACCTAATCTTCATTTGTCTGTCTTTCTCTTGGCTCTGATTCAAACCTTGAAAAATAATTATGGGGCTTATTAACAATTGCTACCTCACTGTACACAGAGATACGAGTATGTTCTAGTAGGAACTATGGTTTCTTACCTGATTCATCTTGATAGCCAAGCTTCTGCTTTCTCAGTGTCCACAATCTTAAATATCATGAGGCATTCGTTAAAGAGTGCAATGCTGACACTAGCGCTTTTTCTTTTCAGTCCACAATGTGTATCTGTGCCAATGATTCTAATTATTATTATTGTGTTTTCTTTGCAATTTCACCTTCTATATCATCATGTTAAGTAGGTAAAGCACATGATAATGATTAGCTGAGTCTTGAAGCATCTTTATTAATTTCTCTGAGAATCTTTTCCATCCTCTAGAACACAGGTATTTAGGTCTTTCAAAAAGGCCAAGCTGATGACTACTGAGGTTCTTTCTAGTATCCTTCCAGATGCTCCTCCCCTAAATCCCCAATTTTTTTGAATAATACCATATTTTTTTTCTTCAAAGCAGCTCTTTTTAGCAAATAGCAACAACAAAAATGCCATCATGACTTTTTAGCAGGCTCTGTTTTAAATAAGTTGTCCTGTCTGAATGCACATCATTAACACTGGCCCTTGGCTGGGAGATGAGTGTGTACCAGGGCAATTGGATGAAAGACTGGATGCTTACTTTCTTGGTACTGGGCCATTTACATTAGGTATACCAGAGTCCCACTGCCTCTGAGTCGATTTTGACTAGTAGTGACCCTGTAGGGCAGAGTAGAACGGCCCCAGGGTTTCCAGGGCTGTAAATCTTTATGGAAGCAGACTAGGCTGCCTCATCTTTCTCCTGCAGAATAACTAGCGGATTCAAACCACTGACATTTTGGTTAGCAGCTGACTGCTTTAACCAAAGTGAAGAAAACTTGAAGCACTTCCTGATGATGATCAAA
>NW_006921997.1:2466683-2477601 GCF_000298275.1 Orycteropus afer afer
GTGTGTAGGGGAAGGGGTAGTCATGTGTGAGTGATCTTGTTAAAAGCTGTGTTGTCCCAAGGGAGTCTTAAAATTTCATTCATGGTTGGAAGTAATTGAGAAAAGTTGGTGTTTTAGTCAGGACTCATTTGATTACAAGTGGCAAGAATTAAACTCAAACTATTTTAAATAAGAGATAAAATTTATTGGTACATGTAATAAAAATGTTAGGTCTTCAGGCATGGTTGAATCCAGATGCTCAAATAATGTTATCTGTGCTTGATTCAATCTAAGGAAGGCTTTTTTAAACTAGTGGCAAAGGTACTAAAAAGCAAACCTGTTGCTGTCAAATTGATTCCAACTCATAGTGACTCTATAGGACAGAGTAGAGCTGCCCCACAGGGTTTCCAAGGCTGTGATTTTGATGGAAGCAGACTGCCACATCTTTCTCCCATGAAGGGGTTGGGGAGTTTATACTGTCTTCCTTTCGATTAGTGGCCAAGAGCTCCCTGGTTCCTCAAAGAAGAGCTGTATTGTAAGATCTAAACTTTCAACTCCTGCCTTGACATCTTTAAGCCTCATAGGGCTTCAAAGTTCTAACTGAAGGTTCTCGTCCTCTTGTCAGATTTGCCTTCTACCCAGCGGGAAAGGCTACCCACTCAGTTCCTCTATCAGCCGGAGCCGCTGCATGCCACCTGGTTGTCAACTAAGGGATTTCACTGCTCTGAGCCTGCAGAATTATTCAAACGCGCCATTCACATTCTCCCACAGAACCAGAGGGTATCCCCTGCTCTCGTTACTATAAAATCTGCCTGATATGCTCCTTGGCTGTTTACTTTACTCCCAAGTGCAACCTCTCTGTGGCTCCGTATGGGATGCAGTGTCCTTCTCCCCAAACTGTGAATACACGTGATGGAAAACTTCTACGAATCTCATCTGTCCAGTGTGGGTAAGAGATATTTGGCCATTGCTTACTATCTGGGTGGAGAAGTCCTTCCATAACCAGTGGAGTATATACGAGGTGGTCTGAACAAGAGCCTCAAGATATATTTCCATCAGAGTTGCTCATTAGTCTTGTGGAATACTGGGAGCAAGGACAGGGATGGTTCCTGAAGTGAGATTCAAGCAGGACCCCTGAATCTAGAGCCCATTCTTGCATCCACTCACTAAGTAATTGTGGGTTAATCTCTTCCCCTTGTGACGTCTCTCAAATTCCTCATTTTAAAGGTGAGGAGTTTGGACCAGATGATTTGGATGGTCCAGTCTAGCTCAAAGAGTCTACAGTTTTCTAAACTCCAGCTGGACAGACTATTGTCAGCATCCAGGGGGATGAAGTATGGTGATGTGGTTGACAAACACAAGGGTTTCTGCTTCTGATGTGGATGGTAGTAATGATGACAGCAGTTCTGTACTCTATTAGAAACAGGCCCCAGCCTTCACTGTTCTCGGAGACACTGCCCCAGACCTCTTCCCCTCACTTTCACCAGCTCCAAAGCAATGCCGGCAAAAGATTTTCTGGCTGCGGGAAGGGAAGGTTGGCTGACTGCCTGAAAATGAGTTTGGTTTAAAAGTTCCTCGCCCAAGAAATGGAAATTCAAAAAAAAAAAAAAAAGAAGGGGGGAAAAAAAAAGGCCTGCTGGGCTAGCCAAGGAGAAAGAAGAGTGAGTGACCTCTTCAGAGAGAACTAGAGCCCTGGAAGTCTGACTAACGGCTGGAGAGGATATGTGATGATAACTCACAGCAGCCACTTGGATTTAATTATAGCAACATTTGCAGCCAATAAGTGGGTCTTGAGAGAAGCTGGCCTGATGATATGACTGTGACAAAAGCTAATCTGGATTTCTGGCCAAAAGGATGGCTGAGACATGACTTAGGAACGTTTTGTCTAGGATTTTTTTTTTTTTTTTTTCCTTTTTCTTTTTTGCTATCACCATGGTCAATATTTGTTAAAGTTCCTGTGGTGGATATAGCACTGTCATAAATTGTGGAAAGAGAGTTGGACTTGGAGTTAGGGACCTGGGTTCGCTTCTGGAGTTTCCACTTGCTTACTGAGCCTCACTTTCATCATTTGCAAAATGAGGATCTTTGTTCTTTGCAGTCTTGAAGGTTAGTAATTCTGAGACCAGAGGTTTATTGCAGTGCATTCTATTTTTTTTTTTTTTTACATGCTATGCTTTCATAGTTCTGTGGCATACATATAGTAAAAGTGATAAGATTCCTGACTTCTAGGGGCTCTCAATAAAAGAGACTCATTGTTGTTGTTATGTGCCGTCAGGTCGGACTCGACTCATAGTGACCCTTCCTTGGGTTTCTGAGGCAGTATCACTACAGAAGTAGATTGCCCCATCTTCCTTCCAAGGGTGGCTGGTGGGTTTGAACCTCCAGCCTTCTGGTTAGCAGTCAAGTGCCTTAGGCACTACACTACCAGAGCTCCCAAGAGACTCATTAGAGTAGAAGAAAATTTAAGAACTCTTAATAAGCTGTCAGTAGGATTATAGCAGAAAAACTAAGGTCTAAACAGCAAAGTAAAACATATTTTTGAACTAATTGCTGCTTGTGGAGCATCTACTGTGTATCTGCTCCATACTTGGGTGCTGAACATACAGATCAACACTGTGGCTGGATTTTATTAAACCCATTTTAAAGGCAGGAACATTTGAAGTCAGATAGGTGGACTAATTTGCCTGAGGTTACTAGGAAGTTATCTTAGAAGGGATTGTCATTGGAACCTAGTGCTGCTGCAACAGAAATGTCACAAGTCGATGACCTTAAAGAATTAAAATTTAGTTTTTCACAGTTGTAGGGGCTGTAAGTCCAAATCAAGTTTTCAGCTCTGTTGATTCCTTCCTTGTCAGTAGTCCTGGGTGTTCCTTGTTTCCTTGGCTCGTAGATGATCCTCACATGGCTTCTGTCTTCTCCCATGTGTGTGAATCTGTGTCTATTTGCTCTTTTTCTAACTCAGAAGTGATTCCATTTAGAATCCACAGTATTCAGGTGTGATATAATTAATATAACAAAGAAAATTCTATTTCCAAACAAGACTATATTTACAAGTACAAAAACAAAAACCAAATCTATTGCCATCCAGATAATTCTGATTCTTGGCAACCTATGTATTACAGAGTAGAACTGAGCTCATAGCATTTTCTTGGCTGTAAGCTTTATGGAAGCAGATCATTAGGTCTTAGATGCCATTGGATGGGTTAGAACCACCAACTTTGAATTCAGTTACTGACCAAGCACAGACCATCTGTGACTTCCAGGGTCCTTTTATGGATATAGGACTCAGAATTTCAACACATATTTTTGTGCTACACAGTTCAATCCATAATAGGAATATGGCTGGGATTCAGGTCTGTCTAACTCCAAGTGCTATCCTCTTGCTGTTGCTGTTATTTGCCGTCGAGTCGGCCCCGACTCATAGCGACCCCTCCTTGGGTTTCCGAGGCAGTATCACTACGGAAGTAGGATTGCCCAACCTTCCTTCCGAGGAGTGGCTGGTGGGTTTGAACCGCCAGCCTTCTGGTTAGCAGTCAAGTGCCTTAGGCACTATGCTACCAGAGCTCCTGCTATCCTCTTAGCACTATGCAATGCCTCTGCTTTCTTTCTTTCTCCTGTAATTCCCCTCTGGGTCTCATTGAATGCAGACAGCCTGGGAGTGTGTGGTCCTCCGAAGTTACTCTCTAGCAGTAGGTTTCTGTCAGAGATCTGAGGTGACTTAAGGTCAACCTTTGTGTATTATGAATGCAGGGCTTGTCTGCAGTTACAGAGCAGATGGAAGGGGCTGGGAAATGGGAACACTAGAGGATGCTGCCACCACCCTTCTGTCAGTGTGTTTTACTGTGGTGCCTTGTGTGTTGCTATGATGCTGGAAGCTATGTCATGGTAAATCAAATATCAGTAGGGTCACGTATTGTGGATAGTGTAGTAGAGCTTCCAGACTAAGACAGACTAGGAATAAGGCCCAGTGATGTGCTTCTGAAAGTTAGCCAATGGAAACTATGGATAACAATAGAACATTGTCCAATATAGAACTGGAGGATGAGCCCGTCAAGTTGGAAGGTGCTCAGTTATGACTGGAAGAGGAGCTGCCTCCTCAGAGTACAGTCAACCTTACTGATGTAGATGGAGTAAAGCCTTCTGAACCTTCATCTGCTGATGTGGCATGACTCAAAGTGAGAACTATAGTTGTGCATATCCACTCATAATTGGAACATGGAATGTATAAAGAGTGAATCAATGAAAACTGGAAGCTATAGAAAATGTAAGGGAGCACTTGAAGATCAATATCCTAGGTATTAGAGAGCTGAAATGGCTCGGTATTGGCCATTTTGAGTTCGACAATCATATGTCAAGAACGACAAAGTGGAGAAGAATGACATTGTAATCATCATCAAAAATAAAATTTTAAAATCTATCTTGAAGTACAATCCTGTTACTGATAGGTAAATATCCATACCCTACAAAGAAGACCACTTAATATGACTATTATTCAAATTTATACATCAACCATGAATGACAGAGAGGAAGAAATTGAAGATTTTAATGAACTGCAGCAGTCTGAAATTGGTCAAAGATACATTGCAATCAAGACACATTGATAATTACTGGAGATTGGAATGAAGGTGTTGGGAACAACAAAGCAGGATCAGTAGTTGAAAAATATGGCCTTAGTGATAGGAACAATGCTGGAGGTCTTGTGACTGAATTCTGTAAGACAATGACTTATTCTTTGGAAATACTTATTTTTAATCAACACAAATGACTATATAACTGCACCTCACCAGATGGTTTACACAGAAATCAAATAGATTACAGTGGGAAAGGACAAGGAAGGAGATCAATATTATCAGTCAAAAGAAATCAAGGCCCAACTGCTCTACATACCATCAATTGTTCTTATGTAAGTTCAACTTGGGAGCTCTGGTGGCATAGTGCCCAAGGCATTTGACTGTTAACCAGAAGGCTGGTGGTTCAAATCCACCAGCCACTCCTTGGAAGGAAGGTTGGGCAATATACTTTCATAGTGATACCACCTCGGAAACCCAAGGAGGGGTTGCTATGAGTTGGGGCCAACTTGATGGCACATAACAACAACATGGGCAAAATATTGAACCATACAGGAAGCATCAAAAGAAGAATTAAGGAGTACACAGAGTCACTATACTAAAAAGAATTGGTTGGTGTTCAACCATTTCAGGAAACAGCATATGAGCAAGAACTGATTGTGCTGAAGGAAGAAGTCCAAGCTGCACTGAAGGCATTGGTGAAAAACAAGGCTCCAGGAGTTGAAGAAATGCCAATTGAAATGTTTCAACAAATGAATGCAATGCTGGAAGTGTTCACTTGTCTATGCCAAGAAATTTGAAAGATAGCTACATGACCAACAGACTTGGAGGAAATCCATATTTGTGCCCATTCCAAAGAAAGGCAATTATTTAACAATACCACATGTAAGTAAAATTTTGCTCAAGATACTTCAAAAGTGGCTGCAGCCATACATTGGCAGGGAACTACCAGAAGTTCAAGCCAGATTCAGAAGAGGATATGAAATGAGAGATACTATTACTGATGTCAGATTGATCTTGGTTGAAAACAAAGAATACTAGAAATGTGTTTACCTATGTTTTACTGACTGCCTGAAGACATTTGATTGTGTGAATCATAACAACTTATGGATAACATTGTGAAAAATGGGAATTCCCAAATACTTAATTTTGCTTGTGCTGAAATTTTACATCGATCAAGAGGCAGTCATTCAAGTAGAACAAGCGGATATTGCATGATTTAAAATCAGACAATGTGTGTGACAGGATTGTATTCTTTCACTTTACATATTCAGCCTATATACTGAGCAAATAATCTGAGAAGCTGGGCTATATGAAGAAGAATGTGGCATCAGCATTAGAGGAAGGCTTGATAACAACCTGTACTATGCAGATGACACAACCTTGCTTGCTGAAAGTGAGGAGGACTTGAAGCACTCATTGATGAAGATCAAAGATTATAGCACTCAGTATGGATTTCACCTCAACATAGGGAGAACAACAATACTTACAACTGGACCAATAAGCAACATCATGATAAATGGAGAAAATCTTGAAGTTGTCAAGGATTTTGTTTTACTTGGATCCATAATCAACATTCATGGAGCAGCAGTCAAGAAATCAAACAGCTTAGTGCATTGAGCAAATCTGCCACAAAGGATCTCTTTAAAGTGTTAAGGAGCAAAGATATCACTTTGAGGACTAAGATGTGCCTAACCAAAGCCATGGTATTTTCAGTTGCCTCATATGCATGTGGAAGTTGGACAATGAATAAGGAAGACCAAAGAAGAATCGATGCCTTTGAATTATGGTTTTGGCAAAATATATTGAATATACCATGGATTGCCAGAAGAAGGAACAAATGTGTCTTGAAAGAAGTACAGCCAGAATGCTCCTCAGAAGGGAGAACGTCGACTTCATCTCACAGAGTTTGGACGTGTTATCAGGAGGGACCAGTCCCTCCTGATCATGCTGGTAAAGTAGAGGGTCAGCAAAAAAGAGGAAGGTGCTCAATGGGATGGGCAGTCGCTGTGGCTGCAACTGTGGGCTCAAACATAGTGTCTTAGGCTGGGTTCTCTAGAGAAGCAAAACCAGTGAAGCTTCTACATACATAGAGAGAAAGAGACAGGCAGAAAGAGAGGGAAATTTGTCTCAGAGAAATGGCTCACATAGTTGTAGGGGCTGGCAGGTCCCAAGTTCACCGGTCAAACATCAAGCTGTAGGCTTCTGCTGACTCACACAGCTCCAGGGGCTGACAAAGCCAACACTGATAGGCAGTACAGCAGGCTGCTGGCTTTGGCAGGTGACGAATCCAAGATCAGCAGGTAAAGTGGTAGATTGTTGGCTCACAGGCATGAAAGCAATGATCCCAAGATTGGCAGGCAATGTGACAGCAATGTGACAGGCCACTGGTTCAACTCCAAAAATCAGAGATGATGATGAGCCAGATGTAGGACCTCGGTCCTGCAGAAAGCCAGAGTGTGTTCTCAGGATGTCCATATGTACATCAGAAGCAGGCCACACCCCTGAGGAAACTCCCTTTCACTGAGTGGCTGCTCATAGAACATATTATCATGGAAGTGGTTGCATCACAACTGCTTAAACCACTTAGAATCATGGTCCAGCCAAGCTGACACACAACCTTAACTATCACACATATCAACGATTTGAGTATGGTGCAGGACTGGCAGCATTTTGTTCTTTTGTACACATGGTTGATCTGAGTTGGAACAGACTCAATGGCACCTAACAACAATCACAACAACAGTGAATGTCAGGATAAGAATCTTGGGCTTGATCCTATTGGAGATAAAGAAAAAAATCTATGCATATGACAACACAAGAATTCAGCTATGATCAGGGTCATAGATGAAAAGAGGAAGCAGTTCTAGTGTTGACTATTAAATAGTAACATGGTAGAAAGACCCTTGGTCTACTGTGTGATGGAGAAGGTTTAAGTTCTAGATCCCTGGGCCAATCTATGGCAGGAATCCCAGCCTCCTGAAGTCAGGAGATGGCAGCAGGCTACCTCTGCACCATCATAAGCCCTCCCCATGGAGAGCAGTCAGAGCTAAAATATATACTCATGTGATTTTCTTAAAAGAAAAAGCCCCATTGTTTTCTCAGATGATAAAAGTACTCATTGTAGGACATTTAAAACAAATATAAAAGAATAAAGAAAAAGGTAAAAGTCATTGATCCACATACTTCCCAGAGAGAAACACTGTGAACTTTTGAAGAACTCTTCTAGGACTTTTTCCTTGTTTTGTGTCTTACATAGATGCATTCACACAGTTCCTCTTACATGTGCATCACAGGGTGACAGCTCAATCCGTGCCCTCATTGCTAATTATTTTTTAGGAGAGTCTTAAAAATGGAATCACTTGGTTATATTAAGGCTCATTCTATTGCTAAAATTATTGCTAGGAAAGGTATAGCAATTTTCACTGTCACAAATACATGAGACTACTCAGCTTAGTGTTCCTCTGTCAGTCTTGAGTATAATAATTAAAAAGAAATTTGATCCTCAAAACTCACAACCCCAGTATTTTCAAAAGAAAAACATCAGATAAATCCCAATAGAGGGATTTTTACTCCTCAAAACTGTGAAGGTCATCAAAAACAAGGAACGTTTGAGAAACTCTCACAGCCCTGAGGAGCCTAAGAAGTTATGATGAATAAATGTAATGTGGTATCCAGGACCCTGGGACAGAAAAAGGACATTAAGTAAAAACTAAGGAAATCTGAGCGAAGTATGGATTTTACTTAATATAATGCATCAATGTTGGTTTTAGTAAATTTATCGTACTAATAAACCCATTGTCATTCTGACATACATTGACCCAATGGGACAGAGTAGAACTGCCCCATATGGTTTCCAAGGCTATCAATCTCTACAGAAGTAGATTGCCACATCTTTCCTCTGCAAGGCAGCTGGTGGGTTTGAACTGCTGACCTTTTGGTTAAAAACAGGGTGCTTTAACCACTGTACCACCAGGGCTACTTTTACTATGTTAATGTTGTTGTTAGGTGCCATTGAGTCAGTTTTGACTCATAGAGACTCTAAGTACAACAGAACAAAACATTGCCAGGTCCTTCCATTATACTACTGTACGTGGTATGCATGGGAGCTCTCTGTACGAAGGTGTTCTATGATCCCAGGATTGTGTGGGTAACAGCATTCACCTTTGTTACCTTCAGCTCTTGTGCTCCTTCCCAGCTCTCCCACTGCCTTGATCATTTTCTGTTGACCTTCCCCTTATTGTGTACTGCTTTTCCCTTCACCCAAGTTAATATGCATCTACCCTCCAGTTGGTGATTGTTCCTCCCTTCCCTTCCCGTCCCTGGTAACCTTTGAAAAACGCTTCTTTCTGTGTATAAAGCTTTTCTTGACTTTTTACAGTAGTGGTCTCATACAATGATTGTCCTTCTATGAATGACTAATTTCACTCACCATAATGCTCTCAAGGTTCATCCATGCTAGGAGGTGTTTTGCAGATTCATTGCTATTTAACATTACATGGTATTCCATTTATGTACCGTAGTTTATTTATCCATTCATGGCACTTAGTTATTTCCATCTTTTTGCTGTTGTGAATAGTGCTGTGATGAACAGAGGTGTGCATATGTCTGTTCATGTCACAGCTCTTATTTCTCTAGGATATATACTTAGTAGTAGGGTTGCTGGATCATATGGTCTTTCTATTTCCAACTTTTTTTTTTTTTTTAAATTGTGATTTGGGTGAAGGTTTACAGAGCAAATTCACTTTCCATACATATTTCCAACTTCTTAAGCAAACATCATGCCACTTTCTAGAGTGGTTGCACCATTTTACAATCACACCAGCAGTGTATGAGTGTTCTAATCTCTCCATACCCTTGCCAGCATTTGTTGTTTTCTGTGCTGTTGAACCTTGCTATTATTCCTGGTGTGAGATGATATCTCATTGTTGTTTTGATTTGCATCTCTCTAGTGGCTACAGTGCCTAAGGCATTTAACTGCTACCCAGAAGGCTGGTGGTTCAAACCCACCAGGCACTCCTCAGAAGGAAGATTTGGCAACCTACTTTCATACAGATACTGTCTCAGAAACCCAAGGAGGGGTTGCTATGAGTTGGTTACTGACTCGACGGCAGTGAATTTGGAGTTGTTTTTTGGACTGGCTAATGATCGTGAGTGTTTCATCATGTCTTCTTCTTAAAACTGGATGGCTTGTCTTTCTTCGTTGACGTGTTGAAGTTTTCTGTGAACTCTGGAGATTAGTCCCTTGTTTGACATATCATTTTCCAGTCTGTAGGTTTCCTTTTTACTCTTTTGACAAAGCCTTTTGATTCATTTAAATGTTTCATTTATAGTTTGTCTTCTGCTGTTTGTGCATTTTTCATTATCTGTGATACTGCGTTTATGCCATGTATCAGAGTCCCTAGGTTTGCCCCTACTTTTCTTTGATGGTCTTTATGGTTTGGGATTTCATATTTATGTCTTTGATCCATCTGCAGGTAGTTTTTGTATATGGGGTGAGAGATGGATCCTGTTTCACTTTTCTGCAAGTGGGTATCCCACTTTGCCAGCACTATTTGTTAAAGAGACTATCTCTTCCCCATTAATGGCCTTTGGCCCTTTGTCAAAGATCAGCTCTCTGTAGGTGGATGAAATCACTTCTGGGTTCTCAATTCTGTTCTGTTGGTCTATGTGTCTGTTATTGTACCAGTACTAGGCTGTTTTGACTACTGTGGCTGTATAGTAGGTTTTGAGATGAGGGAGTGTGAGGCCACCAACTTTGTTCTGCTTCTTTAGTACTGCTTTGCTTATCTGAGGTCTCTTCCCTTCCCATGTAAAATTAGTAATTAGGTTTTCCATCATTTTAAAGAATGGTAATGAAATCTTCTTCAGCCTTGCATTATATGTGTAGATTGCTTTGACTAGTACTGCCATTTTTACAATGTTAAGTCTTCCTAACCATGTTAAGTCTTCCTAACCATGGGTAAGGAGCTCTGGTAGTGTAGTGCCTAAGGCACCTGACTGTTAACCAGAAGGCTGGTGGTTCAAACACACCAGCCACTCCTTGGAAGGAAGATGGGGCAATCTATTTCCATAGTGATACTGCCTCGGAAACCCAAGGAGGGGTCGCTATGAGTTGGGTCTGACTCAACAGCACATAACAACAACAACCATGGGTATGGTATGTTCTTTCATTTATGTAGCTATGCTTTGGTTTCTTGTAGTAGTGTTTTGTAGTTTTCTTTGTATAGGTCTTTTGTATTCCTGGTTAGATTTATGCCTAAGTACTTGATCTTCTGAGTGGCTATTAAAAATTGTATTGTTTTCCCAATTTCCTTTTCAGAGTTTTCTTTATTAATGTAGAGGAATCCTATGGATTTTTTTTTTTTTTT
>NW_006921997.1:2478269-2478785 GCF_000298275.1 Orycteropus afer afer
AGGAGGTGGAACAATGTTTTGTATAGTATGTTATGCCCATTGAGCTTGATGTCCCCTGCGACTATGGTCCCAAGCTCACAGGTTCAACTACTCGGTCCCTCTGGGTAGCTGGCTGTGACCAAGCAGCTTGTCAGCTCTGCTATACACCTGGGAATTCTAATCATTCACATAAACTTATAGAACCATTGTCTGCCAGTCCTATATATGTTCTTGGATATACTCCCCATTTCATAGATATACCTAATCGTTTAGCCTGTCCACCCATCTATCCACCCATATACCCATGTTTTCCTTCACTGACAAAACAGTACGGTATGTACAAAAGGGTTCATATTTGTTGTGTGTACCTCCCATGTACTTCTCTATGTCTTTCACATCCTAATGGTGCCATATTGGTCACTCACATTTGGTACATTGCCCTTCTCTTCACCCAAATCAATACTTAATCTCTATCTATCTAACAGCCTTCCCTCCCCTCCCTTCCCACCCCTGGTAACCAACAAAGAAAATTTCCTT
>NW_006921997.1:2483377-2484528 GCF_000298275.1 Orycteropus afer afer
TCAGGATCACTCAGGATCGCTGCCAGACCGCAGCTCCGTATATCTCCATTTTTGGTATTTTCACGCAAATTCTTCTGCTATAGTTGGAATTTAGTCCACTTGTATATCCTTCCCTTCAAGGCTCAGGGGTCCAAGATAATCTTCTGAGTCTGTCTTAATTGATTTCCCTTTTATTTGTTGAAGAAGGTCTGTGCAGTCTTTTTTGCCTAGTCCGCCATCTTGTTGGAACTCGGAATCCTATGGATTTTTATATGTTGATCTTATCCCCTGTCACTTTGCTGAAGCCTTCTATTGGTTCCAGTGGTTTTCTTATTGATTCTCTAGGATTTTCTATGTATAGGATCATATCGTCTGCAAATAAAGATAGTTTTACTTCTTCTTCACCAATTTGTATGCCTTTAATTTCCCTTTCTTGCTTTATTGCTCTGGCTAGTCCATCTAATGCAATATTGATTAGGAGTGGTAATAGAGGGCATCCTTGTCTGGTTCCTGTTCATGTGGGGAATATTTTCAGACTTTCCACTGAGAATACTATTGGCAATTGGTTTTGTGTATATGCCATTAATTATGTTGAGCAATTTCCCTTCAATTTCTATTTTGCTAAGCATTTTTGTCAAGAATGAATGCTGGATTTTGTCAAATGGGTTTTCTGAATCAGTTGATACGATCATGCACTTCTTTTCCTTTGTTGTATTTATGTGGTGGATTACATCGATTGTTTTTCTAATGTTGAACCATCCTTGCATACCTGGTATGAATTCCACTTGGTCATGATGTATAATTTTTTTGATATGTTGTTGGAATCTATTGACTATGATTTTGTTGAGAATTTTGTGTTGATATTCATGAGAGATACTGCTCTATAATTTTCTTTTTGGTGATGTCTTTGCCTGGTTTTGGTTTTAGCGTTACATTTGCTTTATAGGATGAATTTAGTATCTTTTTGTATGTTCTGGAATAGTTTGTGTAGAATTGGTGTTAGCTCTTCTCTAAAAGTTTGGTAAAATTTGCTAGTGAGTCCATCTGGGACAGGACTTTTTTTGTTGAGATTTTTTTTTTTTTTTAATGACTTGTTCATTTTCTTCTTTTGTAATTGGTCTGTTTAAATTTTCTACCTCACTTTGTGTTAATTTGTGTAGGTAATGTGTTTC
>NW_006921997.1:2485068-2496595 GCF_000298275.1 Orycteropus afer afer
GATTCAAGAAATTTTTTAATTTCATTTTTTATTTCTTCTATTACTCAGTAGTTTTTAAGCAAGGTGTTATTCATGTATGTGATTTTGTTTTCCCTTTGATTTTCCAGTTGTTGATTTCTAATTTTTATGGTATTGTGATCTGAGAAGATGCTTTGTGGTATTTAAATATATATATGTATTTTAATTTATTAAGGCTTGGTTTGTTAAGTAATGTTCCATGTGCACTAGATAAGAATGTATTTTGTGTTGTTGGTGGTGGATTGTCCTGTATACATCTATGAAGTCTAGTTGCTTGGTTGTGTTGTTTAGATCTTCTGTATCTTTGTTAAACTTCTTTCTAGTTCTATCTTTCATTGAAAGTAGTGTGTTAAAATCTCTTATTATTGTTGTGGAGTTACCTATTTTTCCTTTCAATTTGTTTAAAGTTTGATTTATGGACTTTGGGGCTCTTTCATTGAGTGTATAGATATTTATTATAGTTATGTCTTCTTGTTTGATTGACCCTTTAATCATTATATAACGTCCTTCCTTGTCTCTTTTGCTGGTTTTTGCCTTAAAGTCTATTTTATCAGAAATTAGTGTCACCACTCCTGCTCTTTTTTGGTTGCCACTTGCTTGATATATGTTTTTCCACCCTTTTTGTTTTTAGCTTATTTTTGTCTTTGTGTCTAAGGGTTGTCTCTTGTAGACAGCATATTGATGAGGCATATTTTCTTATCTGGTCTGCTACTTTCTGCTTTTGATTTATGTTTTTAATCCAGTTATATTCAATATCATTATTGATAGGTATAAACTTTGCTGTGTTTTTGGTGTTATGTTGATAGTTTCTTTGTTCCATATATTTTTCTGTGCTGAGCTCATTTTGTTTATGGATTTTCTTATTATTTCACTCATTGCTATTGTTTTAGTGTTTTCTGAGACTTTATGAATTTCTTCTTTTTATTTTGGTGTCAAAGTTTAGTAATATTATTTGAGGTTACACTGTAATTTATTATTATTTTCCCAAATGTAAAGCAGTCCATTCTATTTTGGTATTGTGTTGACTTCCTCTCCATTTGGAAGTTCTGTAACTATATTATTTATTCTTTCTTTTTGCTTTGTAGTTATCATCATATATAAATTGATATCTCTGGTTCCCTATATTCTGTCTTAAAGGTTTCTTTTATTTTTTATTTTATTTCTGGATTGATTTTCAGGTGATATTGCTATATATATTAATCTCTGTTTGTTTTCTGCCATTAGTGGTTCTCCGTCCAAAAAATTCCCTTTAGCATTTCTTGTAAGGGTGGACTAGTTTTCACAAATTGTTTTAATTTCTGTTTATCTGAGAATGTCCTAATTTCACCATCATATTTGAGAGACATTTTGCTGGATATATAATTCTTGGTTGGCAATATTTCTTTTGGCATTTTCTATATGTCATCCAATTGCCTTCTTGTCTGCATGGTTTCTGCTGAGAAATCAGAGAGATTAGTCTTAATGATTCTCCTTTGTAAGTGACTTTTTATTTTTCCTGAGCTGCTTTCAAGATTCTATCTTTGTCTTTGATTTTGGAAAGTTTCATTGTGATATGTCGTGGTGACTTTCTTTTGAGGTCTATTGTATTTGGGATTTGTTGAGCTTCTTGAATGCATGTCTTCTTCTTATTCATGATATTAGGGAAGATTTCTTCTGACAAATCTTTGATAATTTTCTTGGTGCTTTTTTTTTTTTTTGCTGTCTCTTCCTGTCTTGGAATTTCAGTACACAAAAATTAGTCCTCTTCATGGTGTCCCAAATGAACCATAAGCTTTCTTCATTTTGTTTAATTTTTTTTCTTGATTGTTCCTACAACAGATTGGTATCGATAAATCTTCCTTCGATCTTACTAATTCTTTGTTCCATCGATTCATTTATACTCCTTTCACCTTCCAATGTATTATCCATTTCTGAAGTTTTACTATTCATCTTTTGGATATCTGTTTGCTGTTTTTGTATGGTTTCAAAATTTCCATTTATTTTATCAATTTGTTCTTGCATGTGTGTTTGTGTGTATGTGTATATTCCAATTCTTCCAGAGTTTTATGTGTGTTTTCTTTGATTTTGTCTGTGATTCCTCAAGCTTTCTCTTAGTCCATTGAAGGTACATAAATATATTTATTTTGAATTCCTTATCAGGCAATTCCACTAGCTTATCTTCCTCTGGAAGATTTTCAGGCCCTGTGTTTTGGTGCCTTGTTTGAGGCATCATGTGCTGTTTTCTTTTGTGTGTGTGTGTGTGATTTGAAGTTGTCTGTTGCCTCTGAGAAATTGTAGTGTTATTGTATTAATTTGTTGATTGTTTTGTTTTGTTTTAATATATCCAGGCAACAGGGCAGTTGTCTTACTCTGGTTGCTAATTTGGTAGCAGTAGGGTACTCATCACCTATCTCTGGGCAGATTTAGTAGAATGTAGGAGTGTGGTTGTGAGTCTCTGATCACTGATTGTTCAGAGCAGCTGAGCGTAGGCTGGATGGATGTTTCCCACTGTCTACCATTGGTCCAGTAATGCTGGAGTGGGTGGTGACACCCAGTGGATGGGGTATCAGGTATGGTTGGGTATGGCTGTGTAGGGTCACTGTTTCCAACTATCTGGTCAACCTGATCACCAGTGTGGGTGCAGTTCTGGACAAGTAGAGCCGGTTATCTGGTTGTTGCTCTGATCAGAACACTGCAATAATTCAAATAATTAAAAATGACCGTGCTGTGCCAGTTAGTAATTTACCACTACTTGTTCACTGTTTTAGTTCAGTTTCTTCCTCTCAGAGGTATTTGATCTACTTTATCATTTTCTTTGAAGCTCTGGGATCCAGGATGGTTATCTGTAGCTATTTCCCTTGTTTATTGAGCCTTTTTTTGTAAAGGGTATGGGTAGTCTGCCATGTTGGGCCCACTTAAGTTGTTCTAAAATTAAAACTTTATTAAAAATAAAAAAGAAAACACAAACACAAACATGAGTGTAGTAAATGAAGTGAATGGAAAATTATTAATACATTTTAAAAATTTGTTAATCACTTATGGTCTCTAGGATTTTCTTGAAATAATGAGACCATTAATCAAGTTGTGGCCAATTTTTTCAGATGTGGACCACCACATCCTTCTTCTGAGGAAGACACAATTGGTGTGTAAAATACTGGTGGCATAGCTTTCACTATCACAGCAACAGGCAAGCCACCTCAGTACAACACACTGGAGCACAAAGGGTGTTGGTGGTAATAGGTCCTGCTTCTGAAAACCTTGGCCACTGAAAACCTTATGAATAGCAGTGAAATGCTGTCTGAGATAGTGCCAGAAAATTTTATGAATTGCAGTCAGTGAACCATTGTCTAATGTACTGCTGGAAGATGAGCCCCTCAGGTAACTAGCCACTCAAAATACTACTGGGAAAGGGCTGCCTCCCCAAACTAGAGTTGCCCTTAATGATGTGGATGGAGTAAAACTTTTGCGACCTTCATTTGCTGATATGGCATGATGCAAAATGAGAAGACAAATCTGCAAATATCCATTAATAATTGGAACATCAAGCATATGAAGTAGGAATCAAGGAAAATTGAAAATTGTCAAAAATGAAATGGAATGCATAAAGATCGATATCCTAGGCATTAGTGAGGTGAAATTGACTGGTATTGGCCATTTTGAATCAGACAGCATATGGTCTACTATGGCAAGAATGAAAAATTGAGGAAGAATGGCACTGTATTCATTGCCAAAGAGAACATTTCAAGATCTAGCCTGAAATACAATGCTGTCAGTGATAGTGTAATATCCATATGCCTACAAGGAAGACCAGTTAGTATGACTGTTATTCAAATTTACACACCAACCACAAAAGCCAAAGGTGAAGAAATTGAAGATATTCCCTAAAATCTGCAGCCTGAAATTGGCAAAACATTCAATTAAGATGCATTAATAATTACCAGTGATTGGAATGCCAAAGTTGGAAACAGAGGAAAAAGCATCTGTAGTTGGAAAATTTGGCCTTGGTGAGAGACATGATGCCTGAGATCTCATTACAGAATTTTGCAAGCAACTTATTCATTGCAAATACCTTTTCTCAATAGCATAAATGGTGACTGGACATGTGGACATTGCCAGAAGGAATACACAGCAATCAAATAGATTACATCTATGTAAAGAGATCATTAGTCAGAACAAGGCCAGGGATCAACTGTGAAAAAGACCATCAATTACTCATATGCAAATTTAACTTGAAGCTGAGAAAATTAAAACAAGTCCATGAGAACCAAAATACAACGTTGAGTATCCCACCTGAATTTAGAGACCATCTGAAGAAAAGATTTGACACATTGAACACCAGTGACTGAAGAACAGATGAGTTTTGGGATGACATCAAGGATATCATACATGAAGAAAGAAAAAGATCATTAAAAAGACAAGAAAGGAAGAGAAGACCAAAATGGATGTCAGAAGAGACTCTGAAACTTGCTGTGGAATGGAGTCACTAAAGCAAAAGGAAGAAATGATGAAGTATAAGAGCTGAACCAAAGATTTCAAAGGTCAATTCGAGAAGATATAGTAAAATAGTATAATGAAATCTGCAAAGAACTGGAGTTCAAAAATCAAAGATGAAGAACATATTCAGCATTTCTCAAGCTGAAAGAACTGAAGATAAAATTCAAGCCTTGACTTGCAATATTGAAGGATTCTATGGGCAAAATATTGAATGATTCAGGATGCATTAAAAGAAGATGGAAAGAATTTACCGAGTCATTGTACCAAAAAGAATTTGTCAACATTCAGCTGTTTTAGGAGGTAGCATATGATCAAGAACTGATGGTATTGAAGGAAGAAGTCCAAGCTGCACTGAAGGCAATGGTGAAAAACAAAGCTCCAGGAATTGATCGAATACCAATTGAGATGTTTCAAGAAACAGTTGGAATGCTGGAAGCACTTACTTATCTATGCCAAGACATTTGGAAGACAGCTGCCTGGCCAACCAACTGCAAGAGATCCATGTTTGTGCCCATTCCAAAGAAAGGTGATCCAACAGAATGCAGTTTCAACAGTGTTGTTAATATCACATGATAGCAAAACTTTGCTGAAAATAATTTAGAAACAATGGTAGCAGTATACTGATAGAGAATGGATAGAAATTTAACCTAGATGCAGAAGAGGATGTGAAACGAGGGGTATCATTGCTGATGTCAGATGGATATTGGCTTAAAGCAAACAGTACCAGAAAGATGTTTACTTGTATTTTATTGGTTATGCAAAGATATTAAACTGTGAGGCTTGTAACAATTTATGGAAAACATGTGAAAAATGGGAATTCTAGAACACTTAATTGTGCTCATTAGGAACTTGTACATAGACCAAGAGGCAGTCGTTGGAACAGAACATGGTTTAAAGTCAGGAAAGGTGTGCAACAGGGTTGTGTCCTTTCACCATACTTACTCAATTTGTATGCTCAGCAAATAACCTAAGGATGGACTATGTGAAGAAGAACATAGCATCAGGATTGGAGGAAGACTCATTAACAAGCTGTGATATGCAGATGATGCAGCCTTGCTTGCTGAAAGACTTGAAGTACTTACTGATGAAAAGTAGACTACAGCCTTCAGTTACGATTTATGCCTCAACATAAAGCAAACAAAAATCCTCACAACTGGACCAGTAAATATCATCATGATATGGAGAAAAGATTGAAATTGTCAAGGATTTCATTTTACTTGGCTTCACAATCAATCAAAGTCTATGGAAGCAGCAGTCAGGAGATCAAAGGATGTATTGTATTGGGCGAACCTGCTGCGAAAGACCTCTTTAAAGTGGTAAGGAGTGAAGATATCACTTTGAACATTAAGGTGTACCTGACCCAAGCATGATACTTCTCTAGGGAATGGTCCCACTGACAACATGACAATAGTAAAGTAGAGGGTTGACAAGAAAGGGGAAGTCCCTCAATGAGGTGGATTGAGACAGTGGCTGTGATGATGGGCTCAAGCATAGCTCAAGCATAGCAACGGTTGTGAGGATGGAGCAGGATCGAGCAGAGTTTCGTTCTGTTGTACGTAGAGTCTCTATGAGTCAGACCAACTTGACGGCACCTAACAGCCACAACAGCAACAAATGATAAGGTTGCTGAATAGGATGATGTATCAGTGTGAATTTTTAATAAAGACTTAATGTATAGTACTTATGAGCATTCATATTACTTGGTTCCACAATAAACACCAATGGAAACAGTGGTCAAGAAGCCAGATGATGTATCGCACTGGGCAAATCTGCTGCAAAGTGCTGAGGAGCAAAGATGTCTCTTTGAAGACTAAAGTGCACCTAACCCTAGCCATGGTGTTTTCAGTCACCTCTTATGCATGTGAAAGCTGGACAGTGAGTAAGGAAGACAGAAGAAGAGTTGATGCTTTTGAGTTGTAGCGTTGGCAAAGAATACTAGTACCATGGACTGCCAGAAGAACTAACAAATCAGTCCCGCCAGAATGCACCTTGAAAGTGAGAATGGTCAGACTTGTTTCACCTACTTTGGTCATGTTGTCAGATATCCTTGGAGAAGGCTATCATGCTTGGTAAAGTGGAGGGTCAATGAAAGAGGGGAAGACCCTCAACAAGATGGATTGACATAGTGGCTGCAACAATGGGCTCAGGAATAGCCAGGATCGTGAGACTGGGGCAGGACTGGGCAGTGTTTCCTTCTGTTGTCCACAGGGTCACTATGAGTTGGAGCCAACTCGATAGCACCTAACAACAAAAACACTTAATGAACACAGAGGCTGGAGCCAGAATGCCTCATTTTAAATCCTGGTTCTACTGATTTACCAGGTGTGTGACCTTGGGTAAGTTATTTTACCTGTTGCCTTACAGAGTTTTTCAGTATGTAAGCTTGTTTTGGTTACCTAGTACCACTCTGACAGGAAAATACACAAATGGGATGCTTGAACAAATAGGAGTTTATTCTCTTACAGTTTGGGGGCTTTAAGTCTGAGTTAAAAGTGCCAGGCTCTAGGGGCTGTGCGAAAGCCCCTCAACCTTGGGCTTCAGCTCTGCCTCTTGCTCCTGGCCACTGAAGCTAGAGGCATCTCTTCACTCAGGCAGCTACTGGCTGCTGAGGCTAACAAGCCCAAGGTTGATAAAGAAAATGGCACAGTCCCGATGTTACCAAACCACATGGCAGGCCAGTAATTCAAGTCCATTGTAAGTCCCAAGGTCAACAGAGCATGACAGTGACACGGCTACATGCAGAGTCCTAGCATGCCGTAAGCTAGAGACCATTCCCAAGGCTTCTCCTTATATATGGGAAGCTGACCACATCCCTAGGGCAGCTACTCAGCTGCTCACAGTAGATTCCACCATGGAGTTGATTACCAGTCTCATCATGGGGAATACTACATCCAGCTGTTCAGCCACTCAACCAGGCCCAGCCAAGTTGACACACAAATTTAACTACCACAAAGCTGAAGATAAAAAATAAACTTCATTGGATTGCTCTCAGAATTAAATGAGTTGTTTTTGGTGTAGTACTGAAAACTATGTGAGGTATTTTTTCCAAAAAACTTCTGAGTTCATTTTCTTACATTAATTGTTTTATCCAATCTGCATTTTGTTTTTGTATAAAAAGTGAAAACCAACTCACAGCCATCATGTCCATCATGTCGATTCTGACTCATAACAACCTTATAAGATAGTATAGAACTGCCCCAAAGTGTTTCCAAGGCTGTAAATCTTAACAGAAGCACACTGTCTCACCTTTCTCCCACTCAGTGCCTGCTGGGTTCAAACCACCAACCTCTGGGTTAGCCGACAAATCCTTTAACCACTATGCCATCTAAGTTGAAATTTCCCCCCAGATTTTGTCAATCTCTTGAGTACTTCTTTATTTTCCTCTTTATTTGTGATGCTATTGTTGTTCACCAAGTTCTTTTAAGTACTAAAGTTTTCCTTTGGGAATTTCTATTATATTCTCTGATTTTTTTTTTTAAAACCAAAACTTTATTGTTTTGATTTTTTAATACCATAGCTCTGTGGTATATTTTACTATTAGTATGGCAAATGTACTTGCCATACTAGTTATTTATATCAGTTTTATCTTTCAGATGAAGTTTAGAGTTATTCTGACAAATTTCAATAAAATTCTAATTAAACTATTGACTGAGATTTTATTAAAATCTTACATTATTTGTGTAGAATGGGATCTTTACGATATTGTATTACCTAGGAACTTGTTATATTTATTCATTTGTAAGATTTCCTTTCTTGTTTTTTAGTAAATTTTTCCTGAAACAATTTATTACATATTTACATTCATTTCCATTGATTGAATGGAAACTTTAGTCAAATATATAATACTTGCATAAATTTGGACCTCGTATATTTACTCATTTCCACTTATTAGTTTGTGTTTTAACACATACTATCTTAATTATTATAATGCTAGAGTACGTCTAGAGGAGCCCTGGTAGCACAGTGGTTAAAGCACTTGGCTGCTAACCAGAAGGTTGGAAGTGTGAACTTACCAGATGCTCAGAGGGAGAAAGATGTACCAGACTGCTTCTGTAACGATTACAACCTTGGAAAGCCTATGGGGGCAGTTCTACTCTGTCCTGTATGGTCACTATGAGATTGAATCAGTGGCAGTGGGTTTAGTTTATTTCTGATTTTGGTTACATCTTGATATTTGGTAGTGAAATGACCATTTGTCATAATTATAGCACCCACCCCCAGGAGTCTGAGCCTTTTTTGTCTGGCAAGTACTTGAGAGGGATGAAGTAGGAGAAATGGGTGGCCCCAATAGCAGGCCAACCATGTTTGATGGGCTTGCCGGTAAGGAAGAACTACCTAGGTGGTGCCCAGTGAGCTCAGGCTTGATCTTCTCCTGGTTGAAGAGTTTGCTGTTGTAGATGCCCATCATGTTGTCCACCACCTCAGGCAGGATGAACATGTTGTGCAAGTGCATCTTCACCACCTCTGGCTTCTCCATGTGCTGGGTCTCCTTTGGCCTTGCGTGGCTGCTTCAGCAGTGAATGCTGCTCCTGCCTCAATCTGTGTTCAAATGTTGCTGCTGCTGGGCACTATGCAGCTGCGTCAGTGGCTTCTAGGACTTGTCCAGGAGCTGGTCAAAGTCCACATTGTGGTAGGGCAACTTGCAGAAAGTCCACTTCTTCTTTTGGTCCACTTCTGCCATGCAGCTGGTTCTTTGGAAAAGTACTGTAATTACTTTTAACATCTATATCTATTTCAAATTCATTAATTTTTACCTTTTTGTTTCTTTAATCCAGCTATTCTTAGATTTGTTTTGCTATTTTTCATTTCTAACTTCTTTTGCTAAATGTTTATTTTATTTTCATTCTCTCTTTAATATAATTTTTAAGGATATGAATTTGCCTCTGATTATTAATTTGGTGGCATTGCATAAATTTTTATATGCAATATAAACATTAGGATCCTGAGCAGCCTCAAATAAAATCATTAAGTGCTGGACTGTCAACTAAGAGTTTGGTAGTTCAACCCACCCAGAGACACATGGGAAGACAGGACTGTGGATTACAGCCTTGGAAACCCTTTGGATCAATTCTACTCTGCCCACATATAGTTGCCATGAGTCAGAGTTGACTGATGGCAACTGTCTTAGGATGGGTTCTCTAGAGAAGCTAAACTAATATATATGTTTATATATATATTTGTTATTGTTGTTATGTGCTGTGGAGTTGGACTCGACTCATAGTGACCCCTCCTTGGGTTTCTGAGGCGGTATCACTATGGAAGTAGATTGCCCAACCTTCTTTCTGAGGAGTGGCTTGTGGGTTTGAACCTCCAGCCCTCTGGTTAGGAGTCAAGTGCCTTAGGCAGTATGCTACCAGAGCTCCTTTATATGTATGTATGTATGTAATATATATATACACACACACACACACACACACACACACACACACTTACATACACACACACACATGCATCTATCCATGTATCTATATATATATAGAGAGAAATTTATCTGAAGGAAATGGCTCACAAGGTGTAGAGGCTGGCAAGTCCCAAGTCCACAGGTCAGACGTCAAGCTAGAGGCTTCTTCCTGACTCACATAGCTATAGGGGCATGCAGTGCAACAGCCTGCTGGCTTCAGAGTCTGACAAATCCAAGAGTGGCAGGTAAGAGGGCAGGCTGTTGGCTCACAGGTTGCGAAGACAATGATCCCAAGATTGGCAGGCCACTGGTTCAACTCCAAGAACCAGAGGTCAGATGACGAGCCAGATGCAGGATCTAGACTGAACAAAAAGCCAGGGACCTTTGCTGTGGAGTCCATATACGTTGGAAGCAGGCCACAACCCTGGGGAAGTTTCACCTGATGGCTGCTCTTAGCAGATCTCATCATGGAGGTGATTATATTTTATCAGCTTTAGTCATGGGAGATGACTGCCATCATAACTGCTAAATCACTGAGAATCATGGCCCAGCCAAGTTGAAACACAACCTTAACTATCACAGCAAGTAACAATTGTCCTTATTTTCTAATTAGACTGCAATTATAATTTGAATTTTCTACCAATGATTATTTAACAGAGAATTTTAAGATTTTGAAATAGTTTTGTCTTTATTTGTATAAATATTGTTCTGGTTACCTAGTACCACTCTGACAGGAATATACAACAAATGGGATGACCTTAACAAACAGGAGTTTATTCTTACAATTTGGAGGCTTTAAGTCCAAGTTCAAAGTGCCAGGCTCCAGAGGCTGGGTGAAAGCCCCTCAACCTTGGGCGTCAGCTCTGCCTCCTGCTCGCGGCCCACTGGAGCTAGAGGCATTTCTTCACTCAGACAGCTGCTGGCTGCTGAGGCTGACAAACCCAAGGTTGACAAGTAAAAAGGCACGGTCCCAATATTACCAAACCACATGGCAGGCCATTAATTTAAGTCCATTGTAAGTCCCAAGGTTGGCAGAGCATAGCAGGCTGCTGGACAACAACATGGCTTTATGCAGGGTTCAAGTGTGCCACAAGCTAGAGACCATTCCCAAAGCTGTTTCTTATATATGGGAAGCAGACCACATCTCTAAAGCGGCTGTTCACTACCACCAGCTGCCCAGCCACTCAAATCAGGCCCAGTCAAGTTGACACACAAATTTAACCACCACAAATGCCCTATTACAATTTAGTTTCTTTGCATTGTTGTTGTTGTTGTTAGGTGCCATCAAGTTGTCTCCAACTCATAACAACCCTATGCACAGCAGAACAAAACGGTCCCGTGCCAGCTCCATGATCCTTAAGCCCATTGTCACAGCCCCTGTGTTAATCCATCTCACTGAGGTCCTTTCCCTTCTTTGTTGACACTCCATCTCACCAAGCATGACATCCTTTTCCAGGGAATGGTCCTTTCTGACAATATGACCAGAATAGGTGAGGTGAAGTCTGGCCATGCTTGCTTCCAAGGAGCATTCTGGCTACACTTCCTCCAGGACAGATCTGTTAGTTCTTTTAGCAGTCCATGGTACTTTCAGCATTCTCCGCCAGCACCACAACTCAAAAGCATCAACTCTTCTTT
>NW_006921997.1:2497130-2500093 GCF_000298275.1 Orycteropus afer afer
CATTCATCTCTATGTCCTTTTAGTTTTTCTGGAGATTGTTGATGGTATGATTGTATATTGAATAGTAGTTTATGCTACCATTGCTTGATTCATCAATTGTAAGCGATACTTATTGGCTCCCCACTATGGAAGATGAGAATTGGCACCTTGCATTATGTATTTTCTCTGTCACCATTTTTGATAGTTAAGTCTTTTAAATTCTTTTATTACTTGTAAAATTTAAAAGGTTAAAATTTCTATTTCTCCTTATATATTTGCAAGTTTTAATTTTAGATATTTTACTGTGATATTATTAAGCACAATTATGATTGTCCTATCTTGAGTATATGTTGTGACCATTATCATTATAAATTAACATTTTCTGTTACACTGAATATCTTTTGCCTTAGATTCTAGGTTTTTAATATTGTCTCTGCTGTTTTCTTTTAGTTATGGCTTTCTCTTATGTTGTGCCAAATTTTTTTGGTTAATTTCTCAGTGATATTTTTCATGAATGTCCTTGCTAAGAGCATGAATTTTGCCTTGTACAGTGCTCAGAGTCCTCTTACAATATGGAAGTTTAAATTAGATACACTTTGTAACACAAATAATATATCTGTTATTTATGTCTGTTTCTGTTTTTTGTATTTTTTTGAATTCCAATTTAAGAAAAGTTGGTTTCTTTTGTGTTGTTAATAATAATAATAATTCTACATATATTGTTCTACAAATCAATGGTAAGATGAGACAGTATCTTTAATTTTTCTTATGTAAACAATTAAATGAGCATGTTTTTGCTACTCTCATCCCTCCTTTACCTCTGTGATTTATAAACATATAACTATCATTAAATTAATTTTTAAATTTTGTGTTTATTTTCTTTGAATATTTTTTTGTTTCCTCTCTACATTTATAAGCAGTTCTGGTGGTGCAGTGCCTAAAGCATTTGACTGTTAACCAAAAGGTTGATGGTTCAAACCCATGAGCCACTCTGCAGAAGGAAGATGAGGTAATCTACCTCTGTAAAGATTTATTGCCTTGGAAAGCCAATGGGGGTTGCTGTGGGTTGAAATAGACTCGAAAGCTATTTTTTTTTTTTAAATCTACATTTATAATTATTTATCCTGAGATCTGTATGTGATTGATTTCATATTTACCCATTTCTTTATACTATGGAATTTTCATTCTTGAGGTCTTTATTTTGAGCTAACTGTTTAGTCTGGGCAATCTACTTCCATAGAGATATTGCCTCGGAAACCCCAGGAGGGGACTCTATGAGTTGGAATTGACTCCACGGCAGTGAGTTTGGTTTGGTTTTAGTTGATTAGTTAGAATATGTCTTCACATACTTTTCCTGAAGAAGCATATGCCGGTCATGACCTTTGTAAATTCTTTCCCTGTCAGACAATGTTTTCTTAGTTTCTCTCTTAGGTAACCGTATTTTCCTTTTAAAGGAGTAGTCTGATGTTACCCAAGTTTTGAATCTTTTATAATA
The DNA here is from genome assembly GCF_000298275.1 of Orycteropus afer afer. Classification (NCBI taxonomy): domain Eukaryota; kingdom Metazoa; phylum Chordata; class Mammalia; order Tubulidentata; family Orycteropodidae; genus Orycteropus; species Orycteropus afer. The sequence continues at coordinate 2,498,605 of NW_006921997.1, forward strand.
AACTCATCACCTCCCACTCAATCCAGCTAGAGGTTTTGTTGATTTTTTTTAAAGAACCAACTTTTGACTTTATTAATTCTATTTATTATTTATTTTCTGTTTCATTGCTTTTGCCGTTAATTTTATTTCCTTCCTGTTACTTCTTTGGCATGCTTTTGTTTTTCTACTTTTTGAAATGGAATCTTAAATTCTGTTCCATCTATAATCTTAATTATAGATCTTTCCTTTTCTTTTTCTAATATAAACACTTAAAACTATAAATTTTCCTCTAAGTACTGCTTTAGAGGCATCCCACAAATATTTACATGTTGTATTTTCATTACCTCTTAGTTTCCAATATTTTCTAATTGTTTTGTGATTTCTTCTTTGACTAGTGGATTATTTAATTTCCAAATATTTGTGGTTATCCAATATTATTGTTGTTGTTGTTATGTGCTGTCGAGTTGGACCCGACTCATAGTGACCCCTCCTTGGGTTTCCGAGGCAGTATCATTATAGAAGTAGATTGCCCAACCTTCCTTCCGAGGAGTGACTGGTGGATTTGAACCACCAGCCTTCTGGTTGATTTTCAATTTAATTTTTGTATTGTGGCAAATTATATATATATATATATATATATATATACACACACACACACACACACACACACACACACATTTTTTTTGTTCATTTACTTTCAATCTGTTTATTTTTAAAATATGTCTCTGCAGATAGAATTTAGAATAGTTCATCAGAATTTTTAAATCCAATCTGATGAATTGTGTCTTTTAATTGAAGTGAATAGCCCATTAACCTTTAGTATAATTATTGATACTGTTGGTCCACCATTTTCTTTTTTTTCTCAACTCCTCTGATTTTCCCCTGCCCCTATTCTGTATTCTTTTAGATTATTTTAACATTTTAAGTTTCATTTTAGTTCATTAATTGGCTTTTTATTTATACTTCTTTGCATTATTTTTAAATGGCTGGTCTATATACATCCTTAACTTTTTACAGTCTACATACAATTACTATAATGAAATTAGAAATCTCATAATGTATATATAGTTCCATTTGCCCTCCATCCTACTGTTCTTTAGGTTGTCATATCCATTACATTTACATACTTTATAAATTCCATAAGACAATGTTACATTTTTGCTGTGAATAGTCATATGTATCCTAAACAAGTTAAAAAAGAAATCTTTTCTATTTATCTACATATTTGCCATTTATTTTTGGTACTCTCCATTCATTCCTGAAAATTCAAGATTTTCTCTGTTATCATTTCCCTCAACCAGAAGAAGTGCTTCTTTTAGTTCAGATCTCGTATCCACAAATTCCTAGAGTTTTTCTTAATAGGAAAATGTCATTATTTTACTTTTATTCTTGAAGGATGTTTTGCTAGATTTAGAATTCTGGGTTGATGGTTATTTGCTTTTAGCACTTTAAAGGTAGTATTCTGCTTTCTCCTAGCTTCCATGGTTTCTAATAAAAGAAAGTCTATGAT
>NW_006921997.1:2507059-2510976 GCF_000298275.1 Orycteropus afer afer
CACTCTTTAAATTCAAAATACTCTTTAGGTATCTTGACATTGTTTCACAGACCCCTGAAAATCTGTTCATTTTTCATCTCTCTTACTCAGTTGGATAATTTCTGTTGGTCCATTTTTCATCTCTTACTCAGTTGGATAATTTCTGTTGGTCCATTTTCAAATCCATTCTGTCCTTTTATCTTCATGAGCTGTAAGACTCATCCACTAATTCAGAGCAGAGATTTTACTTTTCAGTTTTAAAATTCTGTTTGTTTCATTTTTATACCTTTCTATTTCTTTAACTGAGATTGCTTAGTGTATTTTATTTTGCCTCAGTGAGTATACTTATAATAAACTAACCAAAAAAAGGAAGGAAGATGAGGCAATCTACTGTAAAGATTTACTGTCTTGCAGACCCAATGGGTTGCTATGTGTCGGAATCAACTTGATGGCATTGAGTTTGATACTTGTAATAGCTTTTTTAAAAAAAATCTTTAAATTGTATCAGTGATCTTGAGGTTTGCATTTATTGTTTGCATTTTCCTTTGAGAGAAGGCCACATTTAGCTGGCTCTTCATGTGGTGAGCAATTTGGCGTCCTGTCCTGGCACTGTGCATGCAATATTGTAGAGACTCTGAATTCAGTTACATTACTCTGAAGAGTGATATTGTTTTTATTTCAACAGGCAACTAACTTGGTTAAATGTGAACAGCAAACTGTAATACCTGTGGTGAGTGGCAGTTTAGACAGGAGTTTAGTTCTCTGAGATTTGACTGACAGCTTCTTTCTGTTTGTCTTGTATATGAATGAGTCAGGGGATAACCAATGACTGGGCTGAGTTTAAGCAAAGAATTTGGTGGTCTTCATTTCTTTCTTTTCCTCCTTTACTTTCTGGTTGTGCAGTTTCCCTGGGATCTTTCCGCTGGGCCTACAGCCAGAAAAATAGCACAGTTTTTCTTGGAATTTTAGCCACTGACCTTGCTCATGATTCTGGCTCAGGTCACACCTGTAACTAATGTGGAAGTCACTCTGTGTTTGTTTCTTGCTACACATTTTGACTATACTCCACTATATGCCTACTTTTTTTTTTTGTCTCTGGAGACTTCAGGTTCTTACTTTTTTCTTTCAGCATTTTTTTTATGTTATTTATGAGAGAATCAGTTGTTGAAAACTCCTTTATGTTGAAAGTAAAATTCTGTAGTTTGATTTCTGTGATTTGGACTTCATGTCTTTGGCTGGCTTCCCTGGAGGAGCAAAACTAGTGAAATGTGTATGTAAATATACAGGTATCTGTCACTTAACATCCATTCAGGCAATGTCTGTCTGCATGTATGTCCTTGGTCCCATAAGGTTTTTTTTTCCCCCCAAGGGAAAGCAGCTCTCCTGTTGTTTATACTGTGTGTTTTAAAATCAGGAAGGGAGTGTGTCAGGGTTGTATCCTTTCACCATACTTATTCAGTCTGTATACTGAGCGAATAATCCAAGAAGCTCAACCATATGAAGAAGAATGCAGCATCAGGATTGGAGGAAGACTCATTAACAATCTGTGATTTGCAGAGGACACAACCTTGCTTGTTGAAAGTGAAGATGACTTGAAGCACTTATTGATGAAAATGAAAGAATACAGTCTTCAGTATGGATTATACCTCAACATTTAGAAAATGAAAATCCTCACAACTGGACCAATAAGCAGCATCATGATGAATGGAGAAAAGTTTGAAGTTGCCAAAGATTTCATGTTACTTGGTTCCATAATCAACACCGAAGGAAGCAGCAGTCAAGAGATCGACAATGTATTGCATTGGTCAAATCTGCTACAAGAGACCTCTTTAAAGTGCTGAAGAGAAGATATCTCTTTGAAAACTAAGGTGTGCCTAACCTAAGCCAAAGTATTTTCAATTACCTCACATGCATGTGAAAGTTGTACTTTGTTCTTGTCAGGAGGAACCATTCCCTGGAGAAGGATATCATGCTTGGTAAAGTGGAGGGTCAACGAAGAAGAGGAAGGCCCTCAATGAGGACTGACACAGTGGCTGCAACGATGGGCTCAGATATAGCAAGGATCATGAGGCTGGCACAGGACCAGGCAGTGTTTTGTTCTGCTGTGTGTATAGGTCTCTATGAGTTGGAGATGACTTGAGGGCACCTAACAACAACAACATTAACTCAGGGCAGTTCCCATGGTCAAATCTGACTTACATAAAATAGTAATCACAGCAGTCTTCAAGGATACTGGGGCTCGCTTTGCAAACTTATTCCTCACCGTTGTGGTGAAAGGTGTATCCTCTTGGTATTCCATGAGTGGGTCTATGGGTTCAACCTGATAAATCCACTCTAAAGTGCAAATTTACTAAGCTTTTACATATCTTCTTCTACAACTAAGCTTTTATATATCTTCTTCTGCAACATACCGAGACAATTCTGGCATTTTACCTTGATTTACTATAGGCCACCACTTCATTCATGCTTCAGTGAACCAACCAAATAAACTATTAGATCCTATTCGACTGAAACTTTGAATGAAGAATCTCCTTAGTGAGACCACATCAATAAATCCAGGCTCATCCAACTTTATGTTCCTTGCACCATTATCTCACACCCTTACTAGCCATTCTTACACATATTCTTCAGATTTCTGTTTGCATATATTAGAAAAATCAAGCAGTTCTTTTGGAGTGTGGAGTACCTCCTCATGGGTAACACTGTACTTCATCTCTTGGGGCTTTTTGGGACTTAAGTCTAGTTATAGGTCTAAAAAAAACAAAACCAAATTCACTGCCATGGAATCGATTCCAGCTCATAGCATCCCCCCTTGGATATCCAACGCTGTAAACCTTTACAGGAGCAGACTGCCCTATCATTCTTCCTTGGAGTAGCTGGTGGGTTTGAACCACCAACCTTTTGATTAGCAGCCAAATGCCTTAACCACTATACTACCAGAGCTCCTTAGTTATGGGTCTAGAAGCAAAAAATGGATGATGATGGTGGATCCTGGGGACATTCAGAAATGTCTAGTAAGGCATTTGTCTCTGGTGTTGCCCCAGGTGCCACCCCAGGTGGTATCTCAGACAAAGACTCATCAGACACAGCTGAGTTAGTCTTACCAGTTGGGGTGGAAGGGATAATGTTTTACTGGAGAGGGTGGCTTAGTAGATAAAGATAGAGTAATCTCTTCAAAGATGGGGGTAAGATGGCTGGATCTGTTTGCAGGTCCCCAGATGTGTCCCTAGCTTCCTGATTATATGCCCATATGTCCCCATGCTAAGTTTCAGGATCCCATTTCTTCCCAATCAATACCTTCATCTTAACTTTAGATAGTATTCGAAGTTGGGAATTCAATTGGTGTTGTAATTCAGACACTCTCACATAAAGACTCTGGGTTTGGTTTTTGGCAATATCAGCTCAGTTATCACAAGAAACAAAGCTTTCTTTAAGGGTTCAAGTGGCAACTTTCAGGTTGTGTGTGTGGCTCTTGAACTGTGACTCTGAAGCTTTGAGCTTATCCCTTTCTTTCACCACTTTGTCTAGTGAATGTAGGACCAACTAACCAGCTTCCTTATATTTCTCATTCTGACAGAATTTTAGAAAATTATCAAATAAGCAACCGCCCAAAGGCTTTTCTTTCACAAATGTTTGATTCATAGGCAGTGGTTATTTCCATGCCACCTCACACCATGGATTAGCAATGCCCTCTTTACTACTGGAGGCAGAGTCATCAGTGCCTTCAAGACTAGCCAGTCTTGAGAACCAATTTGGATTTTGTTCCTCTAGAACCACTCTTAGGAGCTCCAGTGGTGTAGTGCCTAAGGCATTTGACTGCTAACCAGAAGGCTGGCAGTTCAAACTCAACAGCCACTCCTTGGAAGGAAGATTGGGCAATCTACTTCCATGTAGATACCACCTCAGAAACCCAAGGAGGGTTCATTATGAGTCAAATC
>NW_006921997.1:2511126-2513091 GCF_000298275.1 Orycteropus afer afer
ATGGAGGCTGGCAAGTTCCAAATCTGTGGGTCATGCATCAGGCTGTAGGCTTCTCCTGACTCATGTGGTTGCAGGGGCTTCTAAAAACTAAAAAGTAAACACATTGCCATCGAGTCAGATCTGACTCATAGTGACCCCTCCTTGGGTTTCCAAGGCGTTATCTCTACAGAAGTAGATTGCCCAACCTTCCTCTGAGGTGTGGGTTCAAACCCATCAGCCTTCTGGTTAGCAGTCAAGTGCCTTAGGCACTACACCACCAGAGCTCCTATGAACCCAAAATTGGCAGGTCAGGCAGAAGGCTGCTGGCTCATGGGCTTGCTGTTGTTGTTATGTGCTGCCAAGTTGTTTCTGACTCATAGCGACCCTATATACAACAGAATGAAGCACTGCCTGGTCCTGTGCCAGCCTCACGATCCCTACAATACCTGAGCCCTAGTTGCAGCCACCGTGTCAATCCATTTTGTTGAGAGCCTTCCCCTCTTTCGTTGACCCTCCACTTTACCAAGTATGACACCCCTCTCCAGAGAATGGTCCCCTCTGACAACATGACCAAAGTAAGTGAGACGAAGTCTGGCCATTCTCACTTCCAGGGAGCATCCCGGCTGCACTTCCTCCAGGACAGATTTGTTAGTTCTCTGGTGGCATAGTGCCTGAGGCATTTGAGTGCTAACTAGAAGGCTGGCAGTTCTAACCCACCAGCCACTCCTTGGAAGGAAGGTTGGGAAATCTACTTCTGGAGTGATACCACCTCAGAAACCCAAGGAGGGGTTGCTATGAGTTGGATCCAACTCCATGGCAATGTGTTTTTAGCAGGGTATGGTACTCTCAGCATTCTTTGCCAGCACCACAACTCAAAAGCATCGACTCTTCTTCAGTCTTCTTTATTCATTGTCCAGCTCTTCTATGCATCTGAGGCAAGTGAAAATAGCATGGCTTGGGTTAGCTGTATCTTAGTGTTCTAGGAGACATCTTTGAAAAACTTTCATAGGGTTGCAGGAGCTGATGAATCCCAAAATCTACAAGACAAATGACAAACTTCTTGTTCACATCCCAAGAAACAAAGGCCAGAGGTTGGCAAGTTGAATGTATGATAGGGAGAGGAAGAGCTTTGCCACAACATCCATATATAGTGGAGGCAGGCCACACCCACAAAAAAGTCCCCTTTCAACTGATTGGCTGCTTACATCACATCACAAATGCAGGATAATTACATGACACGTGCCAAACCACAGAGAATCATGGTCTAGCCAAGTTGACACATAACCTTATCCATCATACTTCATTAATTCCCATTTTACTTGAGTTATTTTGTTTGAGTTTCTCTTTCTTAAAACCAAAGGACAATTTCAAAAGCCATTAGTTATGGGGCCCATAACTATAATAACTTGGCAGGATGGTGAGTGGCAGTGGCATAGATTTGGGAAACAAATACAGCAGTATATTTCACGTATATGACTTAAGCAAGTATTTGTATTAGCTATACATTGTTAGGGAGCACTAGTAGTGTAGTGACTAAGGCACTTGACTGCTAACCAGAAGGCTGGCCGTTCAAACCCACCAGCCACTCCTCTGAAGGAAGGTTGGGCAATCTACATACTGCCTGGGAAACCCAAGGAGAAGTTAGTATGAGTCAGGTCTGACTCCACGACACATAACAACAATACATTGTTAAACTAAAACAAAAAATTAACATAAGACTATAAACATTTATCACATTTGATTTCTGAAGTTAGGAATTTTGGGAGCTGCCTGGCAGGGTGATTCTGGTTCAGGCTGGTGGGTTTGAACCGCCAGCCTTTTGGTTAGCAGTCAAATGCCTTAGGCACTATGCCACCAGAGCTCCTTTTTTTTTCTGTTGTATTTATGCGTTGTTAAACTAAAATTAAATGAAAAATTAACATAAAACTATAAACATTTATCATCTGAATGATTTCTGAAGTTAGGAATTTTGGGAGCTGCTTAGCA
>NW_006921997.1:2513426-2514760 GCF_000298275.1 Orycteropus afer afer
TTTTATGTTGCCCTTTGCCATCAGCAAGGAGCTCTGGTAGCACAGTGCCTAAGGCATCTGACTACTAACCAGAAAGTTGGTGGTTCAAACCAACCAGCCACTCTGCAGAAACAAGCCCGGGCAATCTACTTCCATAAAGATTTACCACCTCGGAAAACCAGTGGGGGTCGCCATGAGTCGGAATTGACTTCTTGGCAGTGGGTGTTTTGTTTTTTGTTTTTTGTTTTGCAATCAGCATTGAGTTGCCTGGAATCTAAACTGCTAAGTGGCTGGTTTGCTCACTGTGGCTTTCAAAGCTCATGGTTACATTGAGGCTGTTGAGTTGCCTCAGCAACTACTACCTAAACCTTCAACCCGGGGGGAGTGTTGTGGTTTTAAGAGGAATTTGGAGATAGAGAGAATCCCTAGCATCACACTCTGACTCCCTGATGCCCTGATGGTCTCTTCTGGAGTTTTGGAGACCCCAGAGGCACGGGAGCAGGAAGGTTAACAGGAGAATAGCTGGGCTCACTCTGGTCCTTCCTTCAGCTAACACAATCCCATTAATCTTCCCTCAGTAGAACTCCCACCAGTGCTGCAGCAGGAAGGCTGTATTGTGGCCTTTTCCCACACTACAGCCAAGGCACTTCCATTCATTCCATTCTCATGCTGAGGTCGGAGAGTTGGACTTTAAATGTCATTTCCTGTGAGGTTCCCCTGACTATCCTCAGAAGTGAGGCAATTCTTCTATGTCATATTTGGGGTTTTCTATTCTCGGTGTCTTTGTACTTTTTGGATCCGTATTATTTGTACCACAGACTCAGTATAGAAGGCAGGATTTTGATTGTAGCCTGTGAACTCTAGGACATATCCAAATTCTATGGGCTTTTCAGATTTGGGGATGTCTGAACACATGGAATAGACTTGCTTTAGCCTTCTGCCCCTGTAACAACAACAACAAAATCCTCTCTGTGAAGAGACTCTGAACCTATCAATTACACTGCTCCATTATTTATGGAAATGGTCTTGAAAAAAATTTTCTGGTCTCTCAGATATTTCCTGTGGCTCTTATACATCTTATTTTTCTAGAGTATGAAGTGAAAGGAACACATGTGTGGGAGTGCCTTTAGAACACTGGCATTTGTGTAAGGAAAATGGAGGGCAATAATACTTTTTTTTTCATTTTTTTAAAAATTTTATTGTGATTTGAGTGAAAATTTACAAAGCAAAGTCACTTTCCGTACAGCAGTTCACATACACAATGTCTCATGACATTGACCACAATTTACCACAGTGCAACAGCTCCCCTCCCACTTCCTCCCCATAGTTACCTCTTCCCAGTGTCCATCTCTCCA
>NW_006921997.1:2515170-2516009 GCF_000298275.1 Orycteropus afer afer
TGCAATGGGAGTGTATAGCCATCATGTTCTGGTGAAGGCAATCTTTGAGGTTCCCTTTCCATCTGGCACTTAGTCCAGTCACTTCCCTGACATCGGAACCAGGTCTCTCTCTTTGTTTTTGGCCAGGATATCTGTCTATATAGCACCACCCTTGAGGATTAGCAATGAAGATGCCTTGACCTTTCCTCCCATACATCTCCCTCCATATCCAGAGATATCTTTCAGACAAAAAGGACACTCAGCCACCTGCATAATTGCTGCTCAAGTGCAAAGAGGACATGGAAAGGAAGATAGGAAAACCCATGCTGCGAAGAGCCTTCAGTTTTCCGATAATCTGGAAACACTGGGTCTGAAGAGACATGACTGAGTGGGCACAAGCTTCCTTGGCCACCTTTTTGAATTAGCAGAGGCACCAACACCGCCCTTTCTGCATTCTTCATGGCAGGAAGGCAGCCTCAAGCCCAGGGGTCACCTCCTTTATATTGAAAACTATGACCGTAGTGCCACTGGGAAATAGAGGGTGCCCGCTCCCTAAAGCTCCCTGATGTTTCACTTTCATTGAGAAGATTCCATCTGCTTCTTTGGATTTGAGTTTCAATGCTGCCCTTATTGACTGTGGGACTTGAGGCAAGTTACCACTCTAAGTTTCTTCGTTTGTGATACAATGTCTTAGTTACCTACTGCTGCTCTAACAGAAGTACCACAAACGGGTGGCTTTACCAAGCACATGAATTTTCTCCCAGCGCAGGGGATGCGGACGCCAAGTGCAGTGTGTCAGCTCCAGAGGAAGTCTTTCTTTTTCTGTTGGCTCTGGAGGAAGGTCCCCGACTCTGAGCTTC
>NW_006921997.1:2517209-2518681 GCF_000298275.1 Orycteropus afer afer
CTCCCTTCTTGATTTTAAACCATGTAGTGTCCCCAGTGTCTAACATATGCTACCCTAAAGACCAAACACACGGCCATCATGTAGATTCCAATCATAGCGACCCTACAGGACAGAGTAGAACTGCCCTCTAGGGTTTCCAAGGCTGTACATCTTCATGAAAGCAGACTGTTACATCTTTCTCCAATGGATCCACTGGGTGGGTTCGAACTGCCACATTTTCAGTTAGCAGCTGGGTGCTTTAACCACTGCACACCAGGCCCCTAACGTGTGCTAAAAACCAAATAAATAACTTTTGTCCCCTGGAAAGTTGAGTTATATAAGTAATTTCTCCAGCCTTTCTCTCTTTTCTTTTCTATGTGGACCATTAATGGACCAGGGGATGGGCGAGATCCAGAAGACTAAGATGGAGGAGGAGGAGGAGGAAGAGCAGAAGCAAAACACTTACAAAGCTTACAATGTGCAAGATGCTCTTTAAACTGTTCACGTATTTTAACTCGTTTGTTCTTTATAGCAACTCTGGAAGGTTGGTACCACAATTATCTCCACTGTGCAGATAAGAAAGCTGAGGCCCAGAGAGGGCATGGGATTTTCCCAAGGCTGTATAGCTAGTAAGTGCCAGAGCCAGTTTGCAAATCCAGGCACAATGTCTCCAGACTGTGCATTAGTAACTAATGTTATAGGCACCTTCTGCTTCACAGAGGCACGAAGGTTGTAACTGTCTAGGCCTGTCCAGGGCAGTACATGGATGGGAGAGAATCTTTTTTCGGAGTCATGCTGATATAACCCAAGACCAAACTCACTGCCATCAAGTCAATTCCAACTCATGGTGACCCCTCTGAGTTTCCGAGATGGTAAATCTTTATGGAAGCAGATTGCCCAGTCTTTCTTCTATGGAGTGGCTGATGGGTTTGAACTGCCAACCTTCTGGTTAGCAGTCAAATGCCTTCGGCACTATGCCACCAGTGCTCCAAAGTTGATACATTTTTTGCGCCAATGTATGGAATAATCCCGCCTCAACTGATAACCTTTCCTAGATAGGTCATGAGTGGGTCACCCACACATCTGTTTATTGAAGGATGTAAAGTGTGACAAAGTGTTATTGTTCTAGTAAGCAGATAACCTGTCAGCTTCTCTGTTCTTTCTTGTTTTTCCCAGGGTTGTCACTTGGCATTCTGGGTAATGAGCATATTGAGTAGTACATGTTCACTGGGGGTAGGGACGGGGATTGCAGCCATCCTAACAAAATGAACACATGAGGTGTGGAGTTTGTCCTTTATTAAACAAATTTAGGGAGGATGCTGAATGAAGAGGAGGATGACTTGGGACAAAATAAAAGTTAGAGCTAGTTAGGTGCCAGAAGAAATGCTAATTTTGTTGCTTAGTGTTTTGGTTCTCTAGTGCTGAGATCTAGGGAGCTCTGGTAGCATAGTGGCTAAAGCACTTGACTGCTAACCAGAAGGCTGGTGGTTCAA
>NW_006921997.1:2519738-2526679 GCF_000298275.1 Orycteropus afer afer
CTACTTCCTTCTTTTGCCTCTTTCCCTACTAACTCATTCTGGACTCCAGACACACTGACTTCCCTTGCTTCAAAGTGGTTTTACCTAATTATTAACCCAGCAGGAAGAATTAACTTTTAACTCCAGTGTTGCTTTTGTGTCTCTTGAGATATCACAGCCTAATCAAGCACCATAAAATTGGAGTTGCGATTTCTGAACCAGTAGCATGGTTACAGAGAGGGAAACTTGAGGGGTGGCTTGTAACAGGAGGAAATTATTTGATGGAGGGAGGTAAATGCCTGTGAAGGAGTATTCACTAATGAGGCTGAGAGTTTATTTATAGCAAATAATAACAGTTATTATTCTTTACTTGCTATGAATCACCCTAGCACTGGGTTCTGTATAACATGCCAGGCTTTTTTTTTCTGACTGTTTCCTCTCTAAGTCATAAGGACACGATAATTTAAACATGTGAAGGATAATCCAATTAGAAGAACGGGGAGTTTTCTTGATCTTCTGTGTCACCAAGTCAATAAATAAAGACAAACAAAATGAATGTGTATATGTGAAATAATAAATCTACAATTAGCATAGTCAACAAGGGATGGTGGTGAAGTCCATGTGAGAGAGAGGGACAATGTGTGAGAGAGAATAATAAAGTTAAATGCTATTTTTAATGAATTTGTAACAGTAGCTCTGAATTGAGCTCTTACATGGTACCAAGCACATCTGGTCCACTGTATGTTTTTGTGAATAAAGATTTATCGAAACAGCCATGTCAAGTTGTTCAATACCAGAATGGAGTATTTGCCACAGAGACTGTATAGTTCTTTACAGAAAATGTTTGCAGACCCTTTTGTTAACTCATTCAGCTCTCAAGTTATCCTTAAAAAAAAAACCCAAACTCACTGCCGTCAAGTCGGATCTGACTCATAGTGACCCCTCCTTGGGTTTCCAAGGCGGTATCGCTATGGAAGTAGATTGCCCAATCTTCCTTCTGAGGAGTGGCTGGTGGGTTTGAACTGCCAGCCTTCTGGTTAGCAGTCAAATGTCTTAAGTACTATGCCAGGTGACTATAACTACTATAACTATTCCCATTTTACAGGAAAAGAAACTGAGGCACAGATATATTAAATAACACAGATACGGGAGGGAATGAGTCAAGATTCAAACTCAGGCAGTCTGAATACAGAACCTGTGCTTTTACCGGCTACACTGTACTGTTCCACTTCCTGTGTAAGATAAGATTCCAGTTGCCTTGCAAATGGGAAAGCAGCTTGAATTTACCACTCTGCTGTGTCTCTCATCAGCCTGGCTCAGTCTCTCTTTGCACAAGATAGCAATTTGGGTGGCTCAGAGGCTGAAAAGGGAGGTGCTGTAAGTTTGGGCGGCAGTGAAGGCACCTAGTCTATACCACTGAGCCCGGACATGGTAGGCTGAACTCCTCCTAGGCAGACATTAGTATTTCTGTTTTTTTTTTTTTTTTTTTTTTTAAATTTACCTCTGGCCTGGCAGTGAAATTGGCACACAGTAGGAATTCAAACAATATTCATAAAATAACAGATTGGATGTTGTTATGGATTGAATTGTGTCTGCCCAAAATATGTGTTGTAAATCCTAATCTCTATGCCTGTGGTGAAGGAGCTCTCTGGTATGGTGGTTAGGGCATTTGATTGCTAAGCAAAAGGTCAGTTGTTCAAATACCCCAGCCACTCTGAGGAAGAAAGATGAGACAGTCTGCTTCCATAGTCTGCAGACTTGGAAACTCAATGAGGTCATTATGAGTAGGGATTGACTTGATGACTGTGAGTGTTTTGATTTGGATACCTGTGGTTATAACCACATATGGGAGTGGGTTTTCTTTGTTATGTGAATAAGACAGTATTAGTGTAGGTGTGTTTTAAGTCAATCTCTTTTGAGATATAAAAGAGCAGATTAAGTGAGTAGAAAAATAGTGGAATTAGGGGAAGACAGATGCCATGCCACGTGATCACCAAGGAACAGAAGCTGAAAAGAGACAAGAACCTTGCCCCAGGGCCAACAGAGAGAAAGCCTAGCAGATACCCTGAGTTTGGACTCCTAGCCTTCTAAACTGTAAGAAACAAATTTCTGTTTGTTAAAGCCATCCACTTACGGCATTTCTGTAATAGCAGATATAGATATCTAAGACAGAATTCATAGTGGGATTCCTGTCCAACATCCGTGACTTCTTCTTGCTGATAGCAGGATGTCAAATTTTCTTAGAGAAAGTACCTCTCCACCACAGTCATTCATGTGGACCTAGTGGGATTGACCTCACCCCTGACCCTTGTGGTGGCTTCTGATTAGCCTAACCTGATCAAAATATCTTTCCCCTAGGACAATTATGGAAATTCTGGTGGCATGGTGCCTAAAGCATTTGACTGTTAACCAGCAGGCTGGTGGTTCAAACCCATCAGCCACTCCTCAGAAGGAAGGTTGCGCAATCTACTTCCATAGTGATACTGCCTTGGAAACCCAAGAAGGGGTTGCTATGGGTTGGATCCAACTCAACAGCAGTGAGAGGACCATTATGGTTGTTCTGGGTTGAGTGTATGGATTAAGCTCATCCAATCAGAGTGTTTGGGATGGAAATGCAGGGGCATACATGCTCTCTTCTCCATGAAGGATGATAACGTGATGGTTCAAGACACAGAACTGCCTCTGCCATGAGGGAGAACATGCAGTGCTTGGGAGCTTGATTATGGAGTCAACCCAGAGGAAGGTGAGCCAAGAGATGGATTCCGGTAACATTCTACTGAGTCTTGATAAATCCTCCAGTGAAACCAGACTCATCCCAAACTGTTTAGTTATATAAACCAAATGCAATTCACTTTTTTTGTTTAAGCATATTTGAATTGCATTTTCTGTTGCTTGCAATTGAAAGAGTTTCAACTGGTACAGGCAGAAATCTGGTATAGCGGAAAGTAGGTGGGACTTGGGGTAAAGAGACCTGAGTTTGAGACCTAGCTCTGCAATTAACGAGTTGTGATCTCCTACAAATGTTACTCGATTTGTGATCCTTTAGTCTCCTCAATCATAGAAAAGGCATTGCCCTATCTTCTTCGTAGGACTGCTGTGAGAAGGAAAATCCACCTCCTATATGCTGAGAATTGCACTTGAGGGTACAGAAAGAAACCCTCCCCAGAATAGCCCTCACCTTGCTCCTCTGGCAAGCGCTTAGTGGTCAGATGATGCATTTGTGTGTCTGGTTTGAGAGATGCCTCATTTTACTGATATCCAAGGGGAAAGGTTCTTTCATGAGTTTCTTCTGGGTTTTCTACTTTGGGGCAGGAGTGAAGGATCCGGGGGGTAGATGACTAAAGAGAACACTGTGTTGACTCTGATGGAAGTGCTCACGTGGCGGGTGGGTGGCCACTCTGAAGGGACTCACACGGCACAGCTCCCCTTGACTTTCCTGAGTTTCTTTCTTCCAGGTGGGAATTTTTAGTTGTCAGCACGATATAGCACTAAAATAGGAGGCGGATAACCTGACCTCAGTCCAGGTGCCACATTATTGCACTCTCTCTGTGCCACTCTGGGTGAATAACTAAGTGACTGAAACCTCCTGAGGCCTGATGCTTTCTCATCTGTCTGGTGGACATCTTGTACCTGTCCTGGCAACCTCACATTGCAGGTATGGGAGTGAACTGAGATACTGGCAGTGAAAATGCTTTGTATTTGCAGAAAGCCCAAGGAAGTTGCTGTACATGCAAAAAAAATTTGTTTTTAAACTTGAGTTTTATCCACGGCAATGCTTTGCAAAGGGAATTCTTGCTCTTTGAATTTTACTTTCCAATGGCGTATCTCACAGAGTATGGCGAATTGTAGCCTAATTATCTTCAGGACGTGGTGTGTACATGTGAGTATTTCCCAGAGGAGGTCTGTGGCTCTTCCTTCTGCTCCTCACCACCATCATCTTAGGCATCTGCCCACTCATTTGTTAAGCACTGAAGGTAGATCCATGTATTATGCTTGGTGCTTTACATACATTCTTTAAACTCAACCTTACAGTATTGCTGTGAGATATTACCCCTTTGTACGTAGGAGAAAATCAAGATTGAGAGAGATTGAGTTTCCCAAGGTCACATAGTGGAGAGTTGTGCTGTAACCCAAGCCCTTGCTCTTTTCACTGCAGCATATTGCCTCTACCAAAGGGAGCTTTGGAATTAGACCTGGAAGTTTGATCTCATTCCATTGCTTCAGCAGTTCAACACAAAGGCTCTGGTCCAATCCTTTCCCTTTTGTGTCTCAGTAAGTAATATTTCATCCCTCTCCCCTCTGATCCCACCCTCATAGTCAGATTCTGGAACTGTCTGCGTGTTTCTGGTCTATACTTCAGTTTTCCTCCCCAGGCATTCGAGAAAGGCATTCTCCACAAAAAGGGAAAACACGTTTTATTAAAGCAAACATGCAGTCCTCAGCACTTTTACTTATCTTATTTATACACTGCAGTGCAGCTTCCTATGACCTAGTGATTATCATTTCCCAGAGCTATCATCATTTTAAAGCTACCTGTTCATCCCGCTTCAGCAGATGGTACTATGCTAGGAGTATTGTACGAGCTTTAAAGAAAGAAAAACAAACAAACAAAGGAAAGATGTGCGGTTGGGTCAGCGAGAGGAAGAACTCACTTGCATTGAGTCCTCCGTGTTCCGTTTCAGTTGGGGCTGTGAGGTGGAGGAACTGCTGGAGGCCTGACCACTGGGGCAATTTAGGTGCTGATGCTTTTTCCTCCACTTCTCTCCCTATCACTTGGTGACACAGAATAGACAGGCTGCGTACCATTGGCTTCAAACATTCTTAGATCTGATCTTCTCAACTGAGTCTCTTTGTTAAATTAAGATCACTTTTCCTTCACTCATTCGTTTGCAAATACTTAGAGCACCTACTGTGTGTTAGGTGCCATCGTGCGTTTGAGTTCCGACTGCCACAAACATCTCCATGTGCTTGGACAAACCCTGTGCTTCTCTAGACCTCAGTTTTTCCTGCTGTAAAATGAGGGGATGGGTCAGGTTGCTAAGTCTCCTCTTGGAAACAGAGGTATTGGAGCTCGTAGAAGTCTTTTACAGATTGAAAATTCTCGTGTTGTGAATATTCCAGGCTTATTCAGTACATAAGCATCCACAGAAAATTCCCACAGGGTTACAATTCAAGTAGGTGGGCTGATCAGGCTGAGTGAGGTCTGAGTCATCTCTGAAGTTCTTCATACCTTAGAACAGTGTTTCTCAACCTTGTTTTTCATTATCTCCTACATAGAAGTCTTTGTAGACAATTTTTTTTCTCCTAACTCCTCCCCTCGCCATTAAATTTTAATACCACAGATATACCAGATACCTGTTTATGTACTAAGATCTTTGGGGGGGCATAAACCAATGTGAAATATCTTTTGGCCCCCAAGAACCAAACTTCACACCCTTGTGAGTTACATAGCTCCCACTGACAATGCACACCCCAGAACAGTTTTTTTTAGCCTATTTAAATTCTACATAAAATTCAATATACAGAATTGATAAAAGGACTATTTTAGTAGTATTAACATATTTTTAAATGTTAAATTAGTTAAGTGTATTTTATCATAAAACCAGCAATAAGAAAAGAAGTTAATATCCTGGTGGTCTCTACTACTTTAACATTGAGTTTATAACACTTAAGTGTGCTTCTTCTTTTTAATAGTTAAACATATACATTTTAAATTTTTATTGTGATTTGGGTGACAGTTTACAGAGCAAATTCATTTTCCATACAGTAGTTTAGACACATTTTGTTTCATGACATTTACTACAATTTCCCACAGAGTAAAGGCTCTCTTTCCACTTCTTCCCGGTAGCTACCTCTTCCCTGTGTCCTTCCCTCCCATGCACTCCCCCACCCCTAGCTGCCTGTCTGTGCAAACACTGCCCTTCTGTTCTCCCATGAATGGTTGCTGCAAGGAGTATATCTACCTGATGTAAATGTTCACCTGTTGTTGTTGTTTTGCCATCGAGTCAGCCCTGACTCAGAGCGACCCCTCCTTGGGTTTCTGAGGCAGTATCACTACGGAAGTAAGATTGCCCAACCTTCCTTCCGAGGAGTGGCTGGTGGGTTTGAACCGCCAGCCTTCTGGTGAGCAGTCAAGTGCCTTAGGCACTATGCTACCAGAGCTCCTAAATGTTCACCTACATGCCTTCTATTGTTTGGCAAAGCCACAGGAGTGAGTTCAGTTCCAGACCTGAAAGGTAGCTAGGGGCCATAGCCTCAGGGGCCTCACCAGTGTTTATCAGCCCAGCAAATCTGGTCTAGTTTAAAATATATTTTGAAAAGATAGATTCAAATCAAACATTTGAGGACTGCCTGAAATACAGAGACACAGTTTGGAACCATGGCTCTAGGGTCTTCTGGAACATAGATTTTGGGAGTGAATGGATGAATCAAATTGATTTCCAATTCCACCACTGCCCAGCTATGTGATCTTGGACACATTTTAGACCTTTGGTTTCATAATCTGTAAAATGAAAAATAAAATATCTACCTCACAAATAACTATGAGGATTCAAAGACATAATCAACTCTACCTAGCACATAATAGGCACTCAATAAATATTAGATATCTTTCTCAAACCTATGTCTTTATATCTTCTTCCACTGACCATAGCAACTTTTGCCTGAACACACAGCCAACAATAGCTGCTGAGGAACTTGTGGCCAAATCAAACAAGGACAGCGTCCAGTATCACAGTGCAATGACTTTGTTTCCTTTTCCTGAACACAGAGCACGGAAAGGTATTGTTACTCTGCCTGGGATCATGTTAAACTCGCCTGAATCCTGACTTGTTTTTTTTATGAAATACTTGGGCCCATTGTTATTAACTCTTTCTATCCTAAGTAATATGAATCTTGTCTTGAAAAAATGAAATCACATATCATTAAATGGGGACCACTTATTTTTGTGGTTGGAAACACCA
>NW_006921997.1:2527459-2535554 GCF_000298275.1 Orycteropus afer afer
AGAAATAACCCAGGTGGATAGCTTCAGCAATCAGGAGCTCCTCAGTTGCTCATAGAAAAATCCCACCTTGGAGTTTACAAAGACTTATGGGTAGAAAAGCCACACTAAGTAATTTACTACACTGCACCTTCTCTAAAGTTCTAGTTGGGCTTATCTTCCTGGTGGGCGGTGATTTCCTGGTGTTTAGAACCACAATAATTTAGAATACTCTCAGATATAGGAGCTCTGGTAGCATAGTGCCTAAGGCACTTGACTGCTAACCAGAAGGCTGGCAGTTCAAATCCACCAGCCAGTCCTCAGAAGGAAGATGGGGCAATCTACTTCTGTAGTGATACTGCCTTGGAAACCCAAGGAGGGGTCGTTATGATCAAGTCCGACTCGACGGCACATAACAACAACAACAACATCAGATACAGGTGCTATAAGGTCAATTCAGAGAATTGAGATACAGTCTAGCCCCATCAGAATTGCTTCTGAGATTTTGCTGTGGTCATCTGTAGAAGAGGAAATATGGGTTCTTGTAATGTGCCTTCTTTCAGATCCATCAATGTGAAAACCAGAAACAGTGATCCTAATGACCCCCTCTCTTTCTTGAACAAGTTTTGGAAAGGAAAATGATGGGGGCGGGGGTGCACGGTGATGAGAAAAAAGTACACAACAAGTTCACTGGGTTAACTTTAGAAATTCTTCTAGGGGGAAAATATGTGTTTCTTCTTTTGTATGTGTGTTGAGACCTATGGTTGATAACACTGAAGTTCTACATCATAAATTCCCATTCGGACATGCAGTTTTGAGAACCTGTATCCAACAGCCTTATCACTTTGAAGTGAAGTCACAATCACTAATGGAATCTGCTAGCTTTTCACACACTGAAATTAGCTTTGATTTTCCCTAAAACATACGTTTTAAAGCAAGATGCACGTACTGTGCACTGACCCACAAAGCAATCAATGGCATGGAAGAAGCTTGTGGACTCACCTACTGGGGTTGAGAGAAACAAATGTATTTCTTTCAGGAGTAGAAACACGATTTCTGAGCCCTGTTCTGGCCCTAAGGAAGGGAGAGTCTCTGCCTTCCTCCCCAGCGAAGGAAGGTAAAGTAAATGCCATTCTCCTTTGTGATTGTGAATAATAACATTTGTGCTCTGAGATCAGTTTGCTTCTTTAATATGAAAAACGATATCCTGTTTGGATGAGACATTTCCTTGAATGCTTAGCATAAATTGAGCCCTTAAGCTTTTAACAAGAAATTCTGGGCTGTCTTGCCTGAAAATTCAGAGTGGATCTTGGAAATACTGCAGGTTTCTTGATTTGGTACAAAAAACAAACCTTTTCCATGAGATTACTAACAGGACTCTTTGCCTGATATTCAGGAAGGACCATCCAGTACTATCCTTTGTTTCTATTTTTCCCTCTCTGTCTTTGTCTCATTGTCTTCCTCTGATTCTCTCTCTTTCTTGAGCCTGTCTCTCTTTCTTTGTCTCTTTTCAGTTCTCTCACTTACCACTCCCTCTTTCTCTTGCATGTTCACACACAGAATTCCATTCCTTTTTATTTATTTATTTAATCAGACTCTTAAGTGATATGCCCAGTTAAGGGATTACAAAGTGGAGAGATAAGTATTCTGGAGAAGGAAACACATTTTTCGTCACTCACAGTGACAATTAGAATGACAACAACAAGGCTAGACTCCTCCATCATTGTTCTTTAATGCTGTCAGTGCCAACATTGCCTGAATTGTCCTGTCTGATGCATGAGTGGACTTAGTCATTTTTCACACCGTGCGACTCAGAGCCTCAATATTTCAGAGAGTAGATTAACTTCCATCTCATTTAAATGAGCATCCTAAAAACTCTTCTCAGCCACACGCTCTCCTAGCCAAGGAAGGTTAATTTGGTGGGCTGGGATGTGTTTATAGGTGTAAATTCTTTCTCTCTGTCTTTGTAGGATAGATGGTGGTACCAAGAGAGCAAAGGCATTTTGTCATTCCACATTTTGGTGCACTGAAGAGAACTCAGTGGGTAGATCGTAGCTACTTAGTCTGGGATTCGAATCCATGCCTTGACCATCATTTAGTTGCTGAAGAACATACATAGATTGGCAGAAGCACTTGGAGAGCTTCCAAGGGCAGTTAAGTGCTTGGCTGCTAACCCAAAGGTTGCTGGTTTTAATCCACCAGCTGCTTCCTGAGAAAAAGATGCAGCTGTCTGCTTCCATAAAGATTTAGAGCCTCAGAAATCCTATGGGGCAGCTCTGCTCAGTCCTACAGGGTCACTGTGAGTCAGAATTCCACTTGATGGCAATGGATTGTTAGATGGTTGGTTCGCAGTGTGGTTTGTATCCTTGGTACCAGGTGTGTCTCCATGATGGGCAGAGACTTTGGTTGAACCTCTTTCAGAAAGGATTTCCCTTACTGTTGCTTGGATATTTTGCCCTGCTCATTACTTCTCACTTAAATGCCTAGATTGACAGTCAACTAACTGATAGACTAAATGGGCAGAGGCTGAGACCACTAAAATCTCACTCTGAGGGAGACTCATGTATGACGTTTCTAATAAAATTTTCCTTTCTGAAGCCAATTCGTGATTGAAGGGAACATGGATAATAGAAACCCATCAAACATAACTTGGCAAAGCCAAAATATTTGTGTCCTTGGAGGTAGTTGTATTTCAAGGTATGTTTAGTTGATTGTCCAACACTGTGACCTCACTCTGGGCTTCTTTTCCTTTTCCTTCTGTTGCTCACCTCTCCAGTGGTTAATCTCTTTAAGGCTGAACTCAAATGATCTCTTTCTCTCTCTTTTAATTGCCTCTGGACTTCTTGCAAAGTCTGTATAGTCACCTCTGCTCTAGCACTCATTCTTTGCCAGGTATTTGTTCCTCTCCATTTACTAGACATGAACTCTCTGAGAGAAAAGACCATCTCATACTTATCGCTGTGCCCCAGCCTCTGGCACAGTACCCGGTACATTCTAGGTGCTTCATGAATGCTGGCCTGAATTCTGCAGACCAGTTTATGGAAGCACTTTGAGAAAAAGAAGTGTGATTGTGCACTCATGCCAAGTCCTCTGTAGCCTCACTTCAGGTGTAAACTTGGAGAAAATTCAGAAACTATGGCATGGGGAAGAGTTATAAATAATTCAAGGGAAGTCAAAGGAAGTTTGACCATCCCTGGGAACTCATCAATCCCAATTAATAGAAGTGGGAGATGTTTCACCTTTCAAAATCTGGCTTTCCAGTTTTTAGGTGTGATGCCCTATTGACCAACTGTTCCTGCCCAACATTTTTTTTTTCCTCCTCCTTTATCTCTGAATAGCAATCTCATTGATGTTGGGGGATGTTCATGGATGTTGAAAACATTTCACTTTATTGTCTAAAGAAGGCTTTGTCCCGAAGGCATGAGATTATTTTTTCACATGAGGTGGAAAGCGAAATAAGAAAAGTCTCCCTCTATCTTTGGGTTCACATGGCAGAAACTCTTGAAGCAATAAAAGCCTTTACAAGGGACCTTTCATTTTAAGAGTTTCATGTTAAGTACTGCACATGGGGATGGGGACTAAATCCCAAGTTGCTCAACTATATTCTTCAAGATTTATTCGCCTGCAGCTCAGGAGCACTGTGCAAGCTCCATCAGGCCACTGCAGACCAGGGGATTCTGGCCAGAGGATTTGAATATTAATGAGATTCAGGATTCCTTTTAGAACAAGCCCTCTTAGTCACAATAGTGAGACACTGTCTGCAAGTCTATGACTGAGCAGGAAAATAAAGAGTGCATCCATGAAAGGAGGAAGCAGGAAAACGCACACAAATCATGTCCAACCCGTCCCACCTTCTCTCTATCAGGAAGAAGAGAATGCTTTCTCAAGAGACGTGCTCATTGCATAATGAAGGTTTGTCATTTAGGAGCCAAAATAAAATCAGTTTCTCATGTTGTCAGATCCATTCTTGACGAGATTCTGAGTCTCACAAAAAAGAATGTTGCAGATTCTTTCCACTTGCATCAGGCATCTAAATGTTGATCTGGAGAAACAAAGAAATGGAAAAAGAAAAATGAGTTTGTTGTCAAATTGAAATACCACATTTTTGTATTGCTGGCTGATGTATCTGTGCTTCTCATCTGCCATTCCTTCATCATGTGTGTGTGTGTGATTTTTTTTCCCTCCAAATCTGCAAAATATTGCAAAGCTAGATTTAAATATTTCATGCGGACTGCACCCAGCATTTGCATTCCTCTGACTCATTCAGAGAAAAGACATCTGAGCAGAAATACAACAGATAAAAGCGAAACCATTAATCCAAGGAAGATTACTGGCACAGCATCTTTATCCTGTATACTTCCTGAAATGAGACAAAGATCTCACTATGTACATCCCTCTGGCTTAGCTTCAGGTCGTAAGCAATACAGAAGTGGAGACATGGTCC
This sequence comes from Orycteropus afer afer, assembly GCF_000298275.1. Classification (NCBI taxonomy): domain Eukaryota; kingdom Metazoa; phylum Chordata; class Mammalia; order Tubulidentata; family Orycteropodidae; genus Orycteropus; species Orycteropus afer. The sequence continues at coordinate 2,531,880 of NW_006921997.1, forward strand.
TTGTTAAAGGCACGCTGCATTTTTCCTGAATTCTGAAGCATCACTCTTTTCCTAGATTCTTGCTTTCTTGAGTGGTCTTGCTTGCTTCTTTGACATCTCCTGCCCATGCTCTTGTTCCTTCCATTGTGGATTTCTGATTTGTCTTTGCCTTTCCCAGGCTGTTGGGGTTGACAAGCAAGCCCAATACCTGAAATCCGGGTTGATACTAAGTGTTCCGGGTCGTGAGGCATAACTCATTAACTATGGGACTCCAGGTGAAGTTGTACGTTCTTCATCTATAAAATGGGCAAACTCTTGACCCATATATCATATATCTGACATGTCAGGGATATTGGGTTGATAAAAAAGCATTGGGAGTAGAAGTAATAGAAAAACACAAGTTAAAATATTTTTAAGTATCATATTAAAAGCGAGTTGACTATGGAATTGAATCATTTTGAGATTAGCTTTATTTACTAAGTACTTTTAAGTAAGCCTGTCTTAGGAAGGAATTCTTCTGCCTTGTCCGTTGAAGTCAAGCATGGTAATATTAATCATTACCAAATTACCATTTCTTGAGCATCTAAATAGTGTTGTGCTGTGCATTATTCACCTATGACATCATATAGTTCTTCCAACAATGCTGGAAGGTAAGTGTTATCTGTTAGTATTTTTATTTTGCAGATGAAGAGATCGAAGCTCAGCGATGGTAAAATATTTGCTCACATATAGCTAATGGATGTCTGGAGTTCCTGGGCGGTGCAGTGCCACAAACCGTTAATGTGCTTGGCTGCCGACAGAAGGTTGAGGGTTGGAGTCCACACAAAGGTGGCTTGGAAGAAAGGCCTGGTGATGTGCTTCTGAAAAGTCAGCCACTGAACACATTCACATGGGATGGCCATGAGGTAAGAGTCAGCTCGGCGGCAACTGGTGAAATGGGTGTCTGCTTTTGAACTCAAGTTGAAGTGTAAACTCTCCGTTATTTCAAACACACCATCATGCTACTGCAGTTTTCAGGAGTCGAATCAGGTTAATGGTATCGACTTTGATGTTTTGCCACGCACATGTTTCCACTCCAGATGGATGAAAATATGCACAGTTTTAAATGTATTCCACACATGGTGGTTTAATAAGCAATTTTCAAGTTTAACAATTCTGTCATTTCCTTATGAATCACCTCAGTCTACGGGTCAAGCCCGATGCCTCTCATTCTTGCTGCCAACCAGAAGCACAGGTTCTCACTCTTCCCTCACTAAGTGACAACTTCTTCCTTACTCTGAGTGTTCCACGATGAAGGCAGGGCCAAGTCTGAATTGGGGGAGCAACACTGCTCTAAAGTGTTTTAGCCCTTCAGCTGTCTCCATCTTTAGGTATCAGAAGGGTATTATCAGACAAGATGTAAAACTATCTGATACCTCAAATCCTACACAAATGGAAGGGATGGTTATGATATAAAGCAGAGGTTGGCAAAAATGAGGGCCTAGATAGTAAATATTTTAAGCTTTGCAGCCCATATATTCCCTGTCATAAACTACTGAACTCTGCTGTCATAGTGTGAAAGCAGTCACAGGCAAAATATAAACGAGTGAGCAAGTCAATGTTCCAATAAAGCTTTATTTAAAAACTCAGCTAGCCAAATCAGCTAAATTTGTCTTGTGAGCATAATTTGCCTATTCCTGACTTAAAGGAAGGTGAAACATGTATTCTGAGCAGGAATGATGGTCAGGATCTACTCATCCCATTTTTACTTCAGTGAACCTTCTTAACCTAAAGTTAAGAGAATATAAAAGCCAAAACTCACTGCCGTTGAGTTGGACCTGACTCATAGCGCCCCCTCCTTGGGTTTCTGAAGTGGTATCACTATGGACTCCTCAGAAGGAATGTTGGGCAGTCTACTTAGTGATTAAAAAATAAAAATACAAACTCATTGCCATTGTGTCAGATCTGACTCATAGCAACCCCTCCTTGGGTTTCCAAGGCAGTATCACTAGGGAAGTAGATTGCCCAACCTTCCTTCCGAGGAGCGGCTGGTGGGTTTGAACCACCAGGCTTCCGGTTAGCAATCATATGCAGCAGTATTCCTATCTGGTCATTGTTCATTCCAAGATGACACTGCTAAGGGGGAGGATTATAAAATAATGACACTTCTCACAACTGTCTGAAATTGGTATAAGCAGTTCCTTCTATCTCAAGCAATAATTGCAAGTCACACTCTTCTATGACCACTCTGCTTACTGAGCTGGCCGTGGTCATTGACTGGCTTTAAAATAATTTAATTCTGTGTTGCAACAATAGCAACACCTACTATGTCCAATTAAGTCTCCACTTATGGCAGCCCAGGGAGAGTGATCGCTTTCTGGAGATAGGACCATGTCCCTGCGACCTCATCCTAACTTGCATTTCATAGCTTGCATTCAGTTATGAAATCAAATTGCAGGAAATGGTTCAGTTTTGAATCATTTCATTCAAAAAGGCAGAAGCCAAAAGCTCTCCTAAGAGTGACAAACATGTGGGCTGCTTTGTAGATGAAAAACATCAGTACATTAGTGGGTTCTGTACACTGGACCAGAGGTTCAAACATCTCTAGGCCTGGGGGGGCTCGTGTTTTCAGATTTGCTCCAGCTAGTTTTTACTCCCAACAAAGGCACTTATTCAGATAAAGGGCGTTTTCCTTCCTCATTTCCTAGGAGACTTTTTTTTTTTTTTTTAAGTTCCCTGGAAAAGACTCTTAGAGGCATTCTCAATCTAACTTCCTCTTCTGGGTAAAAGTCTGAAGAAGAACATTAAATCTTGAAGTTATGGAAAGTTAATGCCAGTGGGACCAAGCTCCAATTATTTTGTTGATTTAAACTGACAGAAAGGTGAGGTCAGAATAAAATCTTGTTTCTTCTGTAATTTAGAGGCTAGCAACCATGATGCTTTTTTCCTTTCTATTAATGCTCAAATTATCCATTCAGAGTGGCTTGATTTCAGGTTTGAAGCTGAGATAGCAGTAATAATCTTTCTCAGTATGAAGCACTTATTTATGGAGTAGTCTTTGCCATTTTTAATTGCACTTTCCCCTCATGCCCTTATTAATTATCTCTCCAGTTCCTCTTAGGTCTCGTCACGATGCCAAATATTGAAATAGAAAAGGTTTATTTATTTCAAAAGATACACAGAATGGGACAGGTTTTGCAACTTGCTGTTTTGTCTCAAAGGTTTATACTTGTGGAAGGAGAAAGGATGCTTCATGCAAATTGGGCCCTCTCCCCTGGATTTCTTGTTGGTTATGTACATTTGGGACTATTATTTGGGTGGGATGTCCTTAGAAACCTCCGGGGCAAAGCAAGGTGTTTTGTAAACCTGGTGAAGCTGCTGTTCCCAATTATAATACTCCTTTGCTCAAAAATGGTTGGTGGCTCCCCAGTGCTACTGGGAATCTAATACCACCTCCTTTCATATGACCTCAGCCTTATTTTCCTCTGTCTTCTTCTCAGCCAAACAAGTTCTCAGTGAGCCCAAATTGGTCCTAATAATTTCCTACATCCATGCTCACGTCCATTGGAAGGTCTCATCCATACCCGGGTCTGTTGAAATCTTGAATATAACACTTCAAGATTCATCAAAGTTTCCATTTTTCATACCAGTTGCTCTTGGCTCATGGAGACCCAATGTATTTCAGAGTGGAACTGTACTCCGTAGGGTTTTCAATGG
>NW_006921997.1:2535829-2545479 GCF_000298275.1 Orycteropus afer afer
CTGGATTATGACTCTTCTGTGGCATTATCTTATCCTGCACTATATTATAACCGCTGGTAAACTTGTCTTAACTGTCCCAGCTGGAATGTAAACCGAGAGCAAGAAGGTGCTGACTCATTTTGTAGTCCCCAAGTGCCTTGAGGAATGTTGTATGCTGCAGGTTTCTTATTTATGTTTGTTGAACTCCATTGCAACAAAATATTCCAGTTCAATGCCTGAGGAGAAGGTTGGCAGTAAAGTAAAAGCACCGGTACCAGATCAGGTCCCAGGGTCTTATTCTGGCTTTAAAATCTACACTCCAGGGCTTTAGGTGAGGTCTGTCTGAAATAAAACTCGATCCGAAACTTATTGGAGTCCAATACCATGTTTAGAAAACCCTATTCCTTAGCTCTAGGTGACAGGGACGTGAGAAAATGAGATAATTGTTTGCAGCAAACCTAAAACTCTCTGTGATGAGAGGCAATATGGACTGAATATATATAAATACTTTTTTTTTTTTTAAATTTGAAATATCTGTAAATTATAGAAGGAACATTTTGATGTTATATCTTTTTGAAGTTGTCTACCTTCTTGTGTGGAAATGTTTTTTTAGGATGAGTAGTAGAGTAGTAGACATTTGGTTGCTAACCGTAAGGTTGGTGGTTCAAACCCACCAGCTGCGACAGGAGGAAGATGAGACAATCCACTTCGGGAAAAATTTACAGCCTTGGAAACCCAACGGGGCTTGCTATGAGTTGGAACTGACTCGATGACAGTGGGTTTTTGGTTTATTAGAGATAAGTTTGCTAGGGGAGCCACACTTAGGCTCCCCTCTTGAAGAATCAGCCCAAGTCTCAAACTTAACCTACTTGAACTTCTAGGGCACTTGAATGTCTTCTAACCAAAAGATCTTGGCAGGACTTTTTGAGCTTCTTAGTAGGTTAGCATTTCAGCAAATATTTTGCTTAGAGAAATTCTAAAGAAGCTGCACATACTCTGAAGGGCTGTTCAGACGTGGAAGTGGTATGTGCGAGGTGTGTGTGTTTGTGTGCGTGTGTGTGCGTGCATGTGTGTGCATTGCACTCTTTGAAATGTGAGAGCTAGTGTTCTCACAATTTCTTTTTCCCTCTCACACTCACCACAAACTCAGGTCCAATATGTAACAGAGGAGTGTATATTATGTTAGTCTCAGAGTATTTTAAAGGAAAGGGAACATTCATTCCTTCCTTCATGAGTCAGTTTCCTAGTTGTGGTGTAGAAAGAAGGAAGCTGTCCGAGGAGGTGATGAAATGACACATACATATTTATACTTATCGTTAGATTTACATTTCTATGATCTTCTAAGTCTGAACCATCAGCTGAGTAGCCCTCCTTTTTGTGTGTATATTTTAAAGTGCCAGTCATGGTTGAATGTTAATAATCAATCTGGTCATTAGTCTCTGAAGATATAGACCATCTTTCCAAATGTGCTATTATGTTGAATGCAATTCTATTTTAGTTTACTGGCATAGAGAGGAAAGAGATTTTTTTTTTCCCCTTTTTTTTGGTGAGTTTCTTTTCTACATTTTGACATTTCCAGATTTTTCCTTATGCATCCATTCCTCCTTCCACCCAGTTGTTCATTGGACACCTGTGCAAGGAGCTGGGAAGTGCCTGTGGAAAAGCAAAGACCCAACGGGAGACAACTAAAGAACAGTTTCCAAGGAAAAAAGGCTTCCGACAGTCCCCAGTAATCACCCGTTCTGTCACTGTTGTCTGCTGCTGGCCTGATACAAACCTTCTTCCCTCCTTTTATAACCCCACAGCCCCAAAGACCTTTGTGCGCCCCCAAGGTCAGCTCACAGATGTGGCCCTGGGACGCCCTCCTCTGTACTTACAAGAGGTGGAGGCACATGGGTCTTTCTAATTTTTTTCTTTTTCTTTTTTGATTAGCATCTGCACAAATGGCCTCCGTTCGTAGCTTTAAACTAACTAATCCAGCTTGTTAAGATGAAGATTGTCATCCACAAGTTGTTATTAACAAGCTTCTAAAGGAAGAGAGTCCCAGTTAAAGCAGGGTGAGCTTTGGAGAAAGGTTATATAATATAATATGTTCTTCAGTCGCCATATGAGAGGTAGACAATGCCCCCCTTACAGGACCTGCTCTCAAGTGCTCCTTTACAGGCTTACATAGTCCTGCCTATTCTCCATCATGAAAAGGGAGATCCAATCATTGCTTTCTGGAAACTATTCTCCTCATCTCTTTGGCTGTCATATGTATTTAACAGAAGTGCCCTCAAGGACAATGGGGTGGGGAAGCATGCTAGGGGGCTCCAGCCCACAGCCTGTAGTTTTTCATTTCACATTGCCGGGTTTGCTAAGAATGGTCTTCTTTGTTTCCATTTTGAGTCATGGCTGAATTCTTATATGTTGTCTGATCTTCAAGTTCAAATACCCAAGGGACCTGGCAGCTGTGAATCAACCCTGTGTGTGTGTGTGTTTTCGAGCAGGTACTATAGCAAAGAAGATAGTATATTTTCCCTTATTTCTTTAAATCGATAGGGATTTAGAGGGAAAGACTTTAATAAAGCAGAATTGTGACTGATTATTTTCCCTCTTTCTGAGCACTGCTTTAAAATCAGGTTATGAATAGCATGAAGAAAAAAAAAAAAAAAAGAGAGAGAGAGAGAGAGAAAGAAAATCTTTCCCCATGTAGTCCTGTGGGTTTAAACCCAACCCTTAGATTTATAATGAAAGCTTCGTGTCTATAGACTAACTTCCACCTTATGAGATGGATCTCCTTCCTGATTACGGAGTGTAAAGAAATCATGCACATGCTTTCACTTTCTGGGAAGGCGCTCAGTTGCTTATCTGTTGTTTTTCTTCCTCACAGCCTACATTATGATTTGGAAATTCAACATCATGCATTTCCCGCCCCCCCCAGGCCAGATGTTTTATCCTGCTATGTTAAGTCATCTTGACATGTTGCCATGAAATGGGAACAACTGCTAGTTTTAATATTGCTCCATATCTTTATTACAAGGTACGTTTCATGCATCTTAATTCCTCATCTTCTCCCTCCGTTGTGCTCTGATCTTCTTCTTCCCAGCCCCCCTTCACTCCTGAAGAAGGCATATTGTAATTGTAGGACAGTTAGGATCCAGTAGCTAAAGAGGTTCTAGATAGCATAATGAATATGCACCGCATTCTCGCCCAGAATGTGTGCCTGCGTCTTTAATCACAGCTGGAATGCAAAATCAGGCTCCACCTTTCAACTCTATCTCCATCATGCTGAGAGAGTGAGAGAGAGCGAGAGAGCAAGAGGGAGACTGCTAGACAGCTCGAAAGAGATTGCAGCTCAGATGTCCTGAAAAACAGCAAATCCCTCAGACCTGGCAGATTCCGTTACCATGAGAACTGCAGATACTTCCATTGTGATGTTTGCTCCAGCAGCCATCTGTTACACCCATTTGATTAGGAAGTACAGTTCAGCTTGCATGGGATTTTCATCACACCTTATCCCAGGGCAGTATACAGAGGCGCTGGCTTTTTTATATGCTAGACTCCAAGGCTTCAAAGTACTGTAATTTACCGAGGCTGAGGGCATTTAATGAAACGGGAAGAGAAGGGTCGCTAAAGACCTAAGCTCAGAGAAGAAATATACACAGGAGCTGGAAGAGAGGATTAGACTCCACTGCAGAAATGCCACCAACTCAGAAAATCAACCATATTTAGCAATCCTTTCTTCTCTGGTGGAGGGGAATGCAGTGACGACCCAGGTTTTGGGACCTCACATCCTGGTGGGAGGAAGATACTTTTCCGTAGTCATGGGATGCGTCCTACTGGGGGACTCGTTCTTTCTCAGGACTCAAGGACAGTCAAAAGAAAGGGGGAGATGGGCTGTGCTTCCAACACATCTCATCAGTTGTAATGAATCCACTGTATAAAGATTACATTAGCTCTAAAAATTTTATGATGCCATCCAACTTTTCCGTAGACACAAAACGACCTTAAAAGTTCCTTGAAGCAGGGCTGTAATTTACAGATTTAAACCAGTCATTTGGACTAGTTGTCCCTCTGTGTATTTTTGTGGGGGAAGGAAATGCTGATGGTACGTCACATAGACATAAAAATAGGAATTCCCTTCATTAGGATTCTCCAAACACCCTTTCCGGGAGGTCTGCATTCTAGGTCCTGGCTTGAGAGAGGGTTCGTGTGATCCGGGAGGAGCTGCCTAGAGGGTCTGAAACTGACTGAAGTTCCTGTAAACCCAGGAAGCTAATTAAAAGCTTATGTAGCGACCGAATTTGCGATCGCCGCAGAGGGGCCATGGACGTGGCCGCCCTTGTTTTCCAGCCTGCGTTTTCTAGAGTGGACCCGATAATATATCACTCAGGTTGGACCGAGAGAAGCCAGATTTTCCAAACTTGGCCACGTTTGCAAGTGCTATTATGTCACGCTTTGTCTGCTGGTTTGGTTTCTTGGTGACTTTCTGAATAAGGGCAATGCTTCCCTATCTGATTGCATTGGAGTGGGAGAACTTTTCACCCGCTCTCATTTCCTGGCCTGGTATCAGGTTGCCATCCAGGGAGGCAGGGCTGTCAGGAGAAACAGGAGAACTCATTTCCTGCTCTGATGCCAAAGATAGATTTCTGGGCAGATAAAATCGGTGACCAGGACCAGGGAGACTCAAGTTCCGGAGGAGATGGTCCCTTTTGCTGAAATGCAGTAGATTCTTTTATTCCTCTGAAGTGGAAAAACTTGAACTTCATAGATGAGGGCCTGTGTTTTTCTTGAATGAGGAACCAACTCACTTAGCCAGCAGCTGAAGGTACAAACGAATCATGGTCTGTCCCTTGAGAAGCTTAGGAGGCTCCCCTCCTCCATCCAGCAGCAAATGCCTCAGGAGGCACCTCTTCCTCTGGTGTTGACTTTCCCAAACCCTCAGTCCCACACCGTGGAGTTTGTCCTTTCTCCAAGGCTTTTGAGGCAGGGCCCTAGTTTTATGAACACAGTGTCTGTCTTTGAAAGGCAGCAGATGCAATGAGGGCCCACATCGAAACAATACATACCATTCAGGTTTCCCGCCCAGCACTTCTTATAGAGGTGCCTTTGTTAAAGGAAACAAGGACTAAAATGCCTTCTCCCTCTGTCTCCTGTCCCCTCAGCTCCCCAGCACCATTAGGATCTCAACCACCTTCGGAAAGCAAAGATTAAGTACCTGAGGCAAAATCAGTTGACACACACAAGAGACTGAAGCAAATGTATCACCGCTTGCCAGCAAGAGGGTGGGGCGGCGAGCTTTTGGGGAGGGGAGTGAATTTTAGATGAGGCTAGAAGAAAAACAGCCCTTGGAGGCAAGTGCTAGCTAGAAATATTCTCCTCAGAGCTGGGATGTTAACAGTGGCACCTTCTGACTTAATGTGGCATCTTTCTTCATCGTTATCAATCTCATGAGAGCTCTCCTGCCATCTGTACCATTCGTGCTTCAGGCTCCCATATGAAAGTCCAATCTGGCGGCATAAATACTGGCCAATGGAGAGTAGGTGTCTGACTGATTGGGGGAGAAGTGATCCTGTGTCAATGATGGAGCAGAATTCATTCATTTAAGAAAAAAAAGAAAAATCTGCGTTGTGCAGTCATTCAAGAGGAAACCCGCAGCCTTTTCTTTCCTTCCCCTCCCTGTCCTCTTACCCTCCTTTCTCATTGTCTTCTCTGTCATCCTACGTTAATGGAGTTCATGCGAAAGTCAGCATAAAAATGGTCTTTGCCTAGAATGTTATACCTTGGAGAATAAAGACAGAGATGGCATGTGGACTTACCGACACGGGCTGGGTTATTTTTTTCTCCTTCAGTGGGAAAGCTATAACTACATAGATTAGCAAAACTTGTGCAAGAATGGATGTAAAACAGATTTATCTCTGTGTCAGCTTTATCTGATCCATTTGGTCTTGCAGAGTTTGGATGGCTTCCTTTGTTACAATAACCAGCTTTCAAACATCTATATCCTTAGGGTATTAAATGTCAGCCTCCCATGTACCAGGCAAGGCTAGGAAGTTGACAGTCTGTGGGCTGGAGGAGTCGTCTTGGTGTGCACATGAGAGGGGTCGCTGATGCGCCAAGGCTGGGTCCTGGAGTGACCTGTGGGGACTCCATCACCTGCCTGCCTCACAGTTGTAGGGGTGCTGAAGCCTACGACCATTAATATCCTTTTACAATGAATTCAAAAAGATTTCCTGTCAGTGACAAGGACAGATTTGTTAGAGGTCTCTCAAGGAAATGGACAATAACTAATTAATTGAGCCCTCTATGACTTTTGGGGCTGTCGTTTTTCATTTTTCTGTTCTAGTTTCCCAGCACCCTGGTCCACCTCTTCTTTTTCTTGCTTTCCTTTCACTCGTTCCTTCCTCATCTAGCTGTCTTGTTCCTTCTGCATTTCCTTCTTTTGTCTTTCCCTTTTCTCCCAGATTTCTTCTTTGTTTTTAAATAGAACACATACTTTTAAAAAAGCTGTACTAGGGCATCACAAGGAGGTCTGGTAGCGTAGTGCCTAGGGCACCTGACTGCTAACCAGAAGGCTGGAGGTTCAAACCCATCAGCCACTTCTCGGAAGGAAGGTTGGGCAATCTACTTCCTTAGTGATACCAACTCGGAAACCCAAGGAGGGCGTCGCTATGAGTCGGGTCCAACTTGACGGCACATAGCAACAACAACAAAAGGGCATCACAGGAATGATTTTTCTAGGAATATGAGTACATGTCTTTTGAGTCTGAGAATGGTTATCTTCCAGAGATGGAAGAAGCCACCGAAGTTCCCCTTTGTACTTGACACTTACATAATCTTTAACATACCTGAGAAGGGACTGCCAAGTTTCTGGCAAAAACAAAAGATTTCATAACTGAAAGTGGCACATTGTCCAGTTAGGCGGAACTATTAGAAAATTCTTATACCAAGTTGAAATCTGCTTCTTACTGCAAACAGCATAATGTTTTGAATTTTGAAATCCCAATGCTGCTACCTCCTGAGAGACCTTGGACAAGGCACTTTCCCTGGTCTCAGATGTGAGTGGAGATATCTGCCACACCTCCCTTTACAGGCTAACTACAGAGCTCTCATACTGTAACATAGTGAAAATGCTTTGCAACAGATGAGGAGGGGACTATTATTATTATAAAGAGTATTAGTCACACACAGCAATGACGTGTTATATAGGCTGTAGCAAACAAGGAATCCTGATAATTCTTGGTCTAGAGGAAAACAGGTGAGGAGCTATCTGATGGACATTTCATCAAAACCTGAAAATAGTTCTGTGAGATCTTGACTGTCCCATGTACATACATGTTGCCTCATCTTTCAACTGACCTGCCTGGTTCATTGGGTTGGAGCAGGGTACCAACGAACTCAAGGTTTCCTATTCCCTCTTCAGTCACTTCTGTACACAGAAGATCTGAATTTCTTCATGGACCTTACCCACTCCTACCCCTAGTCTAGTGTCCAGCCCTGCAGAGAAACTCAGGGTATGGCATATGGGTGTTGGAAGTGGCTCTGTGTAGAAGCAGACACAGAAAGCAGACCTGGGGTTGAATCATGGCTCTGCCACTTTCTATGTATATATTGCCTTGAGCAATGTTTTGGTCCTCTAGTGCTGCTCTAACAGAAAATATCACAGGTGGATAGTTTGGACAAGGAGGAGTTTATTCTCATTTAGAAGGCTTGAAGTCAGAGTTCAAAGTGCCAGCTCTAGGAGCTGGGTGAAAGCCCCTCAACCTTGGGCTTCAGCTCTGCTTCTTGCTTCCAGTCCTCTGAAGCTAGTGGTCTCTCTTTACTTAGGCAGTGGCTGGGCTGGCTGCTGAAGGTAACAAGCCCAAGACTGTCAAATAAAATGGCACAGTCCCAATATTACCAAAAGGAGCTCTGCTGGTGTGATGCCTAAGGCATTTGACTGCTAACCAGAAGGTTGATGGTTCAAACCCACCAGCCACTCCGTGGAAGACTGGGCAATCTACTTCTCTAAAGATTTACTGCCTTAGAAACCCTAGGGGGGTCACTATGAGTCGGAATTGACTTGATGGCAGTGAGTTTTTTTTTTTTTTAATATTACTAAGCAACACGGCAGGCCACTAGTTCAAGTCAAGAGACAGTTCTAAGATCAGCAGGAAACATGCAGGCTGCTAAATGAAGACTCGGCTACATGCAGGGTCCCAGCATGCCAAAAAGTTGCAGACCATTCCCAAAGCTTCTCCTTCAATACTGGAAGCAGACCACATCCTAAGGCAGCTACTCAGCTGCTCTAGTAGGTTCCACCATGGAGTTGATTACCAGTCTCATCATGGGGTATAACTACATCCAGCTGCCCAGCCACTCAAAACCAGGCCAACCCAGGTTGACACATAACTTTAACTATCACATGCAATCATTGGACTTCTCAGGCCTCAGTTTTGCTCTCTGGAAAATGGGGATACCAACATCTGAATCACGGTAAAACTTACTGTGAGAATCAAATGAGGTAAGAGTCTGTGAAAGTAACACAAACTGAATGCTGACTCTGCGGTGACCATCTGTCCCAGTTTGTCTGGGAGTGAGGGTTGCTCAGGACAAAACTCTTTTCTACTAAAACTAGGTCAGTCCTGGATAAACTAGGATGGTTGGCAATCCTATTCGGGCAACTAACTCATCCCTACTGGGAGAACACGGACTCAGCTTAAGTAAGCACACCGGTGGGCAGCAGAATTTTTTTCCATGGTTCAAGGAAGTCTTGTCTTCTTCTGTGGACTAATTAATTGGCTGTTCTGTTTTTGATCTATGGATTCTCATCTCTGGTTTTGTGAAGGCTTACTTGCTATGTCTTCCCCTAATATTTCAAGGGGTAGCATGAAACTTAACCAGGAAGAAAGGAAAAACAAGCAAAGAAATGTAAAATTAAGTAAGCCAAATGTCTTTCTCTGAATTAGAGCCTATGAATTCTTCAAGCCCCAGCACATTTTTTACCAACTTCATGAGCTTTTAACTTCTGCTGACCTCTCTCCTCAGAATGATTCTGTGCTTGAAGAGGGTAGTGCTTTATCTCTGGCTGATTTCTAAACTCCTTGAAGGAAGAGAGTCTGCCGTATGTTTTCTGAGTAACCACTAAATGAATGAATAAATGAGAGAATGAGTGGTTTGTAAGTGAGAAAATGAGACAGAGGAAATAAATGATGAATGGGGAAGTAAATGAATGCATGAGCATATTAATGATTTTTATGATTTATAATAAGCTGATCTACATTTTTCTAATAATATATCAGAAGTGTTTCACTGCCATTCATAAGGTTTTCACTGGCCAATTCTTTGAGAAGTGGATAGCCCGTTCTGCTTCCCAATCTGTCTTAGTCTGGAAGCTCCACAATCAACTTGGTTCCACAATTAACACCAGTGGAAGCAGCAGTCAAGGAAGGCATCAGATGATGTATTGCACTGGGCAAATCTGCTGCAAAAGACTTCTTTCAAGTGCTGAAGAGCAAAGATATCTCTTTGAAGATTAAGCTGCGCCTAACTCAAGCCATGGTATTTTCAATTGCCTCATATGCATGTGAGAGTTGGACAATGAATAAATAAGACTGAAGAAGAATTGATACCTTTGAATCATGGCGAAGAATATTGAATGTATCATGGTCTGCCAGAAGAACTAACAAGTCTGTCCTGGAAGAAGTGCA
>NW_006921997.1:2547269-2548821 GCF_000298275.1 Orycteropus afer afer
AAGCGCTGATGGTAATCAGTTCTTGATCATATGTTACCTCCTGAAATGGTTGAATGTCAACCAGTTCTTTTTGGTATTGTTGTTGTTGTTGTTATGTGCCGTCAAGTCAGACCCGACTCATAGCGACCCCTCCTTGGGTTTCCGAGGCAGTATAACTACGGAAGTAGATTGCCCCATCTTCCTTCCGAGGAGTGGCTTTTTGGTATAGTGATTCTATATATTCTTTCCCTCTTCTTTTGATGCTTCCTGTATTGTTCAATATTTTGTCTATAGAATCCTCCAATATTACAACTTGAGGCTTGAATTTTTTCTTCAGTTCTTTCTGCTAGGGAATGCCAACCACGTTCTTGTGTTTTGGTTTTCTAATTCCAGGTCTTTGCACATTTCATTATAATACTTTGTCTTCTCAAAATCTTCTGTTCAGCTCTTTTACTTCATCATTTCTTCCTTTCCCTTTAGCTACTCTTCATTCAAGAGCAAGTTTCAGAGTCTCTTCTGACATCCATTTTCTTTCTTTCTTTCCTGTGTTTTTAATGACCTTTTGCTTTCTTCATGTATGATGTCTTTGATGTCATCTCACACCTTCTCTGGGGTTAGCCTTTAGTGTTCTGTGCACCAAATCTATTGTTGAGATTGTCTCTAAATTCAGGTGGAATATACTTATGGTTATAGTTTGGCTCTTATGGACTTCTTTTAATTTTCTTCAGCTTCAACTTGAACTTGCATATGAGCGATTGATGGTCTGTTCTGCGGTCAGCCGCTGGCCTTTTCCTGATTGATGACAGTGAGGTTCTCCATTATTTCTTTCCACAGATGTAGTTGATTTGATTCCTGTGTATTCCACCTGGTTAGGTACACATGTATAGTCACCATTTATGTTATTTAAAAAAGGTACTTGCAATGAATAAGTTATTGGTCTTGCAAAATTCCTGAAAACTGCAGTGTTGTTTCTATCACCAAGGCCATATTTTCCAACTACTGATGCTTCTCCTTTGTTTCCAAATTTGCATTCCATTCACCAGTAATTATCAATGCATTTTGATGATGTTTGATCTATTTCAGACTGCACACACTATTAAAAATCTTAAATTTTTTCATCTTTGGTATTTGTAGTTGATGTGCAAATTTGAATAATTTTCATATTAACTGGTCTTCCTTGTAGGTATATGGATTTTATCCTGTCACTGACAGAATATCCTGAAGTTGTACTTCAGGATAGATCTTGAAATGTTCTTGTTGATGATGAATGTGACATCATTCCTCTTCAATTTGTCATTCCCAGCATAGTAGAACATACTATTGTCTGATTCAAAATGGCCAGTACCAGTCCATTTCTGCTAACTCCAAAAAAAAAAAAAAAACCAAAGTCATTGCTATCAAATGGGTTCTGATTCATAGCAACCCCCTTTGGGTTTCCAAGGCTGTAAATCTTTACGAAAGTAGATTGCCCAGTTTTCTTTCCGTGGAGTGGCTGGTGGGTTTGAACTGCCAACCTCTGGTTAGCAGTCAAATGCCTTAGGCACTACACCACCAGGGCTCCTTTTCTGCTACC
>NW_006921997.1:2550936-2553619 GCF_000298275.1 Orycteropus afer afer
TATTATGATTATTTTATCCTATCTTTAATTTCTGTTTCTAGAACTCTTATTAGGTTTCTTGGCTATATCTTCCATGATCTCCTATTTTCTATTTCTTTTAATTTTTGCTCTTTATCATAGGAAATTTCTCTATCCAGTCTTTAACCTTATACATTCTAATTATAAATTCCATGCATTGATTGATTAAAAAAATTTTTTTGATAACCATATTATTAATTTCCAGTTTTTCTTATACACTGATTGTTCTTATTTCACAGCAGCTATTACAAATTTATTTACTCATCAGTTTTTTTTAATTTTGACTCAACATCATTCAAATATCTCTAAAGACAAAGAATATTAAAAAAATTATTTTCTCTTTCTTGAATTATCTCTGTTTCCTCTGATACCAGTTGCTCCTATTTATGCAAAGAGATTTCCTCATATGTCTGGTTCAGATTATGAATGAAAGGGCACTCTGATTTGTCTGTGTGGTATACGTAATATTGTCTGTGCAGACTTTCTAAGTCTACTTCCCCAATAGGTTTAAATGGAAGGTCTGACTTAAGGCTCAAATAATGTGTATAGGTGGACAGATTTCCCCATAAGGTGCATGAGCAAGGAAGAGGTAGGTATGTTGGGAACCCTTCCATAACCTCTGAAGGAATAGAACTATACTCTGAGGGCAAAGCACTTTAGTTCATTTCAGTCCTGAATGGAGCTGACCTCTCTTTCCTGGTCTGATGTGGGTATTTACAGTCATTTCTTCATACTTGTTCAGGTGCTATCTTCTACACTAGCTCCCTTCCTTAGGCACATAACTAATATTCCCAGAGAGAAGTTGTTGTGCTTTAGCATGGGGACATAAAATGCAGCTACCAGTCTCATAGGCTTAGTATACCTAGGGAAAAAGTGAGAATCTGATTAGTGCTGTTATTCTCATGGTACTTCTGTTAATTTCCTACCCTGATGAGGGAGCTTTGGCCCATTCAGGCACTGTTCTACCCTTAGAAAGGATTGCCTTTATAACTTGTGTTTGGTACTATGGTTTTACTCTTATGATTTACTGATCTTATCCTATCTCCTATATATTTTGCAGGATTTCCTCAATATTTCTGGTCACAACTGTCTTCCTTTCTTGTATATGGTTTCATTAAAAGAAAAAAATCTATTATATCACAGTGACCTCTGTAGATGGGAAGATGATACATGTACTCAGCCCATTAAGTAGAAATGAAAGGTGGAACACAATTTTTGGAAAGTCTATATATTGGTTGGTGGCATTCTATATAGTGTTGTGCTTAAAAATGTTTGTTTCATTTAAATTACTTCTTCCCTTTGGCCAGACACACACCTTCTTCATTTCTTTGTAGGCTTATCTTCCTTGCCATCTACCTCAAAGGCCCAGATGCCTTGTCACTTTCTCTCTGAAATTTCCTTTGACTTCACCAGCTCATCTAGAGTCATTGTTTCTGGAACTCCAGAAGCACTTCAAGCCTGGGCAAGAGAGGGGAATGTATGGGATATTTTTTTATAGCTTTTGTACATTCCTTTTCTTTCTTTCTCTAAGCTGAGAGTAAAACTCCTTCAGGACTGAAGCATGTGTCTTTTATCTTGTGTATCTTTATAAAGTGTATGTGCTGAGAAGGGGATGGAGTTAAGTAGGTGAAATGGTATGGTATGTTAGCTCCAGAGAGCATGGCAAATAAACATTGATAAATAAAAAAGATGAAATTCACTCTTATAAGAAGTTTGCCTATGTATTTTTTTTTTCTGTAACTTTACTTATAAATGTCCTAGAACTGTGCCTCTGAAACCTTGATAAACACAAAGTTTTTTAGTCTCAGTCATTAAAAAAAAATTTTTTTTGAAGCCTATTATTGCCTGAGGGGTTTAGGTTAGTAATACATAATTAGCTGTTTTTCTCTGCAAGTCTGAAGTCATATATTCATGGGAATCCAACATCTCTGCAATCTTATGCTTTTCTTCCTTACTCAAGGAAGGCTGAATTATTAATTGCTCAATCAGCCACTTTAGGATTTAATATTTTTCTCCTTCTATGGGTTGCACACCTCCTGTGTGACTTCTGTCTATTCTCACAGTTGTCTGAGAGATAAGCAAGTGTAATGTCTCTGGAAGTAATCTATAAATCATATTCAAATCCACATTTTCAAAAGGCCCTTTCTTTAATCTCTAAAATGACTCTATTGGAAGCTTGCTAGTGAACTTCAATTGGAAACATTATGTTTTCTACCTGCACCTATTTCCGTCAAATACGTTAGTGTTAGAAAAAACAGAATGGAACTGGTGAAATAGGCCTTCAAAGCCACTGCCAGCTAGAGAGGCCCCATGGGTACAAGAGGGCACCTGGTTCAAATTAGTAAACCTTGGCTATTGAGAGAAAAGCAGAAAAAGAGTGAAATTATTCGGTTGCTGCTAGGAGAGGCATCTCTTGTGACCACTATTTGGCATGCCACTGCCCAGACAGAGAGAAATGTCTTGATTTCTATTTTGTTTAATGCTCTTAAAATATGCCGGGGTTGTCCTATCAGGGCTGAATTACCGTATAGCATCACAAGGTATCTATTTTATATGACCTGGCTGAATGGTATTTCAAGTTCTCTATTATCTGTCCCATCCTACTCATCTAATCTCTAATCCTGATCAGAGTCCTCACCATTTTCTCCATATGCCATGTCCTGCT
>NW_006921997.1:2555109-2558639 GCF_000298275.1 Orycteropus afer afer
CAGATTGAATATATAAGGTGAACGTATACAACCCTGATGCTCACTTTTCCTGATTTTAAACCATGTAGTATCTACTTGTTCTGTTTGAATTACTGCCTCCTGGTCTATGTACATATTCCTCATGAGCACAATTAAGTGTTCTCGAATTCTCATTCTTCACAATGTTATCCATAATTTATTGTGATTCACAGAGTCAAATGCCTTTGCATAGTCAATACAACATAGGTAAACATCTTTCTGGCATTCTCTGCTTTCTGCCATGATCTGACTTCAGCAATGATACCCCTTATTCCGTATTCTCTTCTGAATATGACTTGAATTTCTAGCAGTTCCCTATTCATGTACTGCTGCAACTGTTTTTGAATTGTTTTCAGCAAAATTTTACTTGCATGTGATATTGTTTGATAATTTCCACATTCTGTTAGATCACCTTTCTTTGGAATGGACACAGATATGGATGTCGTCCAGTCAGTTGGCAAGATAGCTGTCTTTCATATTTCTTGGCAGAAACAGATGAGTGCTTCCAGCATCACATCCTTTTGTTGAAACATCTCAATTGGTATTCTGTCAATTCCTGTAGACTTGTTTTTCACCAATGCTTTTAGTATGCAGTTTGGACTTCTTCCTTCAGTATCTTTGATAATTGATCAGATGCTATGTCCTGAAATGCCTGAATGTTGACAAATTCTCTTTGATACAATGACTCTGAGTATTCCTTCCATCTTCTTTTGCTTTCTGCAATGTTCAATATTTTTCCCGTAGAATATTGACAATGTTGTAACTTGAGGCTTGATTTTTTTCTTTGGTTCTTTCAGCTTGAGAAATACCAAGCATGTTCTTCTCTTTTGATTTTCCAACTCCAGGTCTTAATACATTTCATTCTAATACTTTACTTTCCTGAGCCGTCCTTTGAAATTTTCTGTTTAGTTGTTTTATTTCATCATTTCTTTCATTTGTTGTAGCTACTCTTCATTCAAGAAGAAGCTTCAAGGTCTCTTCTGACATCTGTTTTGGTCTTTTCTTTATTTTCTATCTTAATGAACTTTTGCTTTCTTCATATATGATGTCTTTGACAGACAACTTGTCTGGTCTTCAGTTATTGGGGTTCAATGCATCAAATTTATTTTTCAGATTGTGTTTAAATTCAGGTGTGATATACTCAAGGTTGTATTTTTCTTCTTGTGGAATTGTTTTAATTTTCTTCAGCTTCAACTTGAACTTGCCTAGGAGCAAATTATGGTCTGTTCCACAGTCCATCCCTGAACTTGTTCTGATTGATGATACTGAACTGCTCCATTGTCTCTTTCAACAGAAACAGTCCATTTGATTCCTGTGTATACCATCTGGTGTGGACCATATGTATAACCCACTGCTATTAAATCAATTTGGACTCATAGCAACTGTATAGGACAGAGGAAAATGGCCCCATATGATTTTGAAGGTGGCAAATCTTTACAGAAGCAGTCCACCTCATCTTTATCCCATGGAATGGCTGGTGAATTTGAACCTCTGACTTTCTGGTTAGCAGTCAAATGCTTTAACCACTATACCACCGGAGCTCCTATCCACATGTATTCACCAACTATGTTGTGGAAAAAATAATTTGCAATGAGTAAGTTGTTGGTCTTGGAATATTCTATCATGTGATCTCTGGCATCATTTCTATCACGAAAGCCATATTTTCCAAGTACCGATGATTCTCCCGCGTAACTTTCACTTTCTAATCACCAGTAATTGTCAATGCATCTTGATTGTATATTTGGTCAGTTTCAGTCTGCAGATTTTGGTAAAAATTTTCAATTTCTTCATCTTTGGCTTTGTGGTTGGTGTGTAAATTTGAGTAACTCAAAAATAACTGGTCTTCCTTGTGGGTGTATGGATATTATCCTATCACTGACAGCATTATACTTTAAGATAGATGTTGAAATGTTCTTTTTGATGATGAAGGTGATATCATTCTTCTTCAGTCTGTTCCCAGTGTAGTAGATCATATGATTGTCTGATTCAAAATGGCCAATACCAGCTCATTTCAGCTCACTAATGCCTAGGATACGATCTTTATGTGTTCTATTTAATTTTAAACAACTTCCAGTTTTCCTAGATTCATACTTTGTACATTCCACATTCTGATCATTAATGGATGTTTACAGCTGTTTCTTTTCATTTTGGGTTGTGCCACATGAGCAAATGAAGGTCTTGAAAGCTTTACTCCATCCATGTCATTAAGGTCACCTTCTATTTTGAGGAGACATTTCTTCCCCAGTCACATTTTGAGTGCCTTCTGACCCGAAGAGCTCATCTTCAGCACTATATGAGGCATTTCACTGCTGTTCATAAGGTTTCCAGTAGCCATTTTTTTTTTTTCAGAAGTGGACTGCCATGTCGTTTTTCCTAGTCTGTCTGATTCTTGAAGCTCTGTTGAAACTTGTCCACTGTGGGTGACCCTGCTGGCATTTGAAATACTGGTGGCATAGTTTCTAGCATCATAACAACTTTTAAGCCACCATAGTATGACACACTGACAGATGGTTGGTGGATGATGGGATGATGAAGTTTAAAATAAAAATGAGTTAGGTGTGCTTGTGGGCTCTAAAAGCTCTGGTTTGGCTGCAACAGTGAATCCATGGCATGGAATATCAAGAACAAAGTAGGATACCCAGAGTGGGGCTTTCTTGTGGGATAGTCTTGCAAATGACATAGGGAATGTTGGGTCTGCTGTGGTAGGAACAAAAAGTATTAAAGATCTTTGAGCAGATGAATGACTTGTCAAGAAAGAGGATACTCCTGGCCACTGTGTGCAGGGACACATGATATGGCAGAGCTTTTTGAATCCAACAGTTGTAATTGCAGTTGCCACATAGATCCCAGCATGAGGATGGTCTTGCTTAGTGGAGGGACATCGGAACCTAGTAGGAATGAACACAACAGATATTTCAATAGAAAATAAGCCAGATTGGAAGCTTGATTGTCTCAGTGATGGAAGGATTGAGTGAGAGGATTGGCAGAAATAATGAGGAGTGGGGGTCAAATGAATTTAATTTTTCCAGTCTTCGTACATGGGAGGATTCCAGTGTCATTGACAGAACCAGGCAATCAGTGTGTATGTATATACTTTGGTTGCAAAACTGGGCTAATTGGAAATGAAATCCTTTGCAGAAAAGTTACTCTTAGGGGCATTCTAAACATGCCTCTCCCCAAACTTACATTTAGAGGTGAATCCATTGTAGATATCTCTTTAAATATATATGTAGGGACAGAAAAATAACCTCCCACCTCAAATTTTTAGAGGAAATAAGAGACCCTGTAACTATTGAGGAAAAATACATTCACCTTCAAATTATATTGTTTTAGAGGTTAAAGTATATAATTTCCCAAGGAACACATGCGATCCAGCCTGCTGGGAGGCTATTGCTCAATTACTCCCAGCGGTGCAGAAGGTGCTGACAGTCCTTCAGCTCTGCTCTGGCTGGCGGGAGCAGAGGCCGGGCCCAGGCTGCGGGCTGCAGGGCATATTCAGGCCTGGCAGGGCA
>NW_006921997.1:2559004-2594345 GCF_000298275.1 Orycteropus afer afer
TTGAGGCCTGAGGATGCATCTTGTTAGTGATACCATTATTTGCTATCAGGCACTGTAAAGGAATGTGGCCACCATGGATTTATGTTGCACTAATAAATTAACACCAGAGGTCATCAGTGTTTTGTGATTCCAGTATGCTTTCAGACACAAGGGATCATCAGATGTGTAGGCCAAAATATTTAATAGATCATTATTATAAAAAAACTTACTTTCCTGGATTTTTTTTTTTTTTTTTTAATGTGCACAGTGTCTTGACGTTCTGGTAGTTTTGAAAAGCAGAATCATTGAAACTCATGTAACAAGGATTCTAGGCTTGCCTTTTTCTGACCTGCCATTCCTTAACCATCACTTTGAATGCCCCTTGGCAGGAGCAGAGAGTACTTGACCTGGGCAGGGAGTGGAGAAAGAATTGAATTGTTGACTTCAAAAAGTAACAGAGAACAACGTGGTTGAAGCTTGAAAACATTATACTGAATGAAGTAAGTCAACCAGAAAAAAAGATCAGTGATCTCATGTATATGAAATACCTAGAAGAGACTAACGTCTAAAGATCCAAGTTCAATAGTAGCTACCAGGGTAGGACAGGGAGGAAGGGGAATCATTGTTTAGGAGGCATTGAGTTTCTGTTGATGGTGATGGAAAAGTTGGCATGGATATTGGTGATGGTTGCACGACATGACTGATGTGATTGGTGTCACTGAGTTAAACATATGAAGAATTTTGAAAGCAAATGTTGTGTTATATATATTTTCATAACAATAAAAAAATTAAACACATAGAAGAGATTACAGGATAATCCAAGGAAGAAAGTGGGGGTGGGGGGTGAGTGCCTGGGAAGCCCTTGTTCCCTCACTCCCTTCCTTGCATGCCATCCAGTCCTCCACCTTGAAAGGTTGCTCATTAAAACTCTCGAGTGTGTGCAGCTTCAGGTTTTGGGAAAGGATCACTGGCTCATGTTAAAGATTTATAAACAAGCCTCAATGTCAGTCAAAGGCAGAGCTGCAAGAAGGGGAAGTGCTAGAATTTCGACTCATCAAAGAGAGTCTATAGCTCTTACAGCTCTCTCTCTTCTCTCTTTCCCAGTGTCTCTCTTGGTAACAAGGAGAGTTTGGAAATTGTTTTTTAGCAAATGCATTAGAAGGAAGGTTGAAGGGAAGTGACACATGGACAAGTGACTGAGGGAACAAACCTGAGGGAAATGATGGTGAAAAAAGGCTGCTGAAAATGAGGATCTCACCAAATCCCTTCAAAGTTTAACTGCAGGTGTACAGCTGGCCTAGTGGCACATTGGTTAAGTGCTCAGTTCTAACTCACCAGCAGCTCTTCAGGGGAAAGATGAGGCAGTCTGCTCCCATAAAGATTTAGTCTTGGAAACCCTATGGGGAAGTTCTACTCTCCTGTATAGGGTTGCTTTGAGTCAAAATTGACTTGAGAGCAATGAGGTTTTTGGGTTGAGCTGACCTGGGTAAACTGGAGACCAGAAGAGACTCAACAGTATCTCATTCTCCCTTTGCAAACCAGCAGATCTCAAAATGGCCCAATAGCAGAAGCAGCGGCCTCTGCCCTAATTGTTCAGGGCGGGCTTTGACAGTATTGTTAGGGTACGCTGTGTCTATAGTTTGGTTATGCATCTCCAGCTTCCACTTTTGTGTAGTTTCCACTCTTCATATCATCATTGTTGTTGTTATTGTCATCATGACAGCAGCTAATGTGTATTAGTGTTTAAAATGTGCCAGGCACCCTGTATGGGGATTATTTTTTTCTATACAGTAAACCTATGAGGCTTCCTCTATTATTATCCCCATTTTACAGAAGGGGAAAATTGAGGTGTAAGCAATTAAGTACCTTGTTTGAGTGACACATTTAGTGACTGGACTCGGGGTTCAACCAGAAGACCTGTCTCCAGAGCCTATGCATCTAATCTCTATGGCATCAATGACTAGATGGATGGGTGAGTGGAGGGCAGATGAACAAATGAATTAATGACTTCAATCGCTCTCAATGTGTTCTCTTTGCCCTGGCTTCAAGATTCACAGAACCCAGGCACGTAGACTGTGGCATATCTCAACAGAACTCACCACTGTGAGGCACTATTCCCCTTTTGAGTGTGTGTCTCTTGCTCAAATGTGCAGATCTACTGGCACAAGCTGCTAGGGATTTTCCATATATTATTTCATGACATTCCCCCAGCAACCCTGTGAGGAAAACTCTATGATGTTCCCCAGTTTTACTGAGACGCTCAGTGACTTCCCCCACGTTGCATCAGTGCCAACACACAACAAATCTTAAGCTGCAGATCCTGTCCTCTCGGAGCTCACAATACCCGTGGGGAGAGAATCCACTTTGTGTTTAAATGAGGTAAAGGGTGGGCTGGCTTTGAGGAAGCAGTACACTCTAAGGAACAAAGAGAAGAAATGGAGAGGGGTCTGTGGCGATATTAGTGAAGCACCTCATTTCTGTTTTGTTGGAGCGGTTCAGTAAGATGTGGGTTAGAATTGTGGAAAGTTCTCCAAATTTGTAAGCAGCTCCCTGTGGTAGTTAAGGTTGTGTGCCAACTTGGCTGGGCCTGGTTTTGTGTGGCTGGGCAGCTGGATGGAGTTATTCCTCATGGTGAGACTGGTAATCAACTCCATGATGTGATCTACTGTGAAGCTGCCTTAGGGCTGTGGTCTACTTCCAGCATATAAGAACAAGATTTGAGGAAAGTCTCTAGCTTCTTGGCCCATCTGGATCCTGCATTTGGCTGAGTTGTCATCTCAATGGTCTGCCATGTTGTCAACTGATCTTGGGGACTCTTAATGAACTTTTATTAGTGACCTGCCACATTGCTTGATAATTTTGGGACTGTGTCATTTTACTTGTTGACTTTGGGTTTGTCAGCCTTAGCAGCCAGCGGCTGTATGAGTTAAGAGAAGCCTCCAGCTTACATGGCCCAGGAGGAAGAGACAAAGCTGAAGCCCAAGGTCGAGGAGCTTTCACCCAGTTCCTAGACCTGGCACTTTGAACTTGGACTTCTAGCCTCCTAAAGTATGAGAGAATAAATCCTTGTTTGCTAAAACCACCCACTTGTGGTATTTCTGTTACAACACCATGAGAGAATCAAAACAGTCCCCTCCTGAGAGGGACAGTTACATACATCAGTACAGGACCGAGCTTGGCTGTCTTTTTAAGAAACAATTAGAGAGATAGTCCTTAGATCTGTCTACTTAATGAACATTAGAAATGTTCACATCAAATTAAGGAGACATGTGTGTCCTTAGGTGTATCGATAATCTACTCTCCTGCCACCTTCCTGTTTGGGATAATACTGTCGTTCATGGGACTTTGGCTACAATCTAGAAGAATCATTTGTAGGATTTCAAGCTCTCTGGCTTAAAGCCTGTGTCCTCTAGACACCTGGCTATGCCTGATTTTGGGACATGGGACCTGGGTGGGCCAGAACACCCTCAATAGAGGGAATTTTGCCATTGCACATCTACTTCCACTGCCTATAATGCTCCCATTTCCCCATTATCTACTAAGCTAAAGAGGAGCATGTAGCACTGAGCTGAGGGACAATGCCATGGAAAGGACCCATGCACATGTTCCAGTGGAGCTGAGAAGAGTGGCCAGAGAGGTAACATTTGTGGTAGAAACCAAAATCAAAATTTGATAACCATACAGTGAGTCATCCAACTGAAAGGGCTGGAAAGAGAGACTGAGTTCATGATGGAAACATGAGAAGTGGGAAGAAAGTGAATAATTAAAGCTGAGCATTGGAGATGAACATGAAAGACTTCCTAGATTCAAAGAGGGTAGCTGCAGGGACTCTCTACCCAAGGGTCTTTTCGTCTTGGGCAGGGCAAAGAGGGATCATAGGGACAACAATTTGTCCTGAACTGGAATATCCCTTAGGTCCCTCATTTACCTAGAAAACGTCTATGCAGGCATTCCATCTCCCAGATGACTTCCCTGATTACCCAGAATGCATTAGGGTCCTCTTTTCGATGTTATTGTAACATTCTATGCTTGCCTTGGGAGCTCTGGTAGCGTAGTGCCTAAGGCACCTGACTGCTCACCAGAAGGCTGGAGGTTCAAACCCACCAACCACTCCTCGGAAGGAAGGTTGGGCAATCCTACTTCCATAGTGATACTGCCTTGGAAACCCAAGGAGGGGTCACTATGAGTCAGGGCCGACTTGATGGCAAACAACAACAACAACAACAACAACAACATGCTTGCCTTTATTATAATATGTATTACTCTGTGTTCTAATCATCTGTTTACTTTTCCTTCTCATCCCCTGTGAACAACTTGGTGTTAGGACAATGCGATTTTATTCACTGTATTTCCGCCTAGCATATGGCCCATAGTAGAAGCTCAAAGCATGCTTATTGAATTATTAATTTAAAAATGGTCATTTTTGTCTTATACATTAGTCTTTTATGATATTCATTGGGGCATCAGGTCCTAAGAACGTGATCACCTCCTGGTACATAGGCACAAATCATATTTTTGGACCTGTAAAGCTAAGTGGATACACTGAGGCCTCACAGTGAGGCCCAGCTGATGTCACGTCTCCTTTAAATTCAGTGGGGTTTGAAGCTGCCTCTGTCTCCTGAGTCTGTAGAATCTGCAGATGGCGTTGGCAGATGCTCAAGCTGGTGCCCCTCCTCAATGCCCCTTGTTCCTCTCCTGGCGGCCCTGGTGCTGGTGGAGAGGGATGAGATCACAGGGTCAGGGGATGTGGGGAGTCTGACTTACATGCCTCGAATGAAAACTCAACCATGTGGCTTTGAGAAACTATTTTTGACCCTGAATCATCTGTGCTGAATGGCTGTGGGCGACCAGGTAATTCTGACGCTGTGGCAAAGTTTGTGGGCACAGGCCTTACTGCCACACTCAATTTCCATCTTCAGGATGGAAACAACTCCTGCTTCCGCCTTCAGAGAGCCTTTCTCTGTGCTTCTTTGTGAGAACAGCCTGCATTCCGTTTCTGGTGCTGAATTGATTTAGAAGATCCTTTGTTGATAGCACGGCTTCAAAAGCTCGTTCAGAGTCTACTGTTTATCTTCCTTCTCCTTCCAACTGAGGAGACACTCTTACAAAGGAGAGAGGAAAAATAAAAGTACCCTTTTTATTGACTTACAAACTCATTCAGCCCTATTTTGGGGCCAGAGTGCAACAATCTTGTGTGTAAATAGTGTGATTTCCACACGTTTTCACTCTGTTAAGTGGGAGATAGTGGTAAATCAAACCATTCTGTCTGTGGCAAGTGAGTGAGTTCTATATTAAGTGTTTCATATTTTCTTTTGTTGCAGATTTTTTTTTTTTAATTTTATTTCAGCATTCATTGAGCATGTAATATGTGTTAAACACAGATAAAATGAGACTATTGATTTTGAGGAGCTCACGAGCCACTGGAAGAGACAGACAGGTAAACAAACAGATGCAGTCTTTGGAAGTACTAAGGCACCAACCACTTCCAGATATTTATCATCACGTTTCCTCGGGGACACTGTGTGTGGGTCTAAATTATCTTTATATACCCCAAATCATCTTGGGTACTTCCTGCATATGTTGTTGTTGTCTGCTTTGAGTTAGCCCCCAACTCATGGTGACCCCTTGCATAAATGAATGAAACACTGCCCAGTCTTTGCCAATCGTGGACTGGATTCTTGTTATCCGTAGGGTTTTCACTGGCTGATTTTCAGAAGTAGACTGTCAGGCTTTCCTTCATAGTCTGTCTTAGTCTGGAAGCTCCTCTGGAAGCTGTCCATCATTAAAGCAACAGGCAAGTCTTCATGACAGCGAGTTGGTGGCTGCCCATGAGGTACATTATTATTCTCACTTTACAAATGAGAAAACACATCCCAGAGAAGTTAAGTGACTTCCTTAACCTTAAGCTGGGTGAGTTATTAGCTCAGCTATTAGGGATACTGCCTTGGAAATCCAAGCAGGGGTCTCTATGAGTCGGAACCGACTTGACCGCGGTGTTTGGTTTTAGTTTTCTGGCAGTCCATGGTACTTTTGGTATCCTTTGCCAACACCCCAGCTCAAAAGCATCAGCTCTTCTTCAGTCTTCTTTATTCATTGTCCAGCTCTCACATGCATATGAGGCGATTAAAAATACCATGACGTGGATTAGGCTCACCTTAGTCTTTAAAGAGACAACATTGCTCTTCAGCACATTAAAGAGGTCTTTTGCAGAAGATCTGCCCAGTGCAATACATCATCTGATGTCTTGACTGCTGCTTCCATTGGTGTTGACTGTAGAACCAAGTAATATGAAATCTTTGACAACTTCAATCTTTCTCCATTTATCATGATGCTCCTTATTGGCCCAATTGTGAGGATTTTAATTTTCTTTATATTGAGATGTAATCCACACTGTAGACTGTAGTCCCTGACTTTCATCAGTAAGTGCTTCAAGTCATCTTCACTTTCAGCAAGCAAAGTTGTGTCGTCTGCATATTGCAGGTTGTTAATGATTCTTCCTCCAATCCTGATGCCATGTTCTTCTTTGTATAGTCTAGCTTCTTGGATTATTTGCTCAGCATACACATTGAATAAGTCTGGTAGAAGGATATAACCCTGACACACTCCCCTCTTGATTTTAAACCATTCAGTATCCCCTTGTTCTGTTTGAACAACAGCCTCCTGGTCTCTGTACAGGTTCCTCACAAGCACAATTAAGTGTTCTGGAATTCCCATTCTTCTCAATGTTATTCATAATTTGTTATGATCTACACAATCGAATGCTTTTATTTAGTCAATAAAACACAAGTAAACATCTTTCTGGTATTCTTTGCTTTCAGCCAAAATCCATCCGACATCTGCAATGATGTCTCTCATTCCACTTCCTCTTCTGAATCCAACCTGCATTTCTGTAGGTTTTCTGTCAATATACTGCTGCAATCATTTTTGAATTATCTCTTGCAAGATTTTACTTGCACGTAATATCAATGATACTGTTCAATAATTTACACATTCTGTGGGATCACCTTTCTTTGGAATGGGTACAAATATGTATCTCTTCCAGTCAGTTGGCTAGGTAGCTATCTTTCAAATTTCTTGACAGAGATGAGTGAGTGCCTCCAGTGTGGCATCTGTTTGTTGAAACATCTCAATGGTATTCCATAAATTCCTGGAGCCTTGTTCTTTGCCAATTCCTTCAGTGCAGCTTTGACTTCTTCAATACCATTGGTTCTTGATAATGTGCCACCTCCTGAAATGGATAAACATCAACCAATTCTTTTTGTTACAGTGACTGGGCATCCCTTCCATCTTCTCTTGATGTTTCCTGCATCATTCAATATTTTGCCCATAGAATCTTTCAATATTGCAACTTGAGGCTTGAATTTTTTTCCTCAGTTCTTTCAACTTAAGAAATGCTGAGCATGTTCTTCCCTTTGGCTTTCCAACTCCATGTCTTTGCACATTTCATTATAATAATTGACTTTATCTTCTTGAGCTGCTCTTTGAAATCTTCTGTTCAGCTTTTATCTTGTCATTTCTTCTATTTGCTTTAGCTTCTCCCCCTTCAAGAGCAAGTTTCAGAGTCTATTCTGATATCCATTTTGATCTTTTCTTCTTTTCCTGTCTGTTAAATGACCTTTTGCTTTCTTCATGGATGATGTTCTTGATGTCATCTCACAGTTCCTCTGGATTTCAGTCACTGCTGTTCAGTGCATCAAATCTATTCTTTAGATGGTCTCTAAATTCAGATGGGATATAATTAAGGTCATATTTTGCCTTTCGTGGACTTGCTTTAATTATCTTCAGCTTAATTTGAACTTGCAAATGAGCAGTTGATGGTCTGTTCCACAATCAGCTCCTGGCCTTGTGGCTAAAGACATTGAGCTTCTCCATCACCTCTTTCCATAGATATAATTGATCTGATTCCTGTGTATTCTATCTGGCAAAGTCCAGATATACAGCTGCCGATTATGTTGCTGATAAAAGGTATTTGCAATGAATAAGTTGTTGGTCTTGGAAAATTCTATCATGAGATCTCTGGTGTCATTTCTATCACCAAGTCCATATTTTCCAACTACTGGTGATTCTTCTTTGTTTCCAACTTTTGCATTCCAATCACCAATGATAATCAACACATCTTGATTGCATGTTTGGTCAATTTCAGACTGCAGAAGTTGGTAAAAATCTTCAATTTCCTCACCTTTGGCTTTGGTGGTTGGTGCATAAATTTGAATAATAGTAGTGTTAACTGGTCTTCCTTGTAGGCATATGGATATTATCCTATCACTTACAACATTGTACTTCAGGATAGATCTTGAAACAGTCTTTGATGATGAATGCCACATCATTCCTCTTCAATTTGTCATTCCCAGCATAGACCATATGGTTGTCTGATTCAAAATTGCCAAAACCCATCCATTTCAACTCACTAATGCCAATTATATCGATCTTTATGCATTCCATTTCATTTTTGAGAATTTCCAGTTTTCCTAGATTCACATTTTGTGCATTCCATGCTCTGATTATTAACGGATGTTTGCAGCTGTTTCTTCTCATTTTGAGTCATGCCACATCAGCAAATGGAGGCCCAAAAGCTTTACTCCATCCACATCACTAAGACTAGCTCTACTCTGAGGAAGTAGCTCTTCCCCAGTCATATTTTTAGTGCCTTCTGACCCGAGGGGCTCATCTTCTGGCAGCATATTGGGCAATGTTTCAGAGCTATTCATAATGTTTTCCATTAATATATCTGACAGTGTTTCACTGCTACTCATAAGGTTTTCCCTGTCCAGTTCTTTGAGAAGTGGATGGCCTCTTCCTTCTTCCAAGTCTGTCTTAGTCTGGAAGCTCCGTTGAAACCTGTCCACCATGGGTAACACTGCTGGTACTTGAAATACTGGTGGCATAGCCTCCAGCCTCACAGCAACACACAAACCACCACAGGATGACAAACTGACAGAGAGTGGTGGTATAAGCTCTCTAGTGCTGCTATAACAGAAATTCCACAAGTGGATGGCTTTCTCTCTCTGTGTCTCTTGGTCTCAGGAGGATTGCAGTGCAGGAACCCTGGGTCCAAAGGACGTGCTCACTCCTGGCTTTTCTTTATTGGTTGTAGTATGTACTCTGCTCCTTCTCTCTCTCATAAGACGAAAGGTATTGCAGGCCCCACCCTTGGGAAACTCCCCTTACATCATATCACGGCTGTGATAGGACTAAGAGTGTTACAACCTGTCCTTAATCCTCTAACACCTGCTTGGCTTATCCCATCAGATCACATCATGGGGTATCATTACATATCTGCCACGTTCCATCATTATATCACTGCTAAACCACTGAGAATCATGGCCCAGACAAGTTGACACAAATTTTGGGGGACACAACTCAATCCATGGCGGTATCTCATGAATGCTACAATTTTACAAAGCAGTGAAATAAAGGCAAGCTGCATTTCAGGAAATGTCTTCAGGAAAAGGCCACTTCCTTTAATTTGTGATCACCTTACTTATGTGTTTGAACAGTTACAAACTGGGGGTTTGGGAGATTTCTGGTGTGTGTGTCCTACTCTCCCTGTGCCCACTTGCCCAATGTGACCTCGGAAAATGAAACCTTGTTTGCCATCTGTCCAAGAACAAGCCTCCTGATTGCAAAGTTGGATTTGGTAAGTTTTCAGATTCTGTTGTATGATCAGGGCTGTGATGGCCTTTTGGTCAGGTTTTTCATTCTAAAACAATGAAAATTTACTTATACACTAATCATTTTCATGAACTCTGTAGCACAAGGAGTTTCATAGCTTTATTTGTCACATGCATCCTATGTATTTATATGTGTATTTTAGAAATTTTCCTACTACTTTGATGGGAAAATGGAAAACTGGGCTTGCCTAACTCTCACCTAAGCAGCCCTATCTTATAGAGCTGTTAAACATTACACAAATGATTTAACTTCTCTAAGACTCAGAGTTATCATTGGTAAAATCAAAGTGCTTTATAAACTTTAAAGTGCATCATAAATATTATTAATGTTATTATTATCAATAACACTATTTGGTTATCTTTTAAATGTCAGTATAAGCATTATAAAATGATGTCTTTCTGACTGTGGTTGTGTATATATGTATACACATATATGGTTATATATGTATGGTATATATGGTTATCACAGATTTCAGATCTTTTGCCTGTTATAGGTGAATACAAGAGAGCCTGCTCTTGTCACATTGGGATAGATTATTTATATGTTTAAGTTCTAGGGAAATTGCTACTATAGTCCCAGTTCTACAGCTGACTACTATTATTAATAATTTCTAATAAAAAATAAAAAAAACTGTTTAAAGTGCATGGTAGCTGATACTTCATTTTCACATGCATTAGCTAAACTGATCCTCACAGTAACCCTGTAAGTTAACTTAAACAAGAATCATTATCCTTATTTTATAGAGAAAGAGACTTACATCCAGAGAGGTAAAATGATGCTCATGCTCCTGGTGGTGCAGTGAATTACTTAATATGGCTTTTCTAGCCATAGTCTTCATGACTTCCACACAATGATTGGGTGGGATTATGCAAATAAAGTGCTCGTGGCCCACCAAGGGGATTGGATAGCTTGCTGCTACTGCCAACGTGGTGTATAGAACCTGTGATGGTTAAGGTTATAGGTCAAATTGCTTGGGCCATGAATTTCAGTGGTTTGTTATGTAATGATGTAATTCTCCTCCATTTTGTTGCTGTGTTGTAAATAATTAGCCACTATGCCACTGTGCCTGTGGTTATGGTCTTTTTTGGAAGTGAGTTGTCCATTATGTTAATGAGGCAGGGTTAGTAGGGGATGTATCTTGAGTCATAACCTTACTAGAAGGTGTAACTCAAGTCATGACCCTTATCCCAGTCACCACCCTTACCACCTGTATTCAAGTCACCACCCTTCACTGCCTCACTGAACTCATATCCTTGCTTGAGTCATACTTTTTGTCTTATAAGAGATAAAAAGGAGAGAGAAATGAGCAGAGAAGGGGGGACCCAACTACCACTAAGGAAGAAGAGCTAGAAACAAAGCACAAAGGACCCAAGGTCCCTGTGCTGAGAACCTCCTAGACCTAGGAGACTGAGAGCAGTAACACTAGAGATGGTTCAAGATGGCAGGAAGCAGTCGCAGAGAACCAGCAGCAGCAGAACCAAGAGACCGGCAGGAGCTGGCGCAGTGGGCTTCCAGGCCCGGTGAGAAAGCCAAGCACCTTCAGGTGGAGCGTTCCCTGGCAGAGTGGGGTGCCTCTGGGCACTTACCTATGGAACTAAAGAGCTTTGTAACAGTTTTACAAGCAGAGCAGAGGCTGAGGGGCCGAGGAGTCAAGGGATAGAGAGAATTCTGCCTGCAGGCATGGCTGAGAAGCTGTCTTGACTGAAGAACTATTTCCTGAGTTGTGCCTGATCCTGAATTGTAACTCTTACTTTTCTATTAAATATCATAACTGTAAGTATAATCTGTGAGTTCTGTGTAGCTATTTCAATGAATTATCAAACCCAGCAAAGAAGTTGAGAGTGCTATGGGAGCAAAGTTTGGTTTCAGAACTGGTAAAAAGTTGAGGGAGGAGGCATGTGCGATGTCTGACCTCTGCCTCATAGGAATCAGTCTTGGGCTGTTGATCTTGAGTCTCCTTCCAGCTAATGAAATTAGAGGAGCCAGCTACCACCCCCAGGCCATTTTTACACTCATACAACAAATGCTTGAAGCATTGACTTGAATTACAGTATTTTGACTCCAAATTCCTTTTTCTTCCAATTATGCTACCTGTGGTAGGTAGTAATATTTATTGACAATTGTTTTCCTCCCTTCCCTCTCACACCCCCTAGGTTCCCTGCCATACTTTCCTGTGGGTGAAAAATATTTTGTGTGTCTTGTTCACTTGCTTTGGCTAATAGACTGTGAAAAGATATGGTATAAAACTAGTTACTGTTAAGTCTCTTCTGATCCTGATGATCCTATTTGCTCAGAGTAGGGCTGTACTCCACAGGGTGTTCAAGGCAGTGACCTTTCAGAAGCAGGTTGCCAGGCCTTTCTTCCAGGGCACTGTTGGACGCCAAGTGCTTAACCATTTGCACTATCCAGGGATCCCATGAATGTGGTATAAGCCACGTCTAAGCAGAACTTCATGATGAACTTGCATTATTTGGCTCCACAAGTTGAGTGTCTGCTCTCTGCCATGAGAACATCATGCTCCAAATATAGTTGTTGATGGAGCCTGGGTCCCAGTAGGAGAAGGCATATGAAGCCCAGGCTAGCTGAGCAGAACTCAGTAGAGCCCAGCAAAGTCAATGCTCAGCCCTTATATAATGAAGGAAAGATGTAAATGATTGTTGTAAACTACTGAAATTCTGGGCACTGTTTGCACGTGCAGCAAAAGTAGACTAATAAACCACCCTGTTGTTCTGAGGTGCTAATCTGGTTCTTAGACTGGATCCACCTCACCCTTCTTGAGTCTTTCAATAGTCAAATCAAAATCTGCTATGATCAAAAGACCTCACTGATGTTATGTGCCCTGCACACAAAGCTTGCAATACACAGGTCCTCAGTAAATGTGTGTGTTGCCAAAGATGGTGAAAACCTGAAGCTACAGTTCGGTGGGCCTATACTATCCCTAGGAGGAGGGAACAAACTGTTGTATCCTGCAGGAACTTTTGGTAGGCAAGCAACTCTCTGAGTGAAGTGAGGCAGGTGGGAGAAAGGTTTGGGACATGGAACCAAATCTGCTCATAGCATGAGAAAAAGCTTGGGATGGAAGTTCACCTATAAAATGTTATTCAGCTAAGCTGTCCTGATACTGAAGCAATTTTTCTTGGAATTTTGTAGTGAGCTGGTTCAGAAAACTTAGCAGTTACCCCTTCTAGTCTTATCAACCCAAGTCACAAAGGTGTTGCATACCCCTTTATCCTACCAGAATATAGAAAACTGTCAACAGAGGAGTAAGCTTTGACTACCTTATTCCATCCTTACTCTAGGCAAGTTGACTTCACTGTGATTGTAGTGTAGTTCTATTAAAGAAAATACCTCAAATAGCTGGAACCACATCTGTCTTACACTGCATCTCTAGGGCCTATCACAGTATCTTCATATGGTAAAAACTCCATGAAATGTTAAATAAATAAATAAATAAATAATTTCTTTATCTTACCTGGAAGCTAGATGTGCTTGGATGATACATCTACACTTCTTTCCAGGGAAGATTACTCTGTCCGTTTTCTGGTGGTTCTGTGGGATGGAGAACTTCTGTATAGTCCTTGTTCCCCTCTACTGCTACTCTTAGGCCACCGTCCTTCATATTCACTGCAAGGCTCTGGCTTTTGGAATCTGTGGCTCCATTCAAGCTGACCTCCAGATTGTTCTCCCACTTACAGTGATCATTTTAATCCAAATCATAGCCTTTCTCTGAATTCCATCCATAGTTGAGTTTTTTGGGGCATGTCAAGATTCTTGGTTATATCTCTTTCTGCAGGTTGGTTTCATAGTTCATCAGGCTCTTGAAATCAGTGACCTTCATATGTACTCTATTTATTAAGCCTTAGTAGCCTTTGCAAAAAGAATTTTAGCCATTCAGAGCTGGAACTACCCTTACAGATCAACTAATGCAGTCCCATCATTGTCCACATGGGTTAGCTGAGAAAGAGGTTTGTCCAAGTGAGTTAACAGCAGAGCAGAAAATAGAAGCCAAGTTTTCTCCTTCCTGGTGTTGTAGTCTTTCGGCTATACCATGTCACCTTCCAGACAGACTCCTTTCCTCGTCTTACCATCAATAATCAATATTATCAGTGTGTAGCCACAGTGCGTGTGACATTCTCAAAACTGTTACTACTATGAATTGAATAAAATCTCAGTAAATAAATGCATGAATGATAATAAATAAAGTTTCAATTTAGAGAATATGTTCATGCTTGAATTTCTTCTTGTTTAAAATATATCAAAAAGTGAGTTGGCTCTTGTTTAAATTAGTCCAGTAGATTTTCTTAAACAAATAAACAAACTTTGTTTTAAGTTCTCTTTAGAAACAAAAGATAAAATGAATTTAGTTAAATTTAACAAACATTTATTGGAGTCCTACATACCATGTACTGAACATGACAGTACCTGTGGTTTTAAGGAAATTATAGATTAAGAGAGAAGCAACCCAAAAACTAAATCCCCACTGCCATTGAGTTGATTCCAACTCATAGTGACCCTACAGGACAGAGTAGAACTGTCCGATAGGGTTTCTGAGGCTATCAATCTTTATGGAAGCAGACTGCCTCATCTTCCTACTGTGAAGTGGCTGGTAGATTCGAACCACCAGCCTTTTGATTGGCAGCTGAATGCTTTAACCACTACACCACCAGAGTTGTAAACAATTAAATGCAATATAATGTGAGAAGAGCTGTAATAGAAATATACATAAAATACAGCATAGGCACCAAAAGGAAGGAGTCACACTTGTGTAGCAGGGTCTGGAAAGAGTCACAGAAGAGGCAACTCCGAAACTCAATCTTAAGGATGAACAGGAGTCTTCTAGATAACAGAGCTATTGTTCATGTTGGGGGAAGGAGGTAGGTATCACATTGGTGAAGACTAAAAAGCATTCACTGGATTGTACAATATGCAGCTCATTGGTGTTCCTGGTGAGAACATCTAGGTGGTTGAGCTGGGAACTGAATGAAAGAGTCCAAAGAGTGAAAGTAGACAACTCTTTCTGGAAGCCAAGCTTCTAGAGCGAAAGAGAGGGCAATGACTACTAGATAGGGATGTAGGAATTAGGAAGGACGTTAAAGTTAGGTGACACTAGCTCATGGTTCTAAGTGGAGGGAGGGTCCAATACAGAGGAAGGATTTCAACCATCAAAAACTGAAGGACAACTGATGGGAAATATTAAGAAAAAAGGACAAGAAGGAAGAATGTGTCTAGAACAGTGGGAATAGTGAGGAAGATCTAGATTTGTGGGATATTTCAGAGGTAGAGCAAAGAATTCTGGGTGACTGAGGATGAGAAAGAGGGAGGAGTCAAATATAAGCACCAAGTTGAGGGCAATGCTGAGAAAAAGAAGATTGAGAGCCCTAACCCCATGTAAAAAAAAAAGTGAGGGCTGTATTATAAAAAGAAAGGAGGCAGAAAAGTCTCCCATACAAAGTGCAGGGGGCAGAGCAGTGATTTAGTTAGTAAAGCCTCGGACTCAGAAACCTTCCTGTACGTGATGACTTGGCTGAAGCTCCAAAAGGGCCAGATGCAGTGCTTTGGTTGAAAGTTGTAGGAGTTCGGAGCCCTGCCTCTGTCCCCTCCATGGCCTCTTACCGTGGGTTCTCAGGAATCCCCATTGCAGAGTTTGAAAATCAGCGAAGGGCAGGCCAAGAGGCTTTCCCTGTGACAGGGTGTAGAAAAGAACAGCACAGGAGCAAAAGAGAGTTACTGCAGTGTTACGCAGAGCACACTGTGGGTGCAATTTGCTCGTTTCTTCACAACCCCACTGTTGGCCAGTTGATTTTGACCCATAGTGACCCAGTAAGACAGAGCAGAATTGCCTATAGGGCTTCTAAGGCTGACTCTTTATGGAAGCAGGCTGTCACATCTTCCTCCTGTGCAGCAGCTGGTGGATTGGAACCACTAACCTTTTGGTTAGGAGCTGAGCTCTTAACTCAGGGTTTTTTCCTGCCCCTAACAAAAGGCTTTTAGAGCAGAGACCTGATTGGGGGAGGAGAGAGAGGGAGAGGGCGAGAGAGAGGGAGAGGAAGAGAGAGAGACTAGAAAGAAAGGAGAAGAACAAGGACTCTAGGACAGCAGAGAAACCAATAAATGTGTCAAGAGTCCAAAGAATCAGCCCAAATGAAATGTATGGGTGAAAGGAAGAAAGAAGAGACGTGGAAAATGTGAAGATTTAAAAGCAGGGAGTCTATACAAAATAGAAACAGATTTTGTAGACATTTTGCAGACACTGATTTGGGCTACATAAGCAATGAGCAAATATATATTTTATGAAATCCTCCAAGGGTGAAGCAAGAGGATGTATGAAAATGTTTTTAAAATGCTAAAACCATGTACTATTATTGGGCATCAGTATCACTATTACACTTCTCTATCTGCATTTTTTCTATTTCTGGTCATTCACACATTTGGTCAGTAACATTTGTGTTCCATACAATAATAAGGAGAAGATCTTATTGCTTCTCTCTAAGGAATTCAGAATCTCATTGGGGTGACAGTCAAGGAACTCTGTGTTGTGTGTTACTTGTTACCAATGGGTATGCATCAGGCATACTGTGGGCACTGAGGAAGGATAAAGAGAAGGGCATAGACCTAAGTCAGTCCAGGGGTTGGAGGTGACATTTGAGTTGATATTTCATAGGCCACTCACTCACTGTCATTGACTAGGATCCGACTCATAGCGACCCCTCCTTGGGTTTCCGAGGCAGGTATTACTATGGAAGTAGATTGCCCAGGCTTCCCTCCGAGGAGTGGCTGGTGGGTTTGAACCACCAGCCTTCTGGTTAGCAGTCAAATGTCTTAGGCACTATGCCACCAGAGCTCCTATTTCACAGGCCAGTAAGATTTAACTAGGTAGACAAAAGGAGTGGAATTGGGAAGCATATATATGGGATAAGAAAGAGCACAGAGCAAAGCTTCTTATGGAACTGCAGAGGATGTGGCAGGTTATGAAGCTGGAGGGGTCACTGAGCCAGCTCATGGTAGGCCTTGTGGCCATTGCTAAAGGGCTTGAACTTCACCTGACAGCAAAGGGGAACCATTGAAAGATATGTTTGTCACCTGCACTGCCAACTCTGTATCACTATTGATTGTAGATTGCAAGTTCAAGTTAACTTGAATCCAGCTATATTGCCACCTAAAGCCACGGTATTTTCAATCTCCTCATATGCATGCAAAAACTGGGCAATAAATAAAGAAGACCAAAGAAGAATCGATACTTTTGAAGTATGGTGTTGGCAAAGAATATTAAATATACCGTAGACTGCCAGAAGAAAGAACAAATTTATCTTGCAAGGAGTACAGCTAGAATGCGCTACAGAAGTGAGGATTGTGGGAGTTTATCTTATGTACTTTGGACATGTTATCAGGAGGAACCAGTCCATGGAGAAAGACATCATGCTTGGTAAAGTAGAGAGTCAGTGAAAAAGAGGAAGACTCTCAATGAGATGGCTTGACACAGAGGCTGTAACAATAGGTTCAACTATAGCAGTAATTGTGAGGATGGCACAGAACTAGGTCCTGTTTTGTTCTGTTACACAGGGTCTCTGTGAGTCAGAACAGACTTGACAGCATCTATCAACAATAAGATAATGCTACCTACTATCTGCGATGATGGGCTCAAGTATAGCAAGGATTGTGGGGCTGGCGCGGGATCGGGCAGTGTTTCGTTCTGCTGTGCATGGGGTCGCTGTGAGTCAGAAACGACTCGACAGCACTTAACAACAACAACACCTACTATCTGTGTGACTTTGGGCATCTATTATTCACATGTCTACTGCCTTAACTTCCTCATCTGTACAATGGGATCCTAGTGGTACACACTTCATAGTGTTGGAGTGTGGTAGAATGAGTTACTGCCTGACAAAGAGTAGGTTCTGTTGTTGTTGTTAGGTGTCATTGAGTCAGTTCCAACTCAGAGTGACCCTATTAACAACAGAACGAAACACTGCCTGGTCCTGTGCCACCCTCACAATTGTCTTGCTTGACCCATTGTTGCAGCCACTGTGTCAATCCATCTCATTGAGGGTCTTCCCCTTTTTTGCTGACCCTCTACTTTTACCTAGTGTCATATCCTTCTCCAGGGACTGGGCCCTTCTGACACCATGATCAAAGTATGAGTGATGGAGTCTGGCCATTCTTGCTTCTAGGAAGCATTTCGGCTGTATTTCTTCTAAGGTTTGTTTGTTCTTCTAGCAGTCTGTAATACATTCGGTATTCTTGCACCACCACAACTAGAACTCTTCAATTCTTCTGCAGTCTTCTTCATTCATTGTCCAGCTCTCGCATCCATATAAAGCTATTGAAAATACCACAGCTTAGTCTTCAAAGAGGAGCTCTGGTAGTGTAGTGCCTAAGGCACTTGACTGCTAACCAGGAGGCTGGCGGTTCAAACCCACCAGCCACTCCTTGGAAGGAAGGTTGGATAATCTACTTCCGTAGTGATAGTGCCTCGGAAACCCAAGGGGGGGGGGTTGCTATGAGTCGGGTGTGACTCCATGGCACATACCAACAACAACAGTCTTCGGAGTGACATCTTTAATACTTTAAAGAGGTCTTTTGCAGCAGATTCGTCCAGTGCAATATATTACTTGATTT
Organism: Orycteropus afer afer; assembly: GCF_000298275.1. Lineage (NCBI taxonomy): Eukaryota > Metazoa > Chordata > Mammalia > Tubulidentata > Orycteropodidae > Orycteropus > Orycteropus afer. Next base: position 2,577,272 of record NW_006921997.1, read on the forward strand.
CTTGACTGCTGCTTCCGTGAACATTGATTGTGGATCCAAGAAAAAGAAATGATTGACAACCTCAATCTTTTCTCCATTTATCATGATGTTGCTTATTGGTCCAGTTGTGAGGATGTTTGTTTTCTTTATGTTGAGGTGTAATCCATACTGAAAGATACAGTCTCTCATCTTCATCAGTAAGTGCTATATGTCTTCTTCACTTTTAGCAAGCAAGGTTGTGTCATCTGCATATCACAGATTGTTAATGAGCCTTCCTCCAATCTTGATGCTGTGTGCTTCATACAGTCCAGTTTTCAGATTATTTGCTCAGCATACAGATTGAATAAATATGGTGAAAGGTACAACATTAATACACACTTTCCTGATTTTAAGCCACACAGTATCCTCTTGTTCTGTTCTAACAACTGCCTCTTGGTCTATGTATACGTTCCTCATGAGCACAATTAAGTGTTTTGGAATTCTCATTCTTCCCAGTATTATTCTTAATTTGTTATGATCCACACAATGGAATGCCTTTGCAGTAAAACACAGATAAACATCTCTCTGGTGTTCTTTGCTTTCAGCAAGATCCACCTAATATGAGCAGTGATATCCCTCATTCCATGTCCTCTTTTGAATCTACTTTGAATTTCTGGCAGCTCTCTGTCTATATGGTGTGGCAGCCCTTATAGGTTGTGTATTATTATTAGAACAAGTCAATTTCCATCTGTCCATTTTCCTCTCTGCTTTTTAAACTGCCGTGTTACCATTAAAAGAAATAGGAAGAAAATACTTCTAAAACTGTTTTAAGTGACAGCCTTTTGGTCTAGAGGTATGTTTTAATTATGGAGGGAAAGGGTAATGTCTTTAACTTTCTTTTTGCCTTTTAAAATAGTTTGAACTCCTATTCACATACAGAAGGTAAACAAAAGCTTCTGAGATAAAGTTTTTGGGAAGAAATACCAGTCAAATGGTGCGTGTGGTGTGGGGGCTGATCTTCCACTGGAACCAGGAGGGTGAGTGGTGATAACCAGGAGATTTTAAGCTTTTTAGGCTATGGGGCGCTTTTCACATCTATATCCCACTAAGTGCTCATAGACTTCAGGTTAAGTTATTATTCTGGTTTTAAGGATGAGGAAAATGAGACATAATCCATAGCCCAAATAGGCCAGACTGGGATGGGATTTGGGTCCCCTGATTCCACATGACACACTCTTTCTGCTCTCCTGCTTCGGGCAGGAGTTAAGTGGGAGAGCTACTTTTCCTTTGAGGTCATGGAGGCCTGAGCTGGCTCCTCATTACATTCCTTGTTTGGGTGTTAAAGGGAAACACTGGCCCTCATAAAGCTGCTTCCTATACATTTTCCTAAGCCCAAGTGGCAAGATGGGTGAAACACAGAGACAAAGTTGTTCTCCAAACTCCAACAAGTTTTCAGTAAACACCGTAAGTTTTCTTGAATTTTCCAAATGTGCGAACTCTGGGTGGGCTGGGAAATAACATGGCCTTATAGTTCTTAAAAATATACACAGCCACACAACTTTCCTCTCTACGCCTTTTTCCATATCCACTTTACGTATTACTAAAGCATCATTTTCATTTAATCGTCCTGAATTTGTGGTATCAATCATTTGTTTTGCATATAATCACATCTAGTAGTTTTAAATACATCAGATAAAAATTCCTAAGATGCTGACTAAAGATGGCGGGGAGGGGGAAGGAACTCAGGGAGAGAAACGAGACTGTGGTAAGCGAGGCTTGTAAACCATCCTGGAGAAGCTTAGAAATTCTGCAGCAGCTCTAATTTCTTTTCCATCCAGAAACAGAGTTGGAAAGAAACAGTTCCAATATCCTGCTAAGCTGATTGTTCCAAGACAAAACATCGTCAACTCTTTAGCCTCATCCTTTCCATCCACCTCATCTCTTTTTTATTGCAATGCTCTTCTTGGTCCTTTTCCTCCATTCTTTTCCCACTTCTCCACCACCTTGGATATTATGTTTCTTTTTCTAGGAGGATCCACATAGACAAAAGAAACCCAAGACTTAACAAACAGCTGTGCGAGAAAGAAAAGTGCTTAAGAAGGAAAACACAGTCTTTTCTGAGGAGAAATTGTGATTAGCTCCCTGGCAGGAATGAAAAAGAAGCTCTGGTCCTCTTCTTTGCAAAGCTGCAAATCAAGGTTGTGTTACTGCTACAGATAATTTGGAAGCAACATGTAGGCTTGAAAAATGAACCATCCCTTCAAGTGTGGAATGTAGCCTATCCCCCTCTATCATAATTATCGACAGATTTAGATTGGAATGATTGTGGAACGCATTGTCCTTAAAGATATTTAGGGACATGACCACAAGCAACTCCGGTGGAAAAGACTGAGAACAGTGCAGTTCATCATTGCAGGCCCTGAAATGGCTGAGAGATGCAAAATGCTGCTTTGATCCAAAAGGTATAAATAGCACAGAAGGGGTGGGGGTGGGCAGGGCGAGGAGGGCTTGCAGTCTGCTATGTTTGAGGAATGATGTGACAGAGACAGAGCAAGATGATGATAACTTGGAAAAAGAATAATTTGTCATGATTACCTCTTTGCCCTGTCCTCCATAAGACTTATTGCACTTATTGCAATTCATAGGTGGGTTAAAAAAAAATACAAATTGGCATTGTACCAAAGAAGATACATTGTTTTATCTTTTCCTTTTCTGGGTCCACCCTCTCTGGGTACATGATGGCATCAGACTGTGAAGATTCTGCTAATAGAATGTTGCTAGGGTTCCTGGAAGGCTGCAGACATTTTAGCAAGCTCCTAAATGCAAATGCTTTGGGTTTATTACCACTTATGCCGAGTCATCAGACAACGTTGTCTCTCCCACAAATTTGCTACAAATGCAACTGCCCCCTAAACTCAGATGGCAGCTAACTGCTGTCACAGGTTTGTAGATGAGTCCGAAAATTTTGGAACAAAAATGCTGAATAGCCTGCCTACTTTTCTTTTACAAGTAACTTTTGTTATTTCTTTTATCTGATGATGAGAGTAGCACATACTCAGTGTAGCCCTTTTGGAAATATGGAAGAGTATGCAGATTAAGGAAGGAATAAAGCATTACTCATAATTCCGTTGCCTGCGTGTATGCACAAGTTAAGACTCTCTGAGGACCTGTGAATCTTCTGCCTGCCCCATAGCAGATGTGGTTTTCTTCATTCTGCTCCTCCCTTTCTCTCCTCTTTTCTCCTCTTTTTTCTCTCTTCTTCTGTCCTCCTTTGTATCTGTGATTTTGGTTCATTGTCTCTGCTTAGGTCCAATGACTTGGCTCCTTCAGGAACTACTCTGGGGGAACATGGCAACAGTTTCTTTACACCAAAACTTGATGGGGCACGAGAATTTTTTAAATATGTTATTATATTACATATGTTGTTGTTGTTGTTGTGTGCCGTCGAGTCAGCCCCGTCTCATAGCAACCCCTCCTTGGGTTTCCGAGGCAGTATCACTACGGAAGTAGGATTGCCCAACCTTCCTTCTGAGGAGTGGCTGGTGGGTTTGAACCGCCAGCCTTCTGGTGAGCAGTCAAGTGCCTTAGGCACTATGCTACCAGAGCCACTAACCAGAAGGCTGGCGGTTCAAACCCACCAGCCACTCCTCGGAAGGAAGATGGGGCAATCTACTTCTGTAGTGATACCGCCTCAGAAACCCAAGGAGGGGTCGCTATAAGTCGGGTCTGATTCGACGGCACATAACAACAACAACAACAACAATTCCTTGAATAGTATTCTATGGAACACATATTACATGTACATTGTAGAAAAGACTTTTTTCTAAACTATTCTGTTAATTTGCCGTAGAGGGCACTCTAGAACAGTGGTTGCTGACACTGACCCTGTGGTATCATAAAACCAAAAAAAACCCAAACCCACTGCCACTGAGTTGATTCTTACTCATAGCAACTCCCATTGGGTTTCCAAGGTGGTAAATCCCTATGGAAGTAGATTGCCCAGTCTTGCTTCCACAGAGTAGCTGTTTGAACCACCAACCTTCTGGTTAGCAGTCATATAACTTAGGCACTGTGCTACCAGTGCCTCTTAAATCCCTCATTCCTGGGAGCAGGGGATGGTTAAAAATAGAATGTCTGAGAAGGAGGAGTGGGCTTAAACTAGGGTTGCCAGGTGTAGAAATTAATGCACAGCGTATCCCAATATTTCATGGAACTTGTGCTAAATAATATTGGTAGTTTATTTAAAATTCCAATTTGACTGGGCCACCGAAACAGGAGCTGATTCCCCAGAAAGGCAAAGAGTTGTTAGACAACAGAAGACTACCAGGGAAGGTGGATTCATTCAGAGTGATTCTCTGAGGCCCTGTTCGTTCCCACTACTGAATGGTTTCACCCCTAGGACCTAAGTCTGACCCTCTCCCATCTGCCTCTGCCCTCAAACAGTGAGAGACCTTGTGATTCTGCCACATAGAAACCTTATCCACCATCCCTACCACCAGCCACTGCCCGTGTTATTTGGCCTTGACCAGTTATTGCTTTGACCATGTGATGCCTTCTTAATATGTTCTTCTCCACTCCTTGTTTAAATGTTGTTGAGAGAGAGCTTTCAAAACCTAAATCGAGTCAAGTCCACTTCTCTGCTTAAAACCCTCTAAACTTCCCATTGCCCTTAGGACAAGGTCTGAACTCTAGGAAACTTGACCAGGCCTTCCTGATCTGCCTCCAGCCTTCCTCTCTATTTCGCATCAGGCTTCTCCTTGCTCCCTTACACTCATCTGTCTTTTGTTTTTTCCCTCCTAATTCAAGGATGTACTATTTTCTTATATTCTAGCTACTGCAACTTGTTTAAATTCATTAAAAAACACCTATTTCTCTTTTACTAGGTGCTAGGAAGGGTGCCCAGTTCTGAATCCATAAAGGTATAAAAGACATTGTTCCTACCCTCATGTAGGCCTAGACCAGAACTTCAACATGCAAAGGCCCAGAAGGGCTGAGCCAGTAATACAAATAAGAGTAGACAGCTGGGTAGAACATCAGGCTTCCTTGGTCCATCCTACTATGATGGTTAATTTTATGTACCACCTTAGCTAGGCTGTGGTGCCCACTTGTTTGGTCAAACACTAGTCTAGTTGCTGTGAAGGTGTTTCATTGATGCGATTAACATTTGTGATCAGTTGACTCTAAGTAAGAGAGGTCCTCGATAATGTGGACAATCAGTTGAAGGCCTTAAGAGCAAAAACTGAGATTTCTAAGAGAATGGTTCTGCCTCAAGGCTAACAGAAATCCTGCAGGGGTTTCCAGTCTGCTTATTGGCCTACAGATTTCCAATACAACATTGCTGGAGTTTTCAGCCTGTTGCCTGACTATGGATTTTAGATTTGCCAGTGTCCACAATCACGTGAGCCAATTCCTTAAAATACAGTAGTCTCCCCTTATCTGACGGGGATTTGTTCTGAGGCCCCCAGTGGATGCTTGAAACCACGGATTGGACCAAACCCTATATATGCTATGTTTTTTACATACATACATACATACATACATACATACGACAAGTACCCAGGGTGCCTTGGGTGGACTGCCTTAGCTCCTTGGATGCCGGCAGGGCAAGAAGCAGCTGCTCACCTAACTGTGTTTTCCAGGCTCATGCCCAGCAGAGGAGGAGGAAGTTGGGGCCTAGGAGCAGGACAGCATGAGATTTCATTACACTTCTCAGAATGATGCACAATTTAAATATTTTCAGAAAGCGAAACCTCCCATAATGGGGGACTACTGTAAATAAAATCAATCTCTCTTTCTCTTGCTTGCTTGCTAGCTTGCTCTGTATTGTTTCTGTTTTTCTGGAGAACCCTACTTCACTTACTTTGATAGAAATAAGAATATAAGAAAACATTTTGTTTTCCTTGAGCTCTAGTATTAGAAAGGCAACAACACAAGCTTGGTGATACATGACAGCTGAGCTGGACCTCATTGCCAGGGGCACAAGAAGGTCTGGTGGGGACTGCAGCAAATCAGGCCTTGTCTAAAGGGGCAGTCACTACTCAATTCCAGCCAGTTGTTACCATGGGGAGAATTATGGATCCAGATCTACCAAGGTTCTGATTTTTTAAGAGAAACCAGAAATCTGAAGTTTAATGTGAAACCTTCATTGTTGGCCACTAAGTCAAAATAAGAAAAAACAAATCAAAAGCAGATATATTTTGTCTGTGGGCTGGACAGAAAATGTCTGTGCATTTGCTTTCTTTAACTGGACCAAAACAAAACAAAACAAAACAACAACAACAAAAAAAACCAAACTCACTGCCATCAAGTTGGTTCCAACTCACAGTGACCCCTCCTTGGGTTTCTGAGGCTGTATCACTACGGAAGTAGATTGCCCAGTCTTCCTTCTGAGGAGTGGCTGGTGGGTTTGACCCTCCAACCTTCTGGTTTGCAGTCAAATGCCTTAGGCAATATGCCACCAGAGCTCCCTCTACTGGACAACTAGTGTGGAAATCTGGTGGTGTAGTGCTTAAGGCATTTGACTGCTAACCAGAAGGCTGGCAGTTCAAACCCACCAGCCACTCAGCAGAAGGAAAACAAGGCAATCTACTTCTGTAAAGATTTACTGCCTCGGAAACCCAAAGGGCGTTGCTATGAGTCAGAATTGACTCGATGGCAGTGAGTTTGGTTTGGTTTCTACTGGACCAGTAGTGTGGAAATCTGTTCCAACTACCTGGTTCACTGTTCACATCCTATTTACCTGGAAAACTCTTACTCATTCTTTAAGCACCTGCTTAACAGGTACTTCTGGCGATAACCTCCTTAACTGCTACCTTCAGCCTCTGACTACACCAAGTTCCCCTCCAGGGTGTTTTCACTGTGTTGTAACTGATTATGTAATCATTTCTCTCCCGTAGTTGATGGTAACCTCCACGAGGGCAGCAGCTCTGTTGATCCCATTGATGTCTATTTCTACGGTGCCATCTGCACGGAGCAGAATGGGTGTTCAGAAACTAATGGTTGAATGGATGTGTGCATGCACAGGGAAGTTTCTTCTCTCCAATATGCATTACTGTGAGTGTGCTGCATTTTCTCCCAGTATCCTAGGAATTTGGCTATTCATTGATTACAGGCTTCTGCCCCCTCCACTGTTTCCTCATCTTCATGTGCCAGACTTTGGTCAGGTGCCCTTGTGCTCTGCCCTTACTACAAAGATGTGAGGGGGATTTAATCCTGCTTGCTTCTTGCCCAAAAGATCAGAGTCTGAATAAAAAACAGACCCCTTAGAGGGCCAAAGCAGGGATGCTCAGATACTTTCTGTGTAACACCGTCCAACATCTGTTTCTCCCCCACCAACGCAGCGGGTGCTGGTGTTGAACCGTCCCATACCCAGGATCATCAGGCTCCACAAATGCACTGTGGTCTCAGAACCATGCACCACACACTTGGATCATAGTAGATCCCTGGGGCATCTCACTGCCACCAAGCGAGAAGAGCCAGGAGTGGAGTGCGTCCTTGGACCTGAGATCCCTGTGATGAGAGGGCAGAGAGAGAGCAGCAGCAGAGGCAGCAGAACCAAGAGACTGGCCCGAGACACAGCAGTGGACTTCCCCCCGTGGGCTGAGAAAGCAGAGTGTCTTTGGGCACAAGGATTGCTGATGGAGTGGGGTGCACCTATTGCAGTTAAAAGAGTTTTGCAACATTTGCCCAAGGGGGGCAGAGGTCAAGGCCAGACAGAAGTGCCTGTGGCATGGCTCAGAAAAAGCTGTTTTGACTGAAGAACTGTAACTTGGTTTGTTTCTTATCTTGAATTGTAACCTGTTACTTCCCTAATAAACTCCATAAAGGTGAGGGAAAAAAAAAAAAAAAATCCCCAGGGGGCATAGTCCCATGCTTGGCTACTAACCAAAAAGTTGGTGGTTTGACTCCATCCAATGACACCGCAGAAGAAAATCCTGGGGTCGACATTTTAAAGATTGTAGCTATTAAAAACCCTATGAAGTTGTACTCTGACACATATGGGGTCACCATGAGTTGGCCTTGACTCAAGGTTGTCTTCTTTCTTTTCCTTAGAGGTAGATTTATTACAATAACTTTTCCAAGTAAGACCTTTGATATTATTCTAAGTTAATTCTCCAGAGTAAATATTCTATTGTATTTGTTAAAAGGCCAAGGCTTTTTTTTTTCCCACCCTCTAAAATTTTCTTCTGATTTATTTGTAGTTTAGCTTCTAGTGTGCTGCTTGGAGACTGGGAGGAGTTTTATACATACGTAGTGGAAAAGAAGGAATGCCTGGGATTTGTAAATGGTTAATGCATTCAGTTGCTACCAGAAATGATGCTGGTTCCGGCTCATCCTGAGTTGCATCAGAAGAAAGCCCAGGCCATCTACTTCTGAAAAGTCAGACATTGCCATTGATAACCCAATGGAGCATCGTTCTACTCTGACAGATATGGAGTCCCCATGAGTTGGAATTGACTCGACAGCAGCTGGTTGGTTGGTCGGTTGATTTTAAGGGGAAGGGATGGAAGCCTTTGTGTGCCACAATGAACCAGTTTGAGAGATCTTAGATAGTTCCATCTAGCTCATCCCTCCTTCCCGCTGTACCCCATATGTCTAGCAATCTACTCTGTATTCTGCGTGTGAGCATCCCCATAAGTGCCCAGGGCCATTGAATAAGGCATCTTTAATCTGGAGTGAGTTGAATAAGAGGCTGGACAAACTCTTGAGGCAGAGATGAGATGAACATCTCCTCTGCTGGGTAACTCATGAGTCATGTGCTGGTTGCTGTTGATTGGTAGTCCTCACCACACAGCAATGAATGAACCAGGATTACACTCAGGTCCCTGGGCTGAGGGTGATGATGATGGATGGTGCTGGCTCCTGCATACAACCGTAGTCTCTCCATCTTGCTCTGCTTCTGACCAAATGGTTCCTCTTCTTTCTTTTTCTTAGCTCATGGAGTCTTTTATCTAGTTGAGTGGCAGAAAAAAAAAATTAAAAATGCTTTGAACTATACTCTGAATCTTTCCACCTTACACGTAGACTAGTGGTTGGTGAACTTACTATTTGATATGTCTTCTTGGTTTCCTGGTTCCTCAGTATCCTCTTTGCCCTCAAGTGATAGGTGACTCAGTTCTCGTTGTCTGCACATGTGTAGAGGAGAATGTTCTTGGGGGAACAGTGAAGAAATTCCACAAGAACAGACTTGCAGGAAATCACACTGATTGCTCCTGTGTAATACTTTTTGATCCTTCATTCTGCTTGATTGCAAATATATGCTCAGGACTTTAATAGGAGAGCACCTCTAGGGGGCAGCCTTTTAAAAAGTTCAGGCATATTTGCTATGCTGACTAGAGGATAATCCTCTGAAAGACTAAAATAATGATAATAGCTTGCATCACCCTTAGTTTGTGGTGTGCTTTTATGTGTGATACCATTGTCATATCCATCGTATCTGGTGATGGGTAGTATTTTCCCATTGAACATAAGTAGGCTCAGAGAGGTTATGTGACTTCTGCAGAGTAAATGGCAGAGGATTCAGACCTTCAGACTTTAGTCCGAGGTTTGTTTTGCTGTCCACATACTGCCACCCCATGATATGGAAGTCCACTCCTTGGAAGGAATGTTAGGCAATCTATTTCCATAGTGATACCACCTCGGAAACCCAAAGGAGGGGTCACTATGAGTCAGATCCTACTTGACGCCAGTGCACTTGGTTTTTTGGTTTAACCCTGTCACTGGGGAATCTCTGCCTAGGAGGTACACACACAGCAGGGACAGGATGCTTCCCCATCCATTGCAGCTTACATATCATGCCTGTGTGCTATGCCCAGGCAGCCATAGACAAAGTGCCCTGAGTGAGCTTTCCTGAAGAGGATCTTTCTGACTTGTTCCCATCACGGATGACAGAGGGGACTACTGAAATCTCTGACTTGTTTCTTTGGTAAGTGTTTAATTAGTTAATCCACCCTTGAACTATTTATAGATACCAAACCTTGGGCTATGGCATGGGGAGAGAGATGCATAAGCATCTCTCAAGTTCCTCCCAGTCTGGCTAGAATGCTGAGCACCAAAGAGCTGGGAATGTGGCTGTTAGGTTGCTGACAGCCATGTGCAGTGATACAAGTGTTTGTGTGATGTGAAGGGGAACAGAGGTGGGGCCATTAACCAAAACCAGAGTTAGGGAACATTTGTGTGTGTGTGGGTGAACTGAAATGCTGATCAGGTGGGAGTGGAGAAAGGATAGCCCAGTAGAGGGGTCAGCTTGAAGAAAAATCATGGAATTTTGAGAGCTCGGAGGTTGATGTGGCTGGAATTGAGTTTGGGTGATGGGGGCCAATGATGGAAGACAGAAGGAAGTAGGTTAGGTATCAACTTTATCCTGAGGCAGATGGGGATCACTGGGAGATGGCAAAGAACGGGATGATGATGATAATAACAAAACTCTTGCTGCAGTGTGGGGACAAATTAGAAACAAATGATACTTCAGGTTAGGAGACGATGAAAGCGTAAACTGAAAGAAAAGATGAGGGTGCATTTGAGAGAGGTGATCAGGAGGGAGAATTGACATCAATAGAAAAAGCTACGTGATGTACGTGTGTGATCCCTATCAATGATACGGAGATGGGTGAGAGAGGAAACAGTGCAGGCCAACCCTCTGAATCCTGAAGAAGTAGAGGATATTGATGGTCATAAAGGGCAATCCTGGATAAGGAGAGGTTCTGGGTGTGGGAAGTGAATCCAGTTTGGCCAGGTAAATTAGAGGGCCCTGTGTCAAAGGAGCTCTGGTGGCATAGTGCCTAAGGCATCTGGCTGCTGACCAGGAGGTTGGTGGTTCAAATCCACTATCTACTCCATGGAAGGGAGACTGGGAATCTACTTCTGTAAAGATTTACCACCTTGGAAACCCATTGGGGGTTACTATGAGTTGGAATTGACTCATGGCAGTGGTTTTGTGGTTGTTTGTTGGTTTGTGGCAATGTCTAACAGGGAGGAGAGTATAGCGAGTATAGGTATTTCAGAGAAAGGAATGAACAAAGCTACACAGTTCCAGCCCTAAACTAACTCACAGGGAGGATCTGGTTCCCTCTTTTGCCTACAGCAATATCAACTTGAGACCTGAGAAAGGATCTGGATCAGCATTGAGGAGGTATTCTGAGCTTTGCTCCAAAGTTTTGTCTTTATGCTATAGACCCTTCATCTCATGAGCTTAAGGTTGGCTTTGGCGATGAGGAGGGAGAAAAGAGAGGAGAAATTTTCAACGCAGCTGCTATTAAAATCAGGAATTAAGAATATCACCCTTGCCAGACCTGCCAGGGAAGAAAAGGAATCACTTCAAATCAAACCTTGGTTGATCCAGATCTGAAACAGAGTTAAACCAGCTCTCCAAATCCTGGGCACGTTTTTTAATCAAAACTTGTGCTCTGGGTTCCTTTTGTTAAGGAAATGCCCTTGCTTGACGGAACACCAAAACCTCATTAAATTGCAAACACTGGACTATACAGGGTGGAGAGTGAGCCCTTCCACTTCAAGGTGTCAGCTCGCCACACATTGCCCCAGAAGGACAATGAGGTCTAAAGGTCAGGGTTATACATGGCATCAAAAGTGTTTTTCTTCCTCTAACACTAAACAGGCTTGGAAAATGGCCAATGCATGACAGAGAGAGAGAGTGAGAGAGAGACAGACAGAGAGAAACAGTCCACAGTCAGCCTCCTTCAAGAATGAAAAATAAACTTTCTCCCCCCTGCAGAAAAAAATAAAAAAACCCTGAAGAAAAGCAGACAGCTGCTAACTAGTTGTCTAGCTGTCTATTTGTGGACACTTCCTTTCATCTTGTCATATCTTTTGTGCCGTTTGAAATGTTTGGAGCTTAAGACTGGAAGAACACTCAGTGGAATCCAAACTTTTATTAAAAGAAAGGGAAAAGGAGACAGCAAAGTTCTGACAACAAGTTTGTGTTTAGATGTCAGGGCCCATATTCTGTCCAAATACCAAGCAGAGAAGTGATTTATTTTTAGCCAAATGAAGCAAAAACTGCATTTCTATTTAAAAACAAAAAACAACAAAAAAAAATCTCCCCCCACACAAGAAGATAATATGTAGGGAACCAACCTGTTTTGTGAGGAGGCTTCCAGAGACACAAATGGACCTTAAGAAGGGGCCAAAGAGAGGGGCCTCCTTCCGGGCTTGGGCAGGGCCCCATTGTGCTAGTTCATTGCAATGCTAATTTCTGCTGCATTGTCCCTGAGAAGCCACTCTGCTTTCTCCCTGGAAGCCCTCTCTCACTCTCTTGTCTTTGGTGGTCTTCACCAGCTGCTCCTATTAGCTTAGAGCCTCAGGAGATTTTTTTTCCCCCTGAATGTTGCTTTGCCCAGGCCTCTTTCTGATCAATTCCTCAGTTTACTTCTCATTCTTTCTTGCATTCTTCATCAGGGGTTAGACCACCAGATTATGGTTTCCTTGTCAAAATTAGAAACCCAAAGTTGACTGTCATGAGGATCCTGGGGCTTTTGCCTTTGACATCCATTTCGGAGGAAATGGAGATTGAAATCTTAGCAGGAGAATCTCATCAGGGACCCTTTGATTTTCCTTTAAAAGAAACCATGTCCTGAATTAAAATAAATACCTAGAGTTCAGAGGAGACAGCGGAGAATCAACAGAGAACCTAGTCTTTGTTTCTCTGGCTGTCTGCAGGCACTATAATTAGGGGGAAGGAGCTTAGGGAATTATCTACAGCTCAGTTTTCACAGCCAGTTTTCTTTTCAAATTGTATCCTTACCATAATGCTCAGAAAATGTATTTGAAGGGCTTCTCTGGGTGCCCATGGTATGCTGTGGCATCCACAGATGGGCAGAAACAGGAAAGATGGGCTCTGCTCGTTCATGTCCTCAAAAACCAACAATTTTGATCTGCACATCTCTGTGATACTTACAGCTTTTTGTCTGGTAGTGGTGTTGTGTTGTTATGTGCCATTGAGTCAGACCCAACTTGGGTTTCCAAGGCAGTATCACTACGGAAGTAGATTGCCCCATCTTCCTTCCGAGGAGTGGCTGGTGGGTTTGAACCGCCAGCCTTCTGATTAGCAGTCAAGTGCCTTAGGCACTATGCTACCAGAGCTCCCTTGTCTGGTGGTAGAATGAGGTCTTTCTATGTTCTTTTCTCATCTCTTTTACTGTGTCTCAAGGCAAGTGGTGCAGGATATCAGGGTGGTGTGGTTATGAGAGCCAGGACAGGGGTCGGTGTATCTGGTTTCTTCCACACCTCCTCTCTGGGCCTCAGTTTCCTTGACTGGGCAATGGCAGCACTCAGCTCTATGGTTGTGGGAATTATATGAGACCATTTGTGTAAATTTGCAGGGTCTTGGAAGGCAGTCAAGAATTAGTAATGGCACCTTCTCCCCATATTGTGTTCATGGAGTTTGAGTGATGATTCTAAATCTGATAAATAGTTTGGTTCTGTCCCTTGAATGTGCCATGCTTCTTTCTGCTTCAGTGAGTATTTGGCACTCCTATACTCGACGGCACATAACAACTACAACAACAACAACCCTTCGGACTGGAATGGTCTTTCCCCAGATCCTCCCAGGGCTGGCTCCTAGATGTTATTCAACCCTAAGCTCAAAGGTCACCTCTTTTCAAAGGCCTTCCTTGACCCAGCTAATGTAAACCTCGAAAGTCCTTTTACATCCTGTTTATTTTTCATAGCACTTACCAATATCTGAAATTTCTGTATTTATTCATTTTGACTTGACATGTGTAATCATCTCCCTCCACTAGAATATAAGAACCACAAGGGTAGGAACTTAGTCTGATATAGAAGTTCACATATGTCATCTAGTGCTGGCTAGGGGTACAAGATGAATAAAACTCAGATCCTGTTCTCTAGGAACTCGCAGACATAAAAGCAAGTAATTACAATGCATGCAGGATTCTTGCTACAATCTACTTATGGATTTCATAGAAGACAGATGTATATACATAAAATTATGATACTGTGAGGTTAGTGCATCAATAAAAGTGTGCTGTAGGCGTGGTTGTGACACAAAAGAAAGATTTGATGATTCTGCCTATTAAGTTTTCTGCGAGGAGAAGATAATTAAGCTGGAGTGTGCAGGAGGACTAGCTGGCCCTCAGTAGGTATATTGGGATGGAATGGCATTTTAGGCAAGGGTAACAGCATGAACCATTGAGACAAGAGGCATCACAGCACATAGTGGGTCTTGTAAGTAGTTCATTATGATTCTCTTATTATATCCTGCTACATTTAATTTTTAAAATCATTTGTTAAAGTCTTTATATTAAACCTGCAAATTTTTATTGTATTGACTTCTGCTCTGCATTCCAACCTGCTAGGATGGTTTTCCATTCTTCATCCTGACATCTGTGTATTAATAGACTGTCCTGACCTAGAGTCGTCTGAAATGTGTTCATAAAGTCCTATAAAACTGACTAGCAACTAGAATTGAAGAAATAAGAAAGGGAATGGGCATAGAAAGGGAGAGATTTGCTCAGGCAGGGGATAAAATTGAGTTAATCACAAGAAGTCAGGGTGTGTGGTGGAAAGAGTCCTGGATCTGAAGTCAGTAGTCTTGGTGCCTTTTCTTCTGTCACTTATTGTGGACTCTTAGGTGGGTCACTGAATCTCTCTAAACCTTAGTTTGTTCATCTAAGTGTACCTAACAATATATGGTAAAGAGTGGAAAGGGTTGGAGATTTTTAAGCCCTGCTGTTGGCATTTGTCTGTCAGTTTGTTGTACTGTGGTGGCTTGTGTGTTACTGTGATGCTAGAAGATATAGCACCAGCATTTCACTCATGGTAGACGTGGTTCAGTGGAGCTGACAGACTGAGAGGAAGGACCTGGCAATCTATTTCTGAAAAACCTGGCCAGTGAAACCTTAGGAATAGCAATGGAACATGGTCTCGTATAGTGCCAAAAGAAGAATTCCTGAGGTTGGAAGGCACGCAAATATGACTAGGGAGAGGTATCTCCTCCAAATAGAGTTGACCTTAATGATGTAGACAGAGTAAAGCTTTCAGGACCTTCATTTGCTGATGTGGCATGACTCAAAATGAGAAGAACCAGCTACAGACATTCATGAGTCATTTGAGTGTGGAATGTATGAACTATAAATCTAGGAAAACTGGAAGTTGTCAAAAAGGAAATGGAATGCTTAAAGATAGATATCCTAGGCATTAATGAGGTGAAAGGGAGTGGTATTGGCCATTTTGAAGCAGACAATCACATGGTCTACTATGTCAGAAATGACAAATTGAAGAGGAACGGTGTCATATTCATTGTCAAAAGAACATTTCAAGATCTATCCTGAAGTATGTTAGTGATAGAATAATATCCATATGTCTATAAGGAAGACAAGTTAATACAACTATTATTCACATTTACATACCAGTCATTAATGCAAAATGAAAAAAAAAACAAAAATTTTTACCAACTTCTGCAGTATGAAATTTGTCACACATGCAGTCAAGATGCATTCATAATTATTGGTGATTGGAATGAGAAAGTTGGAAACAAAAAAGAAATACAAGTAGTTGGAAAATATGGCCTTGGTGATAGATACAATGCCAGAGATTACATGATAGAATTTTGTAAAATCAATGACCTGTTAATTGGAAATACCTTTTTCATCAACACAAATGACTACTATTCCCGTGGACTTCACCAAATGGAATACACAGGAATCAAATCAACTACATCTGTGGAAAGAGAATGGAGAAGTTCAGTATCATCAGTCAGAACAAGACGGGGTTTTACTCATATGCAAGTTCAAGTTGAAGCTAAAAAAAATGGAGAAAGTCCATGAAAGCCAGTGTATGACCTTGAGTATATTCCACCTGAATTTAGAGACCAGCTTAAGAATAGATCTGACACATTGAACACTAATGACCAAAGACCAGATGAGTTGTGGTATGACATCAAGGACATCAAAGAAAAGACCAAAATGAATGTCAGAAGATACTCTGAAGCTTGGTCTTGAATGTAGAGTAGCTAAACTGAAGGGAAGAAATGATGAAGTAAAAAAGCTGAACAGAAGGTTTCAAAGAGTGGCTGAGAAGACAAAGTAAAGTATTATAATGAAATGTGCAAAGATTTAGACTCAAAAAACTAAAAAAGGAAGAACATACTTGACATTTCTCAAGCTGAAAGAACTGAAGAAAAAATTCAAGCCTTGAGTTGCAGTACTGAAGGGTTCTATGGGCAAACTTTGCTTGCTGCAAAAATGTCATGGCAGCAGCATAGTCTGACCTCTAACTTCACAAGGGAGGAGGAGGATAAAGGTCAACAGCTCAAGGCTGATTCCTATGAGTAAGAGGTCAGACATGCCTCCAACCTTTTTACCAATTCTGACGCCAAGCTGTCCCTCCTACAGCACTCTCTTCTCTGTTGGGTTTGATAATTCGTTGCAATGGCCACATTGAACTCACAGATCATACTCACAGTGATGGAGGTTATTAGGGAAGTAATAGGTGACAGTCGAGGTTTAGGAATGCTCAGCGTACAGTTCTTCAGTTAGGACAGCCTCTTCTCAGTCATGCCTATAGGCAGGCTTCTCTCTGGCTCTCCGCCTGGCCTCTGCCCTGCTCAGGCAACTCTTACAAAGCTCTTTTAGCCCTGCTTATAAGTGCCCGGCAGCACCCTACTCTGCCTGGAAGCTCTGGTCCAAAGGTGCTCAGCTCTAGCTCTGTGAGTTGGCAACTCTAGCTCCACCAAGTGCCCAGAGGCACCCTACTCTACCAGCAAGCCTCCTGCCGCAGGTGCCCAGCTTTCTCGCTCTGTGTCCAGGACAGTACTGTGCTGTCTCCTGTCAGTCTCAGTCTCCTGGTCCTACTGCTGCCATTTCTCTGCCACTGCTTCTTTAATTTTTTTTTTTTTAAATTTTTTTACTTTAAGAGCTTATTTTACGTTCAACGTAACGTATACATTTAGGTTCATTCCCCATTTCCCATGTCCACCCCTAACCCAGTCTCCTCCCCTCCCTACCCTGTAACCCTCCTCCTGTACCCCTCATATTTATGCACTCCTGTTTGTCCTGCATTTCCTCAACTTGAATGTTGGTCCTCTGGTGTCCCATGGTCCACTGCTCTAGGGGATGTATTTCCATATAGTATGTGGGTG
>NW_006921997.1:2594580-2611796 GCF_000298275.1 Orycteropus afer afer
GTGTCCTATGGCTGATTGCTTCTAAATGTCCTTTTTTTGTTGTTCTTCTTCACTTCCAATGCTAGGAGACCATTAGCTGTGTCTTAGATGGCCGCTTGAAAGCTTTTAAGACCCCAGTCGCTACTCACCAATGTAGGATGTGGAGCAACGCTTTTATGTATTTTGCTGTCTGCCACTGCTTCTTATAATCTCTCACTGTCTCTGGTGTTACAGCTATCTCTCTCTGTCTCCTGGATTAAGATGACTCTCAGAACAGGGATTCCAGGTCCAAAAGACACAACCCACTCCCAGCTCTTCTTTCTTGATGGTTGTGAAGTTCCCCTTCTCTGCGTCAGGGATGGCTCATTTTAAGCCTACCAGGATGGCAACACCGACTAAGCCCCTTGTTAGGGTACCATATACCTTATTGGCATGGTCCCACCTCCACAAGAATGCCATGCACCTTATTTGTATTATTAACAAGCTATCCATTTTTCTCGGTGGGTACAAACATCTTATTTGCATAGCCCTACCCCATCATTTAGTGGGAGTTACAAGATCATGGCTAGAAGGACAAATTAAGTAATTCACAGCAGTGCACTTGCTGAAATTGAAGAGGCCTTGAAGGACTTACTGGTGAAGATCAAAGACAATAGCCTTCAGTATGGATTATACTTCAACATAAAGAAAATAAAAATCCTCCTAACTGGACCAATATGTAATATCATAATAAATGGAGAAAATATTGAAGTTTTCAAGGATTTCGTTTTACTTGGATCCACAATCAATGTCCAGGGAAGCAGCAGTCAAGAAATCAAATGACGTATTGCATTGGGCAAATCTGTTGCAAAAGACCTCTTTAAAGTTTTAAAGAGCAACTATGTCACTTTGAGAACTAAGGTGCACCTTATTCAACCCATGGTGTTTTCAATTTCCTCATATGCATGCAAAAGCTGGACAATGAATAAAGAAGACTGAAGAAGAATTGATGTCTTTGAATTATGGTGTTGGCAAGGAATATGGAATACACCATGGACTGCCAGAAGAATGGAAAAAATCTGTCTTGGAAGAAGTACAGCAGAATGCTCCTTAGAAGGGAGGATGCTCCTTGGTACTTCATCTTTTGTACTTTGGACATGTTATCAGGAGGGATCAGTCCCTGGAAAGGACATCATGTTTGCTAAAAGAGAAGGTGAACCAAAGAGGAAGAGCGTAAATGAGATAGATTGACCTAGTTGCTGCAACAATGGACTCAAACATAGCAACAATGGTGAGGATGGTGCAGAACCAGGGAAGTGTTTTGCTCTGTTATACACAAAGCCTCTATGGACTTCATGGACATAACTGACTCCACAGCTCCTAATCACAATGAGAACAATGGCTGTGAGGAGTCCTTGAGTGGTGCAACTAACACACAGAGGCACTTCCAAGGAAAGGTCTGGTGATCTGTTTCCCAAAATTCACAGCCCTGAAAACTCTGCCAAGTGTCATTATATTCAGTAGGAGAAGACTCCATAGCAACTGGTTTTTGGTTTTGGGGAATGATCTAATTCAACTTAATCATTTAATAGATGAAGAAACTGATGCCCATGGAGAGGAAGGAATTGAGTAAAGCCTTGACAGTCAGCAAATGAGCCAAAGCACAGCCAAAACAGACAACAAAAGAAAGAGAACCTCTCCTGTGGTACAATCCTCTCTTTTCTCTTCACACATAAACTGTATATAAAAACTACCAGTAGGCTCATTTGTCCCATAAAGGACCAGGGTGGCTTTTTAAGAATAAGCACTACAAGAAAGTTTTAAAAAAGTAATTGAGGAAATTGAAGCAAACGGAAAATAATGGTAGAGAAAATAAATAGAAATCTGGGTGAGATTAATGGATTCAACTTTTGCACTCTTGTTACAGGTGGGGGACATATTCTCTTCTAAGCAGCTAACACAAAAAGAAGACTCATGGTATCCACAAGTGAAAAACAATTAGGACTGTTAATCCCAGAGACAAATTTCTTTTCTGTTTCTTCATACACGGGACAGGATGAGGTAGTCAACAATGTCATAGGCAACATTCACTAAGTAAAAGAGCCAATTTCATGGGTGGAGGCCTTCAGAATATAATACACTTTTCCCAAGCTAATCCTGCTCTGAGTCACCAGCTGAGCTGTTCTGGCCTCCAGGGTGGATCCAGATGGATAAGAGCTTGACAAGTCTCTTGAAAGAAATGGTCAGTAGAGGTGCTAGGCACTGGCTGCTACCCCTTAGGGGAGAAGATAAGGTCCTCAGTCCTCAAGTTCTCAGATGGTGAACTAGGTGAACTGCCTGGGGGTTGATATTCATCTGCTGTTAGTTAGGTGCTAGGTTGAAGGGGTGGTTTTGAATATAGCACTATAATTGTGGCTCTCCCTTTCCCCCTAAGAAACTTGTTTCAGGTTCTGAAAGAATATTGTGCAAAGTTGAAAGAATGAGTAAATTTTTTAAAATTACTTTATTTATTTCCTTACTGATGATATTGAAGTAAGAAGTTCAAGCTACAATGAAGGCACTGGTGAAAAATACAACTTCAGGAATTGACAGTACCTACTGAGATGTTTCAACAACAGATGCAATGCTGGAAGTGCTCACTCACTTATGCCACGAAATTTGGCTACCTGCCCAACCAACTGGAAGAGATCCATATTTGTGTCCATACCAAATAAAGGTGATCCAACAGAAGGCAGAAATTATTGAACATTGTTAATCACAGCCACAAGTAAATTTTTGCTAAAAATAATAAAAAAATGGTTGCAGCAGTACACAGAGAACTTCAAGATGGATTCAGAAGAGGATGTGGAATGAGGGATATCATTGCTAATGTTGGATTGAACTTGGCTGAAAGGAAAGAATGCCAGAAAGATGTTATCTGTGTGTTACTATGTAAAGGCATTTCACTGTGTAAATCTTAACAAATTATGGAGAACATTGCAAAGGATAGGAATTTCAGAACACTTAATTGTGCACACGAAGAACCTGTGTATAGACCAAGAGGCAGTTGTTCCAGTGAAACAAGGGAACACTGCATGGCTTAAAATCAGGAAAGGTGTGCATCAGGGTTGTATCATTTCACCTTACTTATTTGATCTGTATGCTGAGCAAATGATCTGAGCAGCTGGACTATATGAAGAACAATGTGACATCAGGATTGGAGGAAGACTCATTAACCTGTGATAATGCAGATGTCACAACATGGCTTGCTGAAAGTGAAGAAGACTTAAAGCATTTACTGATGAAGATCAAAGAGTAGAGTCTTCAGTATGGATTGCACCTCAATATAAAGAAAACAAAAGTCCTCACAAGTGGACCAATAAGCAACATCATGATAAATGGAATAAAGATTGAAGTCATCAAGAATTTCATTTTACTTGGCTCTGCAGTCAACATCCATGGAAGCAGCAGTCGAGAAATCAAACCACCTATTTCATTGGGCAAATCTGTTGCAAAAGACCTTTGTAAAGTGTTAAAGAGCAAAGATGTCTTTAGTCCTAGTCCTAGAGGACTGAGGTGCACCTGCCCCAAGCTGTGGTATTTTCATATGTGTGTAAAAGCTGGACAGTGAATGAGGAAGAATGAAGAAGAATTGATGAGTGTGAGTTGCGGTGTTGGTGAAGAATATCGAGCATACCATGGACTGCCAGGAGAACAAACAAATCTGTCTTGGACGAAGGACCGCAGAACGCTCCTTTGAAGCGAGGATAGTGATACTTCATATACCATTCTTTGGTCATGTTGTCAGAGGGCTCATTCCCTGAAGAAGGAGATCATGCTCAGTAAAGCAGAGGGTCAGTGGAAAAGAGGAAGGCCCTCAATGAGATGATTGACACGGTGGCTGCAGCGATGGGCTTGAGCGTAGCAAGAAATGCGAGGGTGGTGCAGGAGTGGGCTGTGTTTTGTTCTGTTCTACTTGGGGTCACTGTGATTCAGAATCGATTCGATGGCACATAACAGCAACCACAATTTGTGTGCAATAAAATTTAAGCATGCTTGTGAGCAGGTCACTGACCTGTGTAACCACTGCCCTGATCAAGATACAAAACCTTTCCATCTCCCCAGAAAGTTCTCTTAATGTCTCTTTTCAGTCAGTCTCTTCCCCTCTCCCCTCTGAGCACCTTGCCCCAAGCAAATGGTGATTTGATTTCTATCACTACAGATGAATTTTGTCTCATCTAGGGTGCAGCATTTTGTATAAATACAATTATAGCGTGTCTTCTTTAGTGCCTGAGTTCTTTCACTCAGCATAATGTCTGTAAGATTCATCAATAACGTGTGTATCAGTAATTCATTCTTTTTTATTGCCAACTACTATTCCGTTCCATTTCACACAGACACCACAATTTGGTTATCTTTCACTTGTTGATGGACGTTTGAGTCATTTCCAGCTTTGGGCCAGTAACGTCCATGTCGAGACTTTGTGTGGACATATGTTATCATTTCTACTCTTACTTTGACTAGTGGGTAGTGTCATATGTCAAAGCTTACTTACAGCTCCTGTGCAGTATATACTCTTCTGCCTCCTTTCTACTTCCTACTCAAGCCTAGCTCTATGCCAAGTTCTGGCTATACAGTGGTTAATGAAATAACAGTCCACTGAGAAGACAGGCATTTATCAATAAACCACAAATACATTGCATGTAATTACAAACTGTGATAAATATTAAGGCACAGAAATAGATTTTGTAAGAGAGAAGAACAGGAGAGTGAGGCGTATTAAACACTGAAAGCACCACATAGCCGCCAGTGTTGATCTCTCAGGGAAAAGCTATGTTTTAGAACAAAACTCACCATAAGGTCAAGATGAAGACCTGGGCTCAGTCCTGCCTTCAGAGATGACTCCGGAGCATCAGTGAAAAAGCTCATTACAGGTGGAACCCAGAGCATGATGAGTATCTCCATGAAGGTGGGGGCACTACCTAGTCATGGGGATAAGAAATACAAAAGGGACCCTCTTTAGCTGAATGCCAGAAATGCCCTCTTATAGGTGAAGTCATTGCTTTCTGATTAGGGCCTGGGCAGCTGGAGGACATTGAATCTCCAGCTGGGCAGGACTAGTTGATGAGGGAGGCTAACAAAAGTGGATCCCAAATAGGAATTGGAGAAGAGTATACTGGGGTTGGTGTAGTGCCTAAGGCATTTGACTGCTAACCAAAGGCTGGCGGTTCAAACTCACCAGCTGCTCCTTGGAAAGCAGATTGGGCAATCTATTTCCATAGAGATACTGCCTTGGAAACCTAAGGAGGGCTCGCTATGAGTTGAAATTGACTCGACAGCAGTGAGTTTGGTTTATACTGGGATTTAAGTGGAAGGATCTGAACTCAAATCTGCTCATGATATTTCTCTCTGTCTTCTTTTCCAACTTAGGTACTACTGTGGCATTCTAGCATCCTTTGTTTTCTTCTCTGTCAGTGGGGCCACCTACAGATGATATGCATTCTCTTTGACCTTGAAACATTTGCAACATTACTGCGCATATCCCTTGATTTGCTGGTCTTTGAGAAGGAGGATTTATGTAAATCTGGTGACCAATCCAGTGATGCTGGGTATTGGGAAGGACACAAAGATTCAGGTGACATGTCTGAAATCACAATGCTACTAATGTCTTAGTTTTGCCCGGGGACTTCACAGGGGTCTTCTATGGGTGTAATTCATCACAAGCTATCAAGGCCCCCAAGCAGAAGCTAAGGTCAGTAGATAAGATCACAGAGGACAGATAACTTTACATTGAGACCTAAGGGCTCTCAATGTTCCTTCTGAGAACATACCCTATGAAAGCCATGATGATGCTAGTAAGGATTATGGAAAAAAACGTTCTTGTCATGGTGTGGTGGGGTTGGGGAGGGAGATTTGTTTCTGTAGCCCTTTCACACACATACTCCTTAGAGCCAGGGGGATTCACGTGACCTGATGCTATAATGCTGAAGAGGATGTTGAGCCCAGTACGGATTCTGAGGAGTTCATGAGCCAGAATCTCTTTGTTCTTTGTTGCCCTGGGATGCCTGGGAGGCCCAGGGAGTAAAAGGGCCTGACAGTGGAAATGCTGATGAAGGCAGAAACTGAGCTGATGTGGTTTCTCTTACAAATGAGCAAAGGGGTCTTGCATTTCCATGTTGCCTCATCTTAAACCTTAGGGGTCTCTGTATCTTCCATGGTACCTTGACTGCTTAGGAAATGCTTGTTGATATAAATTGAAGGCTGGACTTCCTCTCACCATAGGCGCTGGGTAAGATGACCTGAAAGAGTCTACGGCTTTCTCGGAGACTGAGTATGTATAGGCCAGTGAGTGGAATGAAACCTAATACTCAACACATAGTAGGAACTCATTTAATACTTGTTGAATAAAAGTCCCTTTCCTGTCTGGATGCTGAATTGTAAAATCTGAGGATCAAAGAGGCTTTAAGATTATCTTGTCAAAGCAAAATCGTTCACTTTCAAAGGAGAATCTCCCAAGGCTCTCTGACAGGAAATTCATCAATTTGAGAAATTGGGCTTCCGACCTGGAAGGACCCTGGCCCTTTTAACAGTGTTCTCCTTGTAAGCACTTGGTAAGCATGTGGAGGAGCTACTCAAGCATGTTTGGATCAGGGCATCAGGGAGGTTTCTATTTCAGAGAAAGGAAGGCACACAACCATGATGGCCACAAAGGCTACATATTTTTTCTTCATTCCTAGTTGAGTTGTGGTGGAGTAGTGCCTAAGGCACTTGACTGCTAACCAGAAGGCTGGCTGTTCAAACCCACCAGCCACTCCTTGGAAGGAAGGTTGGTATCACTTCCGTAGTGATACTGCCTCGGAAACCCAAGGAGGGGTCTCGATAGTCAGGGCCAACTCGACGGCACATGACAACAACAACAATTGAGTTGTGGCTCTTCCAACCTGTGGTGTCCTGGCATTGGAGAAGCATAAGCTGAATTCATAATCAGCTCTTAATTAAGTCACAGGTCTCCAATTATTTTCTTTACCAATATCTGAAAACATCTTCTCAAGCCCCGTCACTGATTGTCATTAGCCTTAATATTTTGTATCTTCTGGGAAACAGTCTTGTTATGTTTGAGGCCTGGTTATGGAGTTGGACATGTTTATATTTGAATCTAGCTGTATGACTTTGAACAAATAATTCTTTGTGAGTTTGAGGAGCTTTCTTATCTCTAAAAGTGGAAACAATAACTAACTTTTGGGTTAGAGTTGACTAGATGACAACTTTTTTTGTGGAGGGTTACTGTCAAGGAAAACGAGATGACATCCAGTACTGGCACACTGTGGGCACTCAGTAAAAGTGTCCCTTCTTTCCTTGCTGCTAACTTCCTTTTTGTTTCCTGCTGGCGTTCTGTTCCTTTGTAGTTTTTAGGCAGATCTGAGCAGAACAAACTCACTCGGTTCATTTTATAGCTGGTTGCCCTGTCTTTGAGTCTAGATTCCTTTTGCCTTTTCCCCCTGTAAATGAAGCATCACCTCCTGGTAGCTTGTTGATTTCTAGAGGCACGACTGTTGGGCAAACCATTTCCGGTGCTGTCTGCAGGCTGCCTAACCAGGCCTTATCTCCCACGTTGCTGACTGTTCAGCTGATTTAGGGAAAAGTGCCCCCCGCTGATGTGTGAGGAACTGATGCGGCCTAATTGTTCCTTGTCTTTCCTCCTTTCCTTCCCTCCATCCCCACCCCTCTGCATACCTTCCCAGGAGAGCTGACAATTTCCCTGACTACTTCTCTACTGGGAATACATTCTAATAATGCAATTTATTGCTAATTGAGGTATTATATTACTTGATATTTATGAATATATTTCTTAATCTAATGTTTGTCACTATTCATCTAAGATTTATTACTTAATGGCCTAGTTTCCCATTTCTGATTACTTTAAACCTTGAACGTGCTTTTAACCTGCCTTTGAACATCACCTCCGTTTCTTTCTAGTTTGGTATTTGACCCTTTCTTGTCTTTTCTTCTTAAGATGGTAGATTAAAGCACTTGGGTGCCTGTAGTTAAACCCCTGCACGGAAGTGCCATAAGCAAACTCCTGCAGCTGTGTGTTCAAAGTAGCAGCCATTGAATCATAGAATACATGCATTTTGTTATTGATCAGACTTCATCCACAGACTCATATAATTTGTGTCCTGGGATAGCCAAACGCACTTTTGAGTCATGGGCTCCCAGGGATGTGTGGGACCTGAAAGAAGGTCTACTCAAGTCCCTTTTTGATACTCTGTTTGACTTCCTTAGCCAACACAGAGATATCAGAACCTCCCACCTGCTTTGGTGCCCTGGACAGGCTAAACATGAGAGGAGCGTGGCACTAAATTCAGCAGATGATCTTCATTTGGGGAAATAAGTCTGTGGTTCTATTAATTCAGAACAGCAGACTTTTTGTCATTGTTGTTGTTAAATTATAATGTGTTACTATCACGAGTCCATGAGAGTGGGTGGCCCCTTGGCGATGTGTAGATAAATAAAGCCTTAATTCTCTGTTGCAGATGCGTTATGTGCCTGTGGTAGCAGTGTTCCCCAGAATTCTAAGAGGAATTTCGTCATGGTGATTCAATGAATCCTCTTTTGTATCCAGAGTGGAAAAATGTAAGGGAAACTCAGTTACCTGTGCCAAAATCCAGAAACTTGACGCTGAGGACCTGCTTAGCTGTGGTGGTTATTTTAGATGTAATTTATTTAAATCAAGGATTCCCATCTTCCTCTGAAATGCATTTCTATCCTGCTCTGTTCCACAAAAGATTTGAGGCAGTTCAAATATTTTATTTCATTTCACAGCAAGCCTTCTCCTCAAACAGCTGAATGGGATATATTTATTTTTAGAATTAACATAAATTGAACTAAATTATGTTTTGAACATTTTTCAGAAATTAGGGGGAATGAAGTAGGAAAAGCTTTGGAAATGGAAACAGAAGGCTGGGATTCCTTTCCCAGCTTACTGATTAGTAGCTGCATGGCCTTGGGCAAGTCATACTGGCTTTGCTTTGGTAAAATGGGAAATATACTCAAAAGAGAAAACAGCATGTGAAAATGTTCTATAAACCTAAAGGTCCAATCAAATGCAAACTATAGTTAGCAAGAACAGCAGTAATTTATAAAAAACATTCAAGATAATGGTTTCACAATTTTGTAATGATTGATTTAAATACTATTGATCCCTCCAATTGCTTTAGTCCTTGCACAGAAATGTTCAAACATACCTACTGCCCTGTAAGTTTTTAATTTTAAGGGGGAAATAATATTAAAAAAAACCCTAACCACACTCACTGCCATTGAGTCCATTCGACTCATAGCGACCCCTCCTTGGGTTTCCAACACAGTATGTCTGCGGAAGTAGATTGCCCCATCTTCTTTCTGAGGAGGGGCTGGTGGGTTTGCACTGCCAGCCTTCTGGTTAGCAATCAAATGCCTTAGGCACTACACCACCAGAGGTCCTTTTAAGGGGGAACAGCATATTATTTAACGTTATCACATTGATGATATAATGGTAACAACTTTATGATTAATTCGTTGTTACTGTTGTTAAGAACTGTTGAGTAGCTTTTGACTCATAGTGACCCTACAAACAACAAAAATCCAATTGCAGCTAACAGGGCCCTCTGCTCAGAGAATAATAGGCTGTGTTCTCACAGGCTCTATTGGAGAAGAATCCACTTCCAAGCACTTTCAGGATATTGGCAGAATTAATTTCTTTATGAACTATAGGATCTAGGGGTCTAGCTTCATACTGGAGGTCTCCACAAATTCCTGAGTTTTGTCCCTCTTCATAGGCAGCTTACTTCTTCAAGTCCAGCAGGAAAGCTAGACGGCGTCTCTTAGCAGTCCGTAACCATGAGAGTGACATCCCATTACCTTTGCCATGTAATATTGGTTAGGAATAAATCACTGGTCCTGCCCATACTCAAGGAGCTACCCAAAGATGGTTTGGAGTTTCCTATGGGATCTACAGATATTTGTACTTTTTTTTTTTTGTTTTAACCGAAGGATCATATTTACTTTTTGGAAATGTCATCAGGAGGGACAGATCCCTGGAGAAGGATATCATGCTTGGCAAAATAGAGGGTCAATGAAAAAGAAGAAGACCCTCAATTTGATGGATTGACACGGTGGCTGCAATGGGTTCAAACATACATACTGTTGTGAAGATGGCACAGGGCCAAGCAGCGTTTTGTTCTCTGTAGGGTCACTATGAGTGGGGACCTACTTGATGGTGCCTAACAGCAGCTATAAGCCTTTTAGTTGGGAAAGTTTGGTCCTTCATGAAGCTTCAAGGGGAGGAGTGATAGGAAGAGTGATAGGAGAAGCTTTAAGGGGAGGAGTGATAGGAGAAGGTGATACCTGCCTGGGTAATCACAGGGGCCCGGTGAACTTGGGCAACAATGCTGAAGCCCAATCTTGATATGTTGAACTGATGCTGGGGCAGATTGTTTATTTTTTATTGATTGTTTTTAACTTGGGGTCTTAATTTCTTATCTTATAGAGTTGTGGTGGGATGGCAATTGTCAAGAAAGTTATTTGCAAACTGTAACATAACACACTTGCTAGTCACATTTCTGCCCGGATTCTGGATCCCCCCCCACACCAGCTTCTGAGAGATGGCATAGTGCCAGCTTTTCCATGAATTCATCTGCCCCTCCCCAACAAAAATGAAAATGCAAACACTTTCTGGCATGATGAAAAATAATGCAATGATTTGCACATTTTGGATGCTTAAAAATCAACAGGGGCCATTGTAAAGAGTCTTCCAAGCATCTTTTAAAAGGACTGACATGTCATCATTTTGCTGGGAGTTTTCATCTCTTTTTCATTCCACCTTGTAATTTTCCTTCTGGACCAGTTAGCAGAAAAAAAAAAAAAAAAAGAAGAAGAAAAAGAAGTTTAAAAAGCAGCAATAAAAGAAAGCCTTAAGAAAACACTCCCATGACCCACAGTTATCCAGAGGTTTCTGAAATGGTCACTTCCTGCCTAATTCTGGTCTTGCGTCCTTATTTGGGTGCCTGAGTTGAGAATTCTTGGTTAACAAAACAGGACCATAATGATATCTTCCATAAACATATGCTCACTTCTAAAGGGATTCTTATGATTACCAGAATATTTATAATTCCCATCTCCAGGGCTAGCTGAATTGGATGGTTTAGTCTTTGATGGCTCCAAATCTCAACATGTTTGCTCTGACAAATGGTAGATGGACTTGCCTTTAGCAGTCACTTATGCTTGTGAAATTAGATGACTTAATTCAATTTTGCTCATTATAATTTTCTATATTCCTTCTGAGGTTCCCATTTAACAATGCTTAGCAATTTTTAAACAATTATTATTATGTTTTTGTATATACTAGAAGCTAACTTTCACAGTTTTTAACTCATTTGTTACATTCCAATTACCCATTTTTGAGAAGGATGTTGATGGCTCCAATGCTCTCCTCAAAACTATCTTCTCCATTGCTTTGTAGTCCATAGATTAACTGGTCTAATAGCTGAGTTCGATGTATTTAGGAGAATCTTAATAATGTAGTCACTAAATCAGGGGAATTCCCAACCAAACACAATATTTTAAAGGAACCTCTTAACAAGAACCTGCATTTGGAAACTATTCTCTCAGAAAACTTTACTGAGAGCCAATAGTATGCCAGGCATTCCGCCTGATGCTGGAGTAGAAGCAGAAATATAATCACGGTGGTTAGTGGTTATAAGTTCCTTGAAAGCAGTGGCTGTATTTTACTCATCTTTGAATACACCAAATGCAAGCACTATAAACCAAAACCAAAACCAAACTCACTGCCGTTGAATCAATCCCAACTTATAGTGACCCCTCCTTAGGTTTCCAGGGTGCTATTTCTATGGAATTAGAGTGCCCAATCTTCCTTCTGAGGAGTGGTTGGTGTGTTTGAACCACCAGCCTTCTGGTTAGCAGTCAAATGCCTTAGGCACTATGCCACTAGAGCTCCCATGCAAGCACTTATAATACTTAAAATCATGAAAGAATTAGATAATGTTATTTTAGAATTATTGACCAAATGCTGTGGAGTCAGTTGGTTTTACTGGTGAGTTATTTCAGAATTTTAAACAACAGGTATATAAAATATTTTCAGGGGTATAGAGAAGAGGAAATTCTTCATGGATGAATTTTGTTGTTATTGTTCTATTTTGGATATAATTTTGTAGCCTTGTCTCACACTCAGTGAAGTTTGGATGAGGAACTTCCTTTATTTAATGTAAACAGTAGAAGCTTCTGCCTGTTCTCTGGAGGGAGAAGATACTGATGGGGGAGCTGCAAGTGAAATTGCCACGGGGTGAGAAGCCCATTCATAGCACTTAACTAGAGGGAGCAAAGTGAGAAGTTACCAGAATGGTTATTAGAATCTGCAGGGATTTTAGCTATTAGCTAGAACCAAAATAGAAGCACAGTGTACTATATAATTCTTGACTTGTGTGATTAAAAAAAGAAACAATCCAGTACTATTGATGAACTGTGGTCTCACATGAGCTACTGGAAGAGTTATGTCCAGTAACCAAATTTCTAGACTTGAGTTAAGTCATTGAGTTTCTAGACTGAGGGGAGTCTGTTAACTGTTTTTTTTTTTTTTTTTTTTAATACTTGAAGTATTCTTTTGGTAAAGGAGAACAAACTATAACAATTTCTGTATCTTGTTTTTTTCCTACAGCTTTGTTGTGTATAAGTGATGTGTAATAAACAGCACATACCACCCTGTTGTTGTTGTTATGTGCTGTCAAATCAGATCTGACTCATAGCGACCCCTTCTTGAGTTTCTGAGGCGGTATCACTACAGAAGTAGATTGCCCGACCTTCCTTGTGAGGAGTGGCTGGCAGGTTTGAAATGCCAGCCTTCTGGTTAGCAGTCAAGTGCTTGAGGCACTACACTACCAGAGCTCCCACCTACCACCCTAGGTGGCCAAAACAGTTAAGAGCTTGGCTGCTAACCAAAAGGTTGGCAGTTCTAGTCTGCCCAGAGGCATGTCAAAAGAAAGACATGCCAATCCACTTCTTAAAAATCAGCTATTGAAAACGCTATGGAGCACAATTTTATCTTGACACTCATGGGGGTCACGATGAGTTGGAACTGACTTAAGGGCAACTGGTTATTTAAAGGATGCAATTTTTTAAAATTACACACACACACACACACACACACACATACATACATACAGTCATGAAACCATCACGATAATTAAGACATTAAATATATCCATCACCTCCACCCCCCAAAAAAGGGAAGGAGTCTGTTCATGTGGGGCACAAGCCTATAGTAACATTATGGTTATATACTTGGAGTCTTCCTTTTAAACCTTACTCAGAAGGATCTGCCATACTTTATGAGGTAACTATGCACTGTGGGATGCAATATATCCAGATTTTCACAGATTAATAGACACAGACTGTGAGCTGACATCAATTCTTGGGGACTCAGAAGGCCAGCCTGTTCTGGTTACCTAGTGCCACTCTGACAGGAATGTACCACAAATGAGATGGCTGAACAAATAGGAGTTTATTCTCTTACAGTTTGGAGGCTTTAAGTCTGAGTTCAAAGTGCCAGACTCTAGGGGCTGGGTGAAAGCCCCTCAACCTTGGGGTTCAGCTCTGCCTCCTGTTTCTGGCCCCATGGAGCTAGAGGCTTTTCTTCATTCAGACAGCTGCTAGCTGCTGAGACTGACAAGCCTAAGGTTGACAGATAAAAAGGCATAGTCCCAATGTTACCAAACCACATAACAGGCCATTAATTCAAGTTCATTGAAAATCCCAAGGTCAGCAGAGCATGGCAGGCTGCTGAACAACGACACAGCTACATGCAGGGTTCAAGCGTCCCATAAGCTGGAGATTATTCCCAAAGTTGCTTCTCATATACGGGAAGCAGACCACATCCCTAAAGCAGCTACTCAGCTGCTTGTGGTAGATCCCAGCATGGAGTTGATTGCCAGTCTCATCATGGGGAATAACTACCACCAGCTGCCCAGCCACTCAACCAGGCCCAGCCAAGTTGACATACAACTTTAACTAGCACACAGAGTGGGAAATTTTTGAGCTCAGGTGATAGATAAGAGTTCTGCCCTGAGTCTGCCTCACAATGCGTTGAGTAGGACCCTGATCCCATTCTCATTCCACAGTTTTTCTGTTTCATGAGTGTATAATTAAGATATATAACTTCAGCAACTGGACAAATTCTTATTCTGGCCCATTGACTCTTGGGGAAAGGGATGGTATAGTAGAAAAGTCCATGGAAACCCCTAGAATTCTTCCTCTTTGCTAAGAAAATAAATTCAAAGCAATACTCCATCTTTATAAAATTTGCAATGATGAGTGCCTTCATCAAAGGCATGGAGTTTCTGATAGTGTTACATTTACTTTTCTAATATGGTCAATGCACAATATAAATATATCTTATAAAATGTTTGGTATAGCATAATACTGATAGTTTACAAAAGAAAAATATATTCCATTCTTGCTAATGCATCCTAAATAAAAGGGCAGCGAACTGAATAAAATAGTACATCAAAAGAACCAGCCATCATGACTAAGTGTGGGTTATTCTGAGAATATGAAGGGAGTTCTTTTGTTTATTCCAGGATGGAAGGAAATTAACATATCATAACTCTAGGTAAAAGAACAAAGAGATATGTGATAATCTTAGTAGATAGTGAGAGGACATTTAATGACATGCTATTCAAGGTTTGAAAAAAAATAATAAGCTAAGAGTAGATTTTTTTTTCCAGTGTGCTAAAAATGAACCATTTAAAAATAAACACCATGATACTTAATAGTGAAATAGTAAGCTCATTGTCACCAAAATCAAGAACAAGATATTTTCATGTAACTTTGTTCTGGATGTTCTGGACCAGATAGTAGGACATCAAACAGAAATAAGAGACATAACTATTGCAAAAGAAGAGACAAAACCATTATTATTTGCATGGGTTCACATTCCTAGAAAGCCTCAGAATACTGATGTACTTAGAACTAGTAGGAGTCAGTAAAATGCCCAGCTATAGATAAACACGTTAAAAATCAATAGATTTTCTCTATATAACAAGATATTAAGCAACATGATAGAGGAAAAATTCTAATTTACTATTTGCAGCGACAATTAAATATAGCAGCAATTTTAAAGTATGACGGAGTTGTTTAAAAACTGTGCTAAGTAATATAAAGAGTTTTACATAAACAGAAAGACACAGCATATTATGTGCTCTTGAATAGAAGAATGACTAATGTGAAATGGAGAACACTGTACTCTGTTCTTCCTGAACTTGTCAAGCAGGAGATGTGTGGTGGGGCCTGATCAGAGATTAATCATCAGTAACCTTGTTGCAATACAAGGTGCCATTATATAATCTATGGACAATAGAGCACTGTGACCCTGCTGGCAGAATGAGAAACTCTACTAAGGAGGTAGACATTAGATTCAGGTGTGGTTTGCTAAGAAAAGCTTTTGCAAACAAGGTGATATCGCAGAGAGGTATAAAAGACTTGGTAAGCTCCCACTGGGTGTTTCCACTCCCTGGTAATACCTCACCAGGAATGGCCAGATAACCACTGCCACCACCCAAGGAAACTGATAGAGCCTTGGGAAGTCTTAGTTAGCTAGATATTCTTGGGTAGCCAGGGCTGGCTTCACAGGCATGTGACCTGTGTGGTTGCACAAGAAGGAACACTCAGAAGGAACCCACCCTTGGTTTAAGGCTTTGCTGTCACCATTTTGAAATTCTTAATAATTTTTTAACAATAATTTTCATTTTGCACAGGGTTTTATAAGTTATATAGCCTATTCTGATGGCCAGTCCTCAAACATAGCTATTGCATTAAATTCACATTTAATGCTACCTCAATAAATATTCTCCTTTTGGGACCCCGCCCCCCTATATCTTTATAGACACCTATTCTGTGTTTGAGTCTGGTTTACACTACAGACACAGATATGAATTATTAGTCCTTGCCCTCAAGGTACCAATTGCATTGGGGTGGAGTGACAGGAACGTAAGTGAACACAGTGTAAGATGATGTGTGCTCTAGGAAAAGCATAAGCCAAGAGCTCTGGGCAGTGGAGCAGCAGTTAATGCATTTGATAGATGACGTAATGTTTGTTTTGGCCTTCAAGGATAAGTAACAGTAAGCAGGTAGAAAGGATGGGAAGGATGATTCCTGAAAAGGGAAGAGTATGGGATAAAGGGTCATGAAAGAACAGAGTGCATTTCAGGAACAGCAAGGAGTTTATGGTGGTGGCAACATGAAAATGAAACGAGATAATGGCCAGAAGTTGTTGCTGGGGAGGGAGGTTGGACATAGACTGTGAAGAGGTTTGCCTGCCAGATACAGAATTTGGATTCTATCCAGCCAACAATGAGGGTTATCTGAAAGATTTTCTTTTCTCTTTATTTTTCAATATAAAATATGTCAAACATATAGTACAGTTGAAAGAATTTTAGAGTGAACACCCATATACTGTCCATCTTGTTGTTGTTGTTGTTATGTGCTGTCAAGTCTGACCTGACTCATAGCGATCCCTCCTTGGGTTTCTGAGGCAGTATCACTACGGAAGTAGATTGCCCAACCTTCCTTCTGAGGAGTGGCTGGTGGGTTTGAACCTCCAGCCATTTAACCTTTACTACTCTTTATTTATCACAAAGCTTTGAAAGATTTTCAGCAACAAAGCAGGATCAATATGAGGGGTATGAAAGAGGGATTGAAGACAAGATGAACAAGAGGGTGAACAATTACAAGGCTCTTCCCTCATTGCACATTATACAGGTAAGAATCACAAAGGAAGAATGGTTTCCCTGGTTTTAAAATATTCACAATGTTTTTCCCTCAAACTTTTATAGACATTGTTTATGATGTTCGGACATTTTGGTGTTAAAAGAGAATTCTCAGGCCAATCTGAATTTTATTTCTTTCAAGATAACTACTTTTTTTTTTTTTTTTTAAACCATGGATATTTTTAGGATTTTCTCCCTTATCTGCATAATTAGCAAAAATGTCAAATATATCAGTTTTGTCTTGTTTTTCTTAAATTTCCAGCATCAACTATTAAAAAGATAAAATTTTCAGCTCTGGGACATTTTCTTTAGTTATATTTTTGATTATTTCTTCTTATGATTCTTCGGATGACCTATTATCTTTTGATTGTATTATTATTTTCTTTTTGTATATATTTCCCTGGGAGCTCTGGTAGCATAGTGGCTAAGACACTTGCCTGCTAACCAGATGGCTGGTGGTTTAAA
>NW_006921997.1:2612337-2621588 GCF_000298275.1 Orycteropus afer afer
CCTATTGGTAATTCATTGTAACATAACAAAATTCACTTTTGGTTCATATAATGCTGTTTTTTTGAAGATAAGCTTCTTCTGAATATTCAGGAGGATGCTATTCTTCTTTTTCTTTTTTTTTTAACTGCAATTTTATTTCATGTGCTCTATATTGGGTTTATCTCACTAGATTTGTATATGTATATCAGAATGCATGAATTGGCCTTGATTTTACTGTCTTTTTGAATATAGATAATTTTTTTTCTCACATCTAGAACTGGAGGATTGTTGTAAAGATATTTTGGTCTAAATTCCAGTTGATATGAGTTCTTTAGGAGCTCTGGTGGCACTGTGGTTAAAGCACAGGGCTGCTAACCAGGCAGTTGGCAGTTCAAACCCGCCAGCTGCTCTGCAGGAGAAAGATGAGGCAGTATGCTTCTGTAAAGATTTGCAGACTGTATGGGGCAGTTCTGCTCTGTCCCGTAGTGTCGCTCTGAGTTAGACTTGACTCAATGGTAGTGAGTTTTGTTTTTTGGTTATTAGTCCTTTAATTATTGCCCTGATATAAGTTGAGGAGAGATCAACTCCTACTGAACCACCTTGTTCTCTGATATTTTGACCTAATGGAGTGCATAAAAAATGACTATTTCCAGTATTTTCTGTCCATGCTTACGTCATAGCACTTTATATCCCAAGATGCAATGAATCACAGACATGCTTTATAAATAAATGATAGAATCAGCCTGATTACTAGGCTGAAAGGCTATGATCATGTATAATTCTGTGTAGGCTAGTTTACAATCATGTTGAAAGAAGGCTTAGTAAATAATGATTATGCTAATTATGTAAAAACAGATCTTTTTCACCATCTATCACTTTAACCAGGTCCTTGTATTTAATTTTTGAATTTCACATTCTTTGGAGTATGATAAATTTCCTTAATCTGACACCCCATGGGATTCTAAGACCAAGAAATGGATGCCCAATGGGAGAGATTCCTAGTGCTTCTTAATCTTAGCTGTGTTGGAGGATTCCCAAGTGTGCACAGTCTGCTGATGGGTAAGGTTGAATTTTGGATAGATTTCAACAGGTCTATTTTTTTTAGTATGAGTCGGGGCCGACTCGACGGCACATAACAACAACAACAACAAAATTTTAGTATAAAGGAGCTCTGGTGGTTCAGTGGATAAGGCTTCTGGTTAAGAAGGTTTATGGTTCAAACCCGCCAGCTACTCCATGGAAGGCAGATGTGGCAATCTACTTCTGTAAAGTAGTACAACTTTGGAAACCCAATGGAGGTTGCTATGAGTTGGAATTAAGTTGATGGAAGAGGGTTTTCATTTTTATTTTTTTAATATTAATTTCAATCTTTTTTTAAAAAAATTTTGGTATAGGGGTCTGGGAGCTCTGGTGGCATAGTGCCTAAGGCATTTGACTGCTAATCAGAAGGCTGGCAGTTGAAACCCACCAGCCACTCCTCGGAAGGAAGACTGGGCAATCTATTTCTGCAGAGATACTACCTCAGCAACCCTGGAGGGGTTGCTATGAGTTGGGATTGACTTGGCAGCACTGAGTTTGGTTTGGTTTTATAGGGGTCAGATGGGACTTGAGGTAGAATCCTTATATTAGGTGTTTGAGTGAGTGGCATAGAAAACAGAGGGTAGAAGTGTAGGGAAAGAGCAGTGGGAGGCTGAAGGGACCGTATATAATGTGGATCTCAGAGCTCTTGGTATTTAGTGATCTACTAGGACAAAGACTTAGAGAAAGGACAGTAACAGGAGGCAAACTTCTTTAGAAGATGTAGTAAATCCAATTATTATGCCACATGGCTGTCCAAAGGCCTTTGTAAAAGAGCTGTGATTGTGCTACTGCTGTGATCAAAAATCTTCCATAGTTCTCGTTTCCTAGAGGACAAAGTGTAAATTTCTTAGCTCTTCACAGTTGGGCCTCACCCATTAATCCTCTACACATGCTATTCTTCAGCCACTCTGGGTCTTCTTTCATACCTTTGTGCCTTTGTTCATGATGTCCCTTCTGATTGGAATGCCCTCTCTTCCCACCTCTTTCTGGAAAATCCCTACTCAACAAATAGTGACTTTAATGACAGTTTTTCAGCAAAGACTTCCATTATTTTCCATTTAGAGTTAATTATTTATTCCTCTATGCTTCCATAACCTCATAATAAGAGGACTCAATAACAGTTGTATGTATGTGTTTGTCCTTTCCAAAAAACTAAGTGTG
This sequence comes from Orycteropus afer afer, assembly GCF_000298275.1. NCBI lineage: Eukaryota > Metazoa > Chordata > Mammalia > Tubulidentata > Orycteropodidae > Orycteropus > Orycteropus afer. Next base: position 2,614,558 of record NW_006921997.1, read on the forward strand.
ACTGGAATACCATTTTGAATGTATGCAGTATATAGCGCAATAGCTGCTACTTATTCATTCAATGCTCCTTGGAAGCGAGAATAGCCAGACTTCTTCTCACTTACTTTGGTCATGTTGTCAGAAGGGACCATTCCCTATAGAAGAATATTGTGTTTAATAAAGTAGAGGGTCAGTGAAAAAGGGGAAGACGCTCAACAAGATGGACTGACAGACACAGTGGCTGCAATGATGGGCTCCAGCAGAGCAAAGATTGTGAGGATGGTGCAGTACGGGGCAGGGTTTCATTTTGTTGTACACAGGGTCGCTATGAATTGGAGTTAGACTCGATGACATCTAACAACAACAAACATTCATTCAGTCAAGAAATATTTATTGAACACTCGCTCTGTGGCAAGCACAGGGCAAGGCACTTGAAATATAGAGTTGAATAAGCTAGATAAAGTCCTTGTTGTCATGGAGCTCAGTCTTGCAATGGAGTGATAAATGATAAACAAACAAATAAATAGGATAATTTCAGACCGTGACCCAAAGCAGCTATTTATAAAATGTCAAACTAAATTTTGAATGTTTGGTGCTAGCAGAAGGGAAAGCAGTAGAGGTTTTGTAGCAGTTAATTACTTTGGTAGTGCCCTGTAACAATCACAAAAATAGCCATTGTACAATAAACTTTTTTTTTTTTTTTTTAGCTCATCTGTTTGTGGATCAATTGAACTGAGCTCACTTTATCTCTGTTCACTTATGTCCGTGACTCACTGAGTTTACCTGATCTAGGCTAGACATGTTTGGGGTGGCTTATCTTTCTTATGGGACCAGCCAGATACCCCAGGCATAACTGGTAAGAGTGGAAGTTCCAATAAGCAACCCTATTCCAAGCCTTTGCTTACATCATATTCGTTACCATCCCATTGATCAAAGCAAGTCACATGGCCAAGCCCAGAATCATGTAATGAAATACTGCTTAGTTACATGGCAAAGAGTGTAGATTTATGATCCTTTTATTTAGCATGGAATGAAAAGTTGTAATAATAATCTAATCTGTGTCAGGTCTCTTGACATCGTGTGGTAAGAAGGATTGGAGCCTGCTAAATTCTCCAAGCTGTGCTTAGGTATCTCCTCTGTCTTTCCCTTCTTCCTCGGGCTCCCCTTTACCTCCTCCTTTATGTTTGTTCACTCCGTCAATCTTGTTTCATTCATTTATTCTGTGATGCTGTGGTCTCCAGCATCTGCATCTTCTTTCTAGGGAGAATATATATATGTGTGTGTCCATCTGTCTGTATGTATGTGTGGGTGGCTGTGTATGTCTTGTGCTGCTCTGCTTATAGCAGGGCAGAAGCACCAGAAAATTAATGCCAGAGAGAATTTATGCATAAATACTTCAACTCCTTTACTGAGGCCCCAGTGTTCCCCAATGGATTAAACTCCTCCCTTAACAAGAAACCCTTCATTGACTTTCTCACATCCCTACCCCTCTGCTGGTGTTCCCTGGGATCACAACTCAAATAAACTGTTGTTATGTGCCATCGATTCAATTCTGAATCATAGCGACCCTATAGGAAGGGTAGAATTGCCCGTAGGGTTTCCAAGGCGGTAGTATTTTTGGAAGCAGATTGTCACATCTTTTCTCCTGTGGAGTGCTGGTGGTTTGGAACCACCAACACTTCAGTTAGCAGTTGAGCACTTAACCACTGGGTGACCAGGGCTCCTTTAAAATAAACTACTTACATGCAAATCCTTATTTTGGATCTGCTTCTGGGAAACCAAGGAAGACAACATATAATGAAAATCTATTGTGAGCAGAAACACCTTTAGAAGTTCACCCCTACACCAGTGAATGAGTCCTGAAATAGTGCATTATTGCTGACATCAGGCTACAGAAAGAAACCAAATGGAGAGTGGAAAGAACAGGGGCTTTGGAACCAGACAAAGGTAGGTTTCAGCACTTTCTCCACCGTGTACTTTCCTAACTTCTCTGAACTTCAGTTTCCTCAACTCTACAGTGGAGACAATGCCCATCTCACATGTCAGGACTAGACACAATGACACAGGTAAAGTGCCAGATACAGTGCCTGGCACATAGTAAGTATTCAACTAAACCAAATGAAACCCATTGCTGTCAAGTCATTCTCAATCATTGTGTGTTAGGCTGGGTTCTCTAGAGAAGCAAAACAAGTAAAGCTTATATATATAGAAAGAAAGCGAAATTTATCTTAGGAAAATGGCTCACAAAGCTGTCCAGTCCCAAGTTCTTGGATGAAACATCAAGATGGAGGCTTTTCCCGACTCTTGCAGCTGCAGAGGCTGACGAGCTCAAGGTAGGCAGGCAGTATACCAGCTGTTGACCCCAACGAATGACAAATCCAAGATCTCCAGGCCGAATGGTGGACCCGTTTGCTCACAGACAGTTGTAGGAAGTACAACAGGTTCCTGAGCCACAGAAGAGTGTCTCTTTTCCCCAGAATGTCCATAAACAGATTGGAAACAGGCCAAACTCCTAGGGAAATTCCTTTTCAACTGACTGGCTGCTCAAAACATATACATCCAATCTCATCATGGGAATAACTCACATCACACTTGCTTAAACCACTCAGAATTGTGGTCCAGCTGAGTTGACACACAGCTTCAACTATCACACAAAGCAAACCTATAGAACAGAGTAGAACTACCTCACAGAGTTTCAAAAGCTGTAAATCTTTACAGAATCAGACTATCATCTCTTTCTTCTGCATAGGGCCTGGTGGGTCTAACTGCTGACCTTTTGGTTATAGTCAATCACTTTAACCACTGTGCCATCAGTACTCCTTATTCAGTAACAAGTAGCTATCATTATAGTCAAGACACCATTTCCTTTCAGATAACAGTGATAATAACATTTATACAGCACTGTGACTAGATATTATCTCACTTAACCTTTATACATGTTTACAGGGGAAGTATTATTTTCAGACCATTTTACAGAAAACGATGCTAAAGATCAGTGAAGCCAAGAGACTTACCCACGATCACTTAGTCAGCACTGGGCATCAGAAACACAACTTCTGACTTCAAAATCCGTGTTCTTTCCATCATACCTTGTCTTCCATCAGCCATTTTATTGATTCTCTGTCTGCTTATCATAAGCTCCTCAAGGGCAAGAATAGATTAATTTTCCTTGTGGATTCTGGGGCTCCACTCAGGGAATTTGGTTATTGAGAAAAGAATAAATAATTGTCAGGGGAGAAGATAGTTTGTAGGAGAATGTAGTCAATTCAGCTGAGAAATCACCAAGGGTGAAGACACATGCAAAGCTGGCACCAGAGCTCAGGCCTTGAGGCTCAAGACACCAGAGCTCAGGCCTTGAGGCTGTTTCTTTAATGATATTAACAACTAATATTTGTCTAGCACTTTGCAGTTGTCAAAGTACTTCCTGATGTTTAGTCTCATTTGATTCCTACAATAGCCTGTGCTCTGAGGTAACTTCTTTTGTCACCATTCTTAACTCCAGAAACTGAGGCTCAGAAAGGATAATGGATTGGCTTGAAACAAACCATGTAGTATAAGTAAGAGCCAAAAGACATCTGGAACCCAGCTCTTTTTCACCAAGGCAAGCTTAATTTCCGTCACAGTAGTGCCTAAGGCATGTGACTGCTAACCAGAAGGTTCAAACCCACCAGCCACTCCTCAGAAGGAAGACTTGGCAATCTACTTCCATAGAGATACTGCCTCAGAAACACAAGGAGGGGTCTCAATGAGTCAGAACTGACTCTATGGCAGTGAGTTTTTTTTTTTTTTTTTTTTAAAGCCTTGGATGTAGGCAGAGCCCAGGTGACATCAGCTTTGGGAATGAGCTGGACCCAGTTGGCAGGTGACTCCTGATGGAGAAATGCCAAATGCCAGAGTTTGTGAGGTGGAATATTTTTGTACACTAGTAACGACTAGAATTTGCAAAGTGCTTAGCAGTTAAAGCACATTCACAAGTACTGTTTTAACTAATTTTTACAACTACGAAGTCATCATCCTGTTTTAGGGAAGAAGAAACTTGAGTTCAAAGAGGTAAAATGACTTGCAAGGGACATCATTGGCAATTGCCTGAGGCAGGATTTAAACTGGGATCCTTTGATGTCAAACCCCTGACTCCCTCCACCACTCCATCCTGCCTGATCCTAAAAGCAACCTACCATTAAATGAAGACATCACTTACCTTTGTCCTCAGCTTGTTCTCAGAGAAAATCTTCCTTTCTGCCCTTTTTTCCTCTTTGTTGTTGTTGTTGTTGTTATGTGCTGTCCAGTCAGACCTGACTCATAGTGACCCCTCCTTGGGTTTCTGAGGCAGTATCACTATGGAAGTAGATTACCCAACCTTCCTTCCGAGGAGTGGCTGGTGAGTTTGAACCACCGGCCTTCTGGTTAGCAGGCAAGTGTCTTAGGCACTACGCTACCCGAGCTCCTTTCTCCTCTTTAGTCCTTACTCATGGAGCCATGGTGGCATAGTGGTTAAAGTGCTCATCTGCTAACGGAAAGGTCAGTGGTTCATGGGAGAAAGATGTGGCAACACCAGTTTTGAAAAAGATTGACAGCCTTGGAAAACTTATGTCCTGTAGGGTCACTATGAGTTGGCATCTTCTCAATAGCAATGGGTTGGTTTTGGTTTGGTTTGGTTTTGGTTTAGTCCTTAGTGAAACCCAGAACAGCCTTCATGAGGGGCAGGAAAGAGGCCCCAGGGGAGGTCTTGGAAAGAGCACAGAGCTTCCCATTTGCTAATGAAAATCAGCTGGCCATCTACAGCTACCCTCCATCGGCCAGGCTCAGCAAGGGCTATCACTAAGTTAGAAGTGCAACTTCAGAAGCAGACAATTCTCCCAAAGTAGGAAATGATGTGGCTTCCAGTGCAGGATGGAGTCCACTGGTCTTCTGGGCTGAGGCTTCTGTTCATCTGTTGTCCATACAATTGCCTATCTATCCACAAGGGAACGTGGTAATGAGGACAGGAGAAGGAAAGGAAATCTGGCCCTGCCATACTTCCTTCGGAATGAGAAACAGCTCCCTGCTTGTAAACAACAGAGCATCTGAGGGGAGACCAACCTTGGTACCACATCAAGCCAGGGAACTTCTATATCAGTTGCAGAATCTGGGTGTTTATTTTTCTTTGCTTGTATTGCAAATTTATAACAAGCTGAGAAAAAAGGCAGACCTCTCTTTTTTTTTCAGTTGGCCTCTCACTCTCTTCCCAACAATGTCTGGGTTTTCCTCAAAGCTACCAAGTGCTAATTTGAAAAATATGTTGCCAACAAGTGGGAGAAAGCAGGCATCCAATGTGAAATGCCCTCTGGGGCATGGAGGAGCTCCCAGACAGACAGACACACACACAGAGAGACAGACAGAGAGAGAGAGAGACAGAGAGACAGAGAGGGTGAGAACCAGGGCTTAATATCCTTTGAGCAATGGAAGGCAATGGGGGGTGGGGAGAAGAAATGTGGACTAATGGAGATAATGAGGAGCCCACCTTGAGCTGGGTAGCGACTTAGGCTGCTGGATGAAATCGTCTGCTGTCTTTAATCTCATTGTTGGTATTTTTCACTACCTCTCTCAGTGTCCTCAAAATTACAACTCATAGTGCCTAAGGCATTTGACTGCTAACTGGAAGGCTGGCAGTTCAAACTCACCGGCCACTCCTGAGAAGGAAGACTGGGCAAACTACTTTTGTAGAGATACCGCCTTGGAAACACAGGGAGGGGTCACTATGAGTCGGGATTGACTCGACAGCAGTGAGTTTTGTTTTGGTTTTTTAGAGACAAATTTATTTTAGGATTACATATTAGGAAATATTTGCATGTTTTGAGGAACTGATATATTTCTCTCTTCTCATGGATTAAAACAAACAAACAAACAAAAACTATGTCACTAATTCAATTTTTAGTGAGTCAGGATCTTAGGGTCAAATTCACACCTCAACCAGATCTATGGTGAGGATCCCACCATCTGCTTAACCATATCCTGTTTTTTTCCCTTTAGTTCATGTCTCTTATTCTAATAAAATTTAGTTTTTTGGTTTTGATAGTTTAAAAATGAATATTTTACTGTTTTGTGTATATTGCTCATATGCAAGTTCAAGTTCAAGATGAAGAAAATTGAAACAGGTCCAAGAGAGCCAAATGATGACTGGAGTATATCCTGCCTGAATTTAAAGGATATCTCAAGAATACATTTGACACATTGAACACTATGACTGAAAACCAGACAAGTTGAGGGATGACATAAAGGATATCTATCACATATGAAGAAAGCAAAAGGTCATTAAAAAGATAGGGAAGGAAGAAAACACCAAAATGGATGACAGACTAGACTCTGACAAGTGCTCTTGAGTGTAGAGGAGCTTAAGTGAATGGAAGAAATGATGAAGAAAAAGAGCTGAACAGAATTTTAAAGGGGAGCTCGAGAAGACAAAGTAAAGTATTATAGGGACTTGTGCAAAGGCATGGAGTTTGGAAACCAAAAGGGAGGAACATGCTTGGCATTTCTCAAGCTGAAAGTCTGAGGAAAAAATTCAAGCTTCATTTGGCAATATTGAAGGACTATATAGGCAAAATATTGAATGACGTAGGAAGCATCAAAAGAAGATGGTATACCCAGAATCATTGTACCAAAAAGAATTGGTTGATGTTCAAATATTTCAGGAGGTAGTATACCATCAAGAGCCAATAGACCTGAATGGAAGAAGTCCAAGCTGCACTGAAGGCATTGCCGGAAAACAAGCCTCCATGAATTGACAGAATACCAAATGAGATATTTCAATAAATGAATGCAACATTGGAAGCACTTACTCATCATGCCAAGAAATTTGAAAGATAGCCACTTGGCCAACTGATTGGTAGAGGTCTACATTTGTGTCCATTACAAAGAAAATTGATCCAACAAAATGTGGAAATTATTGAACATTATCATCACTATCATATACAAGTAAAATTTCACTGAAGACAAAAAACAATTGCAGCAGTACATTGACAGAGAACTGCTAGAAATTCAAGCTGAATTTAGAAGAGGATGTGGAATGAGGG
>NW_006921997.1:2622523-2628143 GCF_000298275.1 Orycteropus afer afer
AAAAAAAAAAAGACCACTTTAAAGTGTTAAAAAGCAAAGATGTCACTTTGAGGATTAAGGTGCACCGAGCTAAGGCTTGGTGTTTCCAACTGTCTCATATGCATGGGAAACCTGGACAGTGACTAAGGAATCCCGAAGAACTGAGGCCTTCGAATTATGGTATTGGCCAAGAATATTGAATATCGCATGGACTGTCGTTAGAACAAAGAAATGTGTCTTGCTAGAAGTATAGCCAGAATGCTCCTTGGAAGCAAGGATGGCGAGGCTTTGCCTGACATAATTTGGACATGTTATCAGAAAGGGCCAGTCCCTGGAGGACGTGATGCTTGGTAAAGCAGAGCTTCGGTGAAAAAAAAAGGAAGACCCTCAGTGAGATGCATTGACATTGTGGATGCATTGACATCGTGGCTGCAACCATGGCTGAAATGTAGCAACAGCTGTGAGGATGGTGCAGGCTGGTCAGCGTTTCATTCTGTTGTACATGGGGTTGTTATGAGTTGGAAATGAGAAGACCAAACAACAACAATAACAACAACAACAGCATTTATATAAACAGCTTCAAATTCTGTGTGGAATGAGGCACTATACAAGTAAATACATAAAAATAGCCATAAATAAACTTTACTAGAGCAGCCTTTAGCAAAATGATTATGCAAGGAAAGGAACCCTAAAATTGATTTCAGGCTTTCTCCTCCTCTACGTCAAATTCCATCACCTTGTTCCCTGGCTGGAGAGTACTTTAAGAACAGGCTAAGAGCTCTTTGACACCCTTCAAGCTAGGAACTGAATTTAACCCCCACGACTCAACTGTCAGCCAAACAATAGACAAGCCTCTAAGGTGCCTGGAAATACCAAGAGGGTTTACACTCATTAGAACAATCAAGTATATGAGATCAGGAGGGTAGTATTTACTTAGGGATAGAGCTGGGAAGGCAGGAGGGGATGGGAGGGAAGGACAAAGAACGGGGTGGGCACAGGGAGGAAGGGGAAAGAATGCTGTTACAGTGGGGGGAGGTTGCAGTAAATATCACAAAATCAAGTATGTATGGATTGTTGAATGGAAAACCAATTTGTTCTGTAAACTTTCACCCAAATAACAATTTGGAAAAAAAAAAAAAAAGAAAAAGAAAAGAAAGAAAGACAGAAAGAAAAAGCTAAGAGAAGTGGATTTAGTGAGTGGCTACTCACCTCTTGTTCTGCTTGTTGACAGAGCACCCAAATCCGAGGGCATAGGATTAAATTTGAGCATTTCAGAGAGATCTTGTCCTTTGGTTCTTCTGTGTGCTTTCCAACCTACTGTCTGAAGTTTTTTAAGAATTGGAAAGAGCATGCGATTCAGAGGCCAAAGACTCCAAAATTTATAGATCCACTTGTGTGGACTGGGCTGGTTATTTAACTTCTCTGACTTTCTGCAAAGAGGGGAAAATAGTAACAACCCTTTGGTGATGCAATGTTAAAGCACTTACAGTGGTTAAGTGCTCAGCTGCTAACCCAAAAGTCAGAAGTTCAACCCACCAGGGGATCTGTGGCAGAAAAGATGTGGCAATCTACTCCCATATGGATTATATCCTAAGAAACCCTCTGGGATGGTTGTACTCTGTCCCTGTAGGGTTGCTATGAGTCAGAATTGACTTGATCGTACACACAACAATAAGGTTTATTTAAATACAAAGTGAAAATGAAGGAGGAAGGGGAAAGCTCTATGTAAATTAGAGGGCACTACATAAAATCTCCTTTCATTATCATCATGACTTTAGGGTTCTTTACAATCTTCCCCCAACCTCCATTTACAATCTTATTTCATAGCATTCCTTCCACCATCCCAGCACCCATTATGATCCAGCCATTCCTGGACCATTTGTCTGCCCGAGCTGCCCTACTTCTTACCTTCTTTGCATGGTGGACTCCTGTGCAACCCTCAAAGCCCATTTCAAATATTGTCACCTTAATGAAGCCATAATCCTGCCCTTCACAATGAAGACATTACTCTTTCCTTACGCTTGGTCACCAAAGCACCTGGTTCACATCATTAATGTTGTACTTATCCCATTGTATTGCACATGGTTGTTTTCCTTCTAGTCGCTTTTCAGTGCAACTCCCTTGTGACAGAGAGTGGTTTGTTCATCTCTAAATTTCTAGCACTTGCTTCAAGATACTAACTCACAAACTAAACACTGGTGCATTTTGATACCTGTGAGTGGAGAACAAACTTTTCTCAAAATCCATCCATACCTCTGCTATATTTTGTGCTACAGTGAACGAAGTTACTAAAAATGAAATACTAGGCACAAGTGAGGAGCTCTGGTGGTGCAGTCGTTAAGCACTTGGCTGCTGAGAAGTTGTAAGTTCAAGCTTACTAGCCACTATATTGTAGAAAGATATAGCAGTCTGCTTCTGCTGTAAAGATTTACAGTCTTGGAAACCCTATTGGGCAGCTCTACTCTGTCCTTAGAGTTGCTTTGAGTTGGAATTGACTTGACAATAGGTTTATTTTTTGGCTTCCTGTTGAAAAAGATCTGTGGGTTTGTTTTTTTTTTTGGTGACTATAGCAGCTCTGGGAGCTCTGGTAGCGTAGTGGCTAAGGCACTTGAATGCTAACCAGAAAGCTGGCGGTTCAAATCCACCAGCCACTCCTCGGAAGGAAGATGGGGCAATCTAGTTCCGTAGTGATACTGCCTTGGAAACCCAAGGAGGGGCCACTATGAGTCGGGTTTGACTCGACGGCACATACCAACAACAGCAACATAGCAGCTCTAGGAGCCCTGGTAGTGTAATGCCTAAGGCATTTGACTGCTAACCAGAAGGCTGGTGGTTCAAACCCACCAGCCACTCCTTAGAAGGAAGACTGGGCAATCTACTTCCGTAGTGATACCACCTTGGAAACCCAAGGAAGGGTTGCTATGAGTCGGATCCAACTCAACGACATTGAGTATAGTAGCTCTGGTGGCATAGTGAGTAAGATATTTGGCTGTTAACCAGAAGGTCAGTGGTCAGACCCACCAGGTGGTCTGAGGGAGGAAGATGAGGCAATTTACTTCCATAAAGATTTATAGCCTTGGAAACAGAATGGGGGCCACTATGAGCTGGAATCAACTTGATGGCAGTGGGTTATCAAATGCAGATGGACAGATGCTCCCAATTTTCTCTGAGGACTCAAGAGCAGAGCTATTCAGAAAAGTTTTTCTGATTTCTACATCTGAGACCCACATTAGTACCTGACTGGTACAGTTTTAAGGAGTTCTGGTGGTGTGGTGGTTAAGACATTTGTCTGCCAAGCAAAAGGTCAGTAGTTTGAACCCATCAGCCACTCTGTGGAAGAAAGTTGAGGCAGTCAGCTTCTGTAAAGGTTTTCAGCCTTTGCAAGCCTATGAGTGTTGCTGTGAGTCAGAATCAACTCTATGGCAGTGAGTTTGGTTTGAGGGCAGTTCTGGATGTTTTTGTTATAAAAAGGAAGTAAGACCAATTGGCCTGTGGTAGAAACAGAAAAGCAGAGAGATTTGGAACCCATACATCAGCTACCAGGGTCCCCAAGGCAGCGCCACCATCTTCCTAGTTGGGTGGCCATGGGTAAGCTGTTTGATCTCCCTGTGTCTCCTGGTTTGCAAAATAAGGATACTAACAGAAACTACTAATTATGTTTGTTTTGAGAATTAAATGAGATAATGTAGGTAAGAACTAAGGACAGTGCCTGGTACATGGTAAGTACTCAAGAAATGTTCGTTCTTTTCATAATGTAAGTGCAATTTCATTTGAACACGGAAGAATTAAGTGGTCCCTGAGTTTCAGAGTTCCAACAGCTCTCTCCTTCCTCCTAAGTGGAATTGTGCACTTGCCTTGTGTGGACAAGCGGAACCTCCCCTGGGCTGCAGGGGCAATCTAGGAGTGACGGGCCCCTGGTGTGCCCTGACAGAGGGTGCATGACCTTGCTCTGCTCTGCTCATACCTCATCAAAAGTGTTGCCTTATATCGCCATGCAACATTTGGGGCACAGCATGGACAAAGAGGTCATGTTCAGAACTCGTAAGCTTTGATTTTCATATCTATACCATAGACAATACTCCCTACTTTCCATAATCATCAGAAAGAACAAATGACATATAGTATGTGAAGACACCTTGTAAACCAAAAAGCAAAACAAACCCATTGCTGTCAAGTCAGTTCTGACTTAACATGACCCTATATCACAGAGCAAAAAGGCCCCACTGGGTTTCCAAGGCTGTAATTTTTAAGGGAGCAGACTGTCACATCTTTCTCCCATGGAGCTGCTGGTAGGTTCAAACCACCAACCTTTCAGTTCATAACTAAGCACTTTAACCACTGTGCCACCAAGTCTCCTTATAAACCAAAAAGAGCTGTCTATATCTTTGTTAGGAGCCCAGCTCTACGGTGCAGTGGCTAAAGTGTTAGGTTGCTGACTAAAAGGTCAGTGGTTAGAACCCACCAGCTGCTCTGGGAAAAAAGATGTGGTAATTTGCTTCTGTAAATATTTATAGCCTTGGAAAACGTATGGGACAGTTATATTCTGTCCTATAGGGTTGATAAGAGTTGTAATCAACTTGATGGCAATGTGTTTGTTTTTTCTGGCTTTATAACTTTGTTATTATTATGATGGGCCAACCTAAAGTTCAGTTCAGTCCCATGGACAACACCACCAAAACAAACATGGGTGTGTTTAATGGCTAACCACATTGTATCAATAGCCATCAGGCCCATATGTGGGGTATGGAAGAGACGTGATAGAAGACGGATTGCTGTGATTCCTTTCAGTGCTTGAGCTAGGTGTGGATTTTATCCAAACAAAGTAGAGGGGAAATTCACTCCAGCTATGGATCAAAACTTGGAGTCATCTCTCCAAGTTGACAGGGAACTACTATCACCTTTGCTGACCTAAGAGAGCTGCTTGTTGGATTATGGAAGGTTGTCAGAGAAATATTTTGTTCACTTAGCCAAGGGAGCTGCATCAGCATTTTCAAAGATTGCTGAACTCGACGATTTCCAGAGCCCTACATCTTCTCTCCGTCAGGACACCACTGCAGTGGTTAGGACGAGAGAGAACGAGACAGTTCCGACAGGGGCTTGCTGATTTAAACCCGGTCCCTGCTCACCGTGATAACGGGCATCAAAAGAGTGGAAATTTCACTCTGCCTGCGAGTGCTCCTCATTTGGGCAATGGCTGTGTTCCTGAAGATTTGTGTACAAACCAGATTTTTGTAAATCAGATCATTTAAAAGCTGTCTGGAAAAATCACCATTTGAAGGGATTCACTGAGGAGTCTGAGAGACTTCTTGTGATGGCAGTTTTACATGGTTTGTAAATTTGAGTAAGTTGGATTGTTTTTGAAACGGGGGCAACACTTGCAAGTAACCAAATTGTGCTTGCTTTCAAGTTTACTACAGGTTTCTTAGATATTAAAGCTTGCTCATATTATCTTGCATTTATACTGGACTTTGTTAAATATTTCCAAGTTCTGGATTTCATTGGAAATGAATTTAACTAAATTAATCAGGATAGTTTGGTCTGTTAGGAGCATAGTGTAAATCCAGTTCTTCAGCATTTCATGAAGCAAACACTTATGTCTCTTCCAGAGTGGAGCTGGCTCTTAAATATCCACAAAATTCTG
>NW_006921997.1:2628768-2642231 GCF_000298275.1 Orycteropus afer afer
GTGGGTGTTGACTGTGGATCCAAGTAAAATGAAGTCCCTGACAACTTCAATCTTTTGAGGCATATAGGGAGTTTTGTTTATTTAACATTACTTACTTTTTATTGATTTATTTTATTGTGATTTGGGTGAAAGTTTGCAGAGCGAATTTATTATCCATGCAACAGTTCATACACATTTTGATTTGTGACATTGATTGCAGTCCTCATGAGGTGAAAGCTCTCTTCCCAGTGGTTACCTTTCCCTGTGTCCCTCTTTTTCTATGCATTCTTGCCCTCTGAGCTGTCTCCCTATGCAAATACTGCCCTTCTAGAAGGTCTCCCATGGTTGATTGTTCTGAAGAGTGTACCTACCTGATGTTCATGTTATAGGCCTGTCTATTGTTTGGCTGGAAGCCACAGGGGTGAGTTCAATTCCAGGCCCAAGAATGACTAAGGGCCATAGTCTCAGTGGTTTCACCAGTCACAATCAGACATAAGCCTGGTCTTTTTTTTAATGCAAACTTACTTACTTTTAATATGTATCTTGTATGTTGGGAAAGGAGTCTGCCTACCAGCTTTGCCCTGGCTACACTATGTTGAGGATCTGCCCTCTTCCTGTCATTTTCATACATGACCTCACAATAGATATTTTTTTAACCCACTTTACAGGGCAAGAAACTGAGGCTCAAAAAATGTAATGACTTGCTTGATGTTAGCGATCTAGAAGATTGTAGATCTAAGACTCAAAACCAGAGATTCTGTTCTTTAATATCACCAAGTAACCAGTGAATAAAATTGACTACTGGTTTCAATCAAGAGCAAAGGTTATGGGAACAGAGGGGAGGATTTCAAGCCGGTGACTGAAGATAGAGTTGGCGAAGAATGAAAAAGCTCCTTAATATGGTTATCGTAACCATATGGCTACCATTTATCAAGTACTCACCATGAGCCAGGCACTGTCTGCTAAGTGTTTCTCATTAGAACTCACAGAATTCCCATGAAATACTGTCTTATTATCCAATTGCACAGATGAAGAAATTGAGGTACTGAGATTTAAGCTGACTTGCCTCAGGCCATATAACTTAATAAGCAGGGTTGTTTGGACTCAAACTATTTCTATCTTCTCTAAAGCTTATACTCTTTCCATAATACTCTGCCACTCACCATCCAGACTCTTGAAATGTAAATGCTTTTGCCCATTAATAACAACTGGAATTTAGGCCCAAGTCCAAGACTTGTTCAATAATATCTAAGGCCACGAAGCCATACAACAATGTACTTTGAAGCTAAAAAAAAAAAAAAAAAAAATTTCTTACCAACAAAAAACCAAACTGCTTTGATGCTGTGAAAGAAGTAAAATACATAACTTATCTTCCTTAATATGCTACAGAGCCTTAAAATACAGCAAGCTAGTTTTTTAGAAATAATTTTTATGTAAGTTGTAAGTACACATAGTTTAAGACGTCAAGGAGTTCTACATGACATAACGGAAAACAGCAGTTTTCTGCCTCCTCCTCTTCCCCTACCCTAGTCCCACTTCTTGGAGCCATCACTTACTTTTGCCTTCAGGTTGAAGATGTCATGTATGTACTGCCATTTCTTAATATTTTTTCTTTTTAGTTTTACTTATTATTTGTTGTCTTCCTACCACAGAAGATGAGGATTTAGCTCTTATCCCTTTTAAATCACCCCCTTCCACTAACATCTCACTTCTTCTGTCTTTTTGGAAAAGTTAGGCTGTGTTTTTTTGTTCCACAGAGATTCAATGTTTACATTATTAAAATTGTGAAAATACTATTTACACTTGAGCCATAGAATTAATTTGATTAAGTTTCCTTTCCTGTGCAAATTCTAATTTTCATGGATCCGTTAATGGTCTTGTTCCTGTTTTCTTAGTTTTTCAAGACAAAAAAGTCCAATTCTAGACTATAGCCAGAATTCCTAAAAGTCAAAAAGGAAAAGCCAGGAAGCTAGTAGAAACTTGGGCAAAAGTATGAATGCAGAATTCAAAGGAGAAAAAACCCATATGATTACCAAGCCAATAAAGAGATGTTCAATCCCATTAGTGATGAAAAAAATGAAAACATCAAAACATTACTTTACCCTGCTTAGACTGGCCATAACTGGAGAGTGGGGGGCAGGCATGTGGCAATACAGGAACTTGAACATTTCACTAGTCCAAGCATTGACTGGGGCAGCAATTCCGGAGAGCACTCTGCCACTCCTTAGTCAGCTATACCATACTCCAGGATGTATACCCTATAAAAGTCCCTACCTTAGTTGTGGTAGCAGGAAGGTGGAGACAATCTAGATGTTGAGCATTAAAGAACAAGATAAGGAAATCAAACCGAATCCAAACTCACTGCTGTCCAGTCAATTCGACTCATAGTGAACCCTCCCTGGGCTTCCCAGGCAGTATCCCTACAGAAGTAGATTGCCCAGTCTTCCTTCCGAAGAGCATCTGGTGACTGGAGATGCCTTTGAAGAAAGGCTACCAGGCTACTGAAAACCCTATGGAGCACAATTCTCCTCTGATGCACATGAAATCACCATGTGTCTGAATCAGTTCAACTGCAACTGGTTTGGTTCTTTTGGTTTACAGTATTTTGACTTCCTTAGAGTTCACAAGGGAGCTCTGGTAGCATAATGGCTAAGGCACTTGACTGCTAACCAGAAGGCTGGCGGTTCAAACCCACCAGCCACTCCTCGGAAGGAAGATGGGGCAATCTACTTCCGTAGTGATACTGCCTCGGAAACCCAAGGAGGGGTCGCTATGGGTCGGGTCCGACTCGACGGCACATAACAACAACAACAACAACAACAAGAGTTCACAATGATTTAAGGTTTTTTTTTGTTGTTGTTTGTTTTGTTTAGCCTACTTTTCTGTACACTTTTCACTAATTCATTCCTAGACTCTCTGCCAGAAGTGTAGACCTCATCCCTTTATATTGATCTATCTGTTTCATATTTTCTTTCTTCTTTTTTTTTTTTTTTATTTTTGGCGACATTCCTTTTGGAGTGTTTTGTTCTCTTCCAATTTGAACTCTTCCTCGTGAAGCCTTGCTGCACAGCTCTTGCCCCCTTCAGCATCATCTTGGGAATCCCTTTCCCCTTTGTCCTGTCTAATGACCTGTTTATTTCATGTAACTCACATATGCTCCCTAATTTGGTAGAACATATCTTCGAGTACCTTGCTGAAAAGTGTGCTTGGGAGGAAAATATGTTTGAGACCTTAAATATCTGGAAATCTCTTTATTTTACTCCTTCTTTATTGATAACTTGGCTGACTACAGACTTGTAGATTGAAAATAATTTCCCCTTCATAATTTTGAAGGCATTTCTTCTTAGTATTATTGATTTCAATATTGCAGTCAAGATTGGATTCCATTTTTATTTCTGATCATTTGTATATTCCCGCCCCAAAACTTTCCACTAGCAATTTAGTATCTTTTCCTTTTCCTTCAAAAAACAAAAAGCAAACAAACAAAAAAACCACCAAAAACCAAATTCATTGCTGTTGATCCTTAGTATTCTTAAAATTCTCAATGATGTGCCTTGGAATACTTTTTAGATCTGAGAAATTTCCTCTAATGATATATTTCTGCCCTATAGTTTTTCCTTTCTTTTTTTCTGGAACTACTATTATTGGCCTCCCAGACTGTTGTTCCATTTTTTTTTTTTTTTTTTTAATCTTTTCCTCCTGTTTCCTCTCTCTGTACCATTATTGTAAGGTTTCGGTAGTACAAATGGTGTATGGTCATCTACTAACTGCAAGGTTGGTCGTTTGAATGCACCCATGGCACCACCAAAGAAAGGTGTGGTGATCCCCTTCCCTAAAATTACTGCCATTCAAAATCCTATGGAGAGCACTGTTCTACTCAACACACGTGGGGTCACCCTGAGTCAGAATATACTCAATAGCAATGGGGAAAAAAATCATTATTTTATACTTTCTGGGAGATCTCTTCACTTTATTTTCTAACCTTTCTATTGATTTTATTCCTTCTCTGTTTGGTGCTATCGAGGCAGCACTGACTCATAGTGACCCTGTGTACAACACAATGAAACACTGCCTGGTCCTGTGCCAACCTCACAATCCTTTCTATATACAAGCCCATCATTGCAGCCACTGTGTCAGTCCATCTCGTTGAGGGTCTGCCCCTTTTTTGCTGACCCTCCACTTTACCAAGCATGATATCCTTCTCCAGAGAATGGTCCCTTCTGACCATATGACCAAAGCAGATGAGACCAAGTTTGGCCGTTCTTGCTTTTAAGGAGCATTCCAGCTGCACTTCTTCAGGACAGAGTTGTTCCTTTCTCTGGCAGTCCGTGTTATTTTCAGTGTTCTTCACCAACACCATAGTTCAAAGGTATCAACTCTAATTTGAGACTGAAGAAGAGTTACTCACTGTTCAGCCTTCACAGGCACATGAGGCAATTGATCATACTATGGCTTGGGTCAGGCACACCTTAGTCTTCAAAGTGACATCTTTGCTGTTCAGCACTTTAAAGAGATCTTTTGCAGCAGATTTGCCAAGTGCAATACGATGTCTGATTTCTTGGTTGGTGCTTCCATGAGTGTTGATTGTAGATCCAAGTAGAATGAAATCCTGATAACTTCCATCTTCTCTGTATTTATTGTGATGTTGCTTCTCAGTCCGGTTGTGAGGATTTTTGTTTTATTTATACTGGGGTGTAATCCACATTAAAGTCTGATCTTTGATCTTCATCTGTAAGTGCTTCAAGTCATGTTCACTTTCAGCAAGCATGATTATGTCATCTGCATACTACAGGTTGTTAATGAGTCTTCCTCCAGTCCTGAGGCTGCATTCTTCTTCATCTAGTCCAGCTTCTTAGATTATTTGTTCAGCATAGAGATTGAATAAGTATGGGGAAATGATACAACACTGATGCACATCCTTCCTGATTTTAAACCATGCAGTATCTTTTTGTTCTCTTCGACCAACAGCCTCTTGGTCTATGTACAGGTTCACATGAACACAATTAAGTGTCCTGGAATTCCCAATCTTTGCAATGTTATCCATAATTTGTCATGATCCACAAGGTCAAATTCTTTTGCATAGTCAATTCCCTACTGCTTTTAATTTAAAAATTCTTCTTTTATGTAGAAAAATTCTTTTTTATGGATGCCTACTCTTGTTTTATCCTTACAATATTCTTATTTATTTCCATGAAGAGCTTTGTTCTGTCCTCTGAGATCTTTTTCTCTTTGTTGTTTTAGTCTCTTTTACATCAGAAGCTTTCCCTCTGATATCTGGTGATCTGGGGCTGTTTGTTCAGAGTAAGACATTAAAAATTTAGGGAAATAAACATTCTTTGAGTGAAGACAGGACTTGTTAACTGTTGAACTTCACTGTGGGGCGATTTAGGAGGCCTGTGCAAAGGCCAAAGCAATGATTTTCTTTGAGTCTTTGCTACTTTCCCCAGAAATGAATCTTCTAATCTTCCACCTGGGAAGATTGACTTCCTGCATTCCTGCTTGACTTCCTGCATTCTTGTTGCTGAGTTGGATAAGGGGATGGAGCTTTTTAGCATTCTATATGTAGACCTCCACCTAATTCTACAGTTTCAATATAAACTCCCACACAGCTGTAGCTGGGTTCAGTGATCCAAGACCAAAGTCTCTGGTTCAATATCTTTATAGAACACACTTCTTATCTTCTGCTGGGATGGGAGGAGAGGTCACCATACTGCAGCTTCTAATCCAGCTTTCCAATGTAATCTCCTTTTTTAACCCCATTTACATCCTAACTTTCAAAATACATTGACTCTTAAATTCTTGAGCCTTCCTTTCTGGAGTTCTGCCATGCGCATAGCCCTGTTCTTGGATACTCCCATAATCTGCTCAGGATTTAGCCTTCATGAAGCTGATAAATCAATTACTACCTATGCATCTACTTTCTAGTTTCTAAAATTTTGTTCTGGTCATCTTCTTTCTTATTCTCTTGTCCTTGAGTGTTCTCTCTCTCTTTTTTATACCCTTATATCGTTGCGATAGAGATTCTATGGGCAAAATATTGAATGATGCAGGAAACATCAAGAGAAGATGGCAGGAATACACAGAGTCACTGTACCAAAAAGAACTGATCGATCTTCATCCATTTCAGGAAGTGGCATATGATCTAGAACCAATGGTAATGAAGGAAGAAGTCAAAGCTGCAATGAAAGAACTGGCGAAGAACAAGGCTCCGGGAATTGATGGCATACCGATTGAGATATTTCAACAAACAGATGCCCCATTGGAGGCGCTCACTCAGTTATGCCAAGAGATTTGGAGGACAGCTACCTGGCCAACTGACTGGAAGAGATCCATATTTGTGCCCATTCCAAAGAAAGGTGATCCCACAGAATGTAGAAATTATAGAACAATATCACTAATATCACATGCAAGTAAGATATTACTGAAGATAATTCAGAAACGTTTGCAGCAGTATATTGACAGAGAACTTCCAGAGGTTCAAGCCGGATTCAGAAGAGGACGTGGAACAAGGGATATCATAGCTGTCGTCAGATGGATCTTGGCTCAAGGCAAAGAATACCAGAAAGATGTTTACTTGTGTTTTATTGACTATGCAAAGGCATTTGATTGTGTGGATCATGACAAATTATGGATAACATTGAGAAGAATGGGAATCCCTGAGCACTTGATTGTACTCATGAGGAATCTGTACCTTGACCAGGAGGCTGTCGTTCGAACAGAACAAGGGGACGACACTACATGGTTTAAAATCAAGAAGGGAGTGCGTCAGGGTTGTATTCTTTCTCCACACTTATTCAATCTATATGCTGAGCAAATAATCCGAGAAGCTGGACTATATGAAGAAAAACGTGGTATCAGGATTGGAGGAAGAATCATTAACAACCTGAGATATGCAGAGGATACAACTTTGCTTGCTGAAAGTGAGGATGACTTAAGGCACCTACTGATGAAGGTTGAAGAATACAGTCTGCAGTATGGATTACATCTCAACATAAAGAAAACAAAAATCCTCACAACTGGACCAATGAGCAGCATCACAATCAATGGAGAGAAGATTGAGGTTGTCAAGGAATTCACATTGCTTGGTTCTACAATCGATGCCAACGGAAGCAGCAGTCAGGACATTAGACGTCGTGCAGCATTGGGAAAGTCAACTGCGAAGGAACTGTTTCAAGTGCTGAGGAGCAAGGATATCTCCTTGAGGACTAAGGTGCGCCTGACACAAGCCATGATATTTCCAATCACCTTGTATGCATGTGAGAGCTGGACAATGAATAGGGAAGACCGAAGAAGAGTTGATGCTTTTGAGTTGTAGTGCTGGCGAAGAATGCTGAAAGTACCATGGACTGCTAAAAGAACTAACAGATCTGTCCTGGAGGAAGTGCAGCCAGAATGCTCCTTGGAAGCAAGAATGGCCAGACTTCGTCTCACCTATTTTGGTCATGTTGTAAGAAGGGACCATTCCCTGGAGAAGGATGTCATGCTTGGTAGGGTGGAGGGTCGACGAAAGAGGGGGAGGCCTTCAACGAGATGGATTGATACAGTGGCTGCGATGATGGGCTCGAGTATAGCAGGGATTGTGGGGCTGGTGCGGGATCGGGCAGTGTTTCGTTCTGCTGTGCATGGGGTCGCTATGAGTCGGAAACGACTCGACGGCACTTAACAACAACATAACATCGTTGCGATGTGGCCTTGGGAGAGAAAAGTGATAAAATACTTCTGTTGAATGTTCAGTTTAATCAGAGGTCCGTATGAAGTGTCTCAGTTCTCTAGTGCTGCTACAACAGAAATACCACAGTGGATGGCTTCTACACATAGAAATTTATTCTTTTACCCCCCAGGAGGCTAATAAAACCAAAAACCAAACCCACAGCCATTGAGTCGATTAGGATTCATAGCGACCCCCATAGGGTTTTCAAGGTTATAAATCTTTACAGAAGTTGATTGCCTCATCTTCCTCCTACTTTGGACATGTTGTTAGAAGAGACCAGTCCCTGGAGACTGGGATATTGTCTCAGTTCCCTGTTGTGTTATAATTATGTGCCGTCAAGTCAGACCAGAATCATAGTGACCCCTCCTTGGGTTTCCCAGGAGTTATCACTATGGAAGTAGATTTCCTAACCTTCCTTCTGAGGAGTGATTGGTGGGTTTGAACTGTCAGCCTTCTGGTTAGCAGTCAGGTACCTTCAGCACTATGCTACCAGAGCTCCTACCTCAGTTCTCTAGTACTGCTGTATCAGGACTACCACAAGCGTATGGCTTTAACAAATAGGAATTTATTCTCTTACCGTTTAGAAGACCAAATTCAGTGTGCCAATTCTAGTGGCTGAGGGAAGCCCCTCGACCTTGAGCTTCAGCTCTGCCTCTTCTTCCAGGACCACTGGAGCTGGAGGCATCTCCTAACTCAGGTAGCTGCAGGCTGCTGAGGCTGAGGAACCTCAGGTTGGCAGGTAAAATGACACAACTCCAATATCAACAAGCTAGAGGGCAGGTCACTGGTTCAAATCTGGAAACTGGAAATAAAGACTCAGCCAAATGTAGGATCCAAACTGTGCCAAAAAGCTTAGAGACCTTTCTCAAATCTTCTCTTTACAGACTGAAAGCAGCCATATCCTGAAGGCAACTACTTAGCAGCTCAAAGCAGATTCTACCATGGAGGTGACTATAATCTCCTCATGGAGAATAACTACATCCAACTACACAGCCGCCCAAAACCACAGCCCAGCCTAATTGACACATGACCTGAGCTACCACAGATATCATGAATGGTAAAGCAGAGGGTTAGCACAAAAAAGGGAAGACCCTCAAGGAGATGGATTGACACAATGACTGCAGTGGTAGGATCAAGCATAGCAAGGATGGGGGGGATGGTGCAAGACTGGGCAGTGTTTTGTTCTGTTGTACACAGGGTCGCTATGAGTTGGAGCTGACTCCACAGCACCTAACAACAACAACAACATGTTCATTGCAGCATTACTCATAATATCTCTGGCTGCTGAGGCTGACAAATCCAAGATTGGCAGGTAAAATGGCAGATTGTTGGCTTCTAGGCTGTGAAAGAAACAATCACAAGATTGGCAGGCAATACAATAGGCCACTGCCTCAAGTCCAGGAACTGGAAATGATGATGAGCCAAATGTAGGATCCTTTCTATATCTATACTAGAAGCTGCCCATATCCCCAAGGCAATTCCTCTTCAACTGATTAACTGCTCACAGAAGATTCCATCATGGAGGAGGATTCAGTCTCATCATGGGAAATAACTATACCACAACTGTGAAGCCACTCAAAATCATGGCCCAGCCAAGTTGACACACAACGACACTTTTTAATTATTGAAACCGAGGATTTCAGAGCTACCAACTTGAATTTCAAATCCTGGTTCAGATTCTTACTAGCTACATATCTTGGGCAAGTTATTTAACTTCTCTTGTCTCATTGGTAAAAAAGGAATAATAACACCTACTTTACAGAGCTATTAGAAATGTGTGTGTAAAGTCTCTAGTTCAAGAACAAACATATAGTAGGTTCTCAGTAAGTGGCAACTTTTATTATTTTATTGTCTGAAGTTAGAGAGGCTAGTTATATATGGTTTCTTTTCTCTAGGAAAATAAATCTAAAACAGAAAGGAAATCCAAATATCAGTTTCATTGGTGGCATCAGGCAAGTGTCATCTGTACCTTCTTCCACTCATCCCAAATATAAGATTCTCTAAAAACAACTAAGTTGGAAAATTGGGTAGCGTCTCCTGTTTTTCTAACTATAATTGAATGCAGTTGTGTATGTTCAGCAGAAGCACATACATTTCCAGAAGCTGGAAAGTGGCTGGCCCCCTCCGTGAAATAGACAGTCCCTGCCCAGGAACCTTTACCTTCTCTGGACACTCCAAGTACAAGTATGATACCTTTTCTCTAAACACAGACAAATTCAAGGAAAAGCAAGGGAGGAGAAACATCTTAGACAATGGTGGCCTTTTTAGTGCATTGACCCCATGACCTGTCATCCCCACTGGAAGACAAGTTCTCATCAATTAAATTAATTCTACAATGGGAATCAATAATTTAAAGAGAAATTGGAAGAATTTACAGCAGACCCATCTCCCAGATCTGTCCCATAGAGAATGGAGTGGAAACCTCCGTAAAGGATAAGAGTGAGGAATAAGGCTTTCTTCTTGGAAGAATTATTGACATCACAAAGGCCAAATCCGATCATCTGTTACATGTCATTCTATACCCCTATCACCTTCAGAACATTGCTTACTATGTTGGTATATAAACTTTGCCTGAATCTTGTTTGAAATTAGTTTTCATTCTATCTAAAGCCTAAAGTGTACCTGTTTGCCTTGTTTAAGTTCTTGAGGTAGGTAATGAAGGAATTGTTTTTCCTCAAAGTAATTCATTCACAAACATATCAGAGTGAGGATTCCAGACTGATCAAGAAATGCCCTTTAAATTGCTACTTCTTTGATGAGAGTCTGCTCCACAGAGGTCCAATGTGGTCATGGGACTCTCATCTTCTCCCTGTTCCCACATTGATGCGATACACAATCGAATGAGTCCTTTTCTGGGTTCTTATAGCTTCTCACACCTTGGGCTTTTAGTCTGAGATGAAGGGATTCTTTCCCTGTGGGATTAGAATGCAAATCCTCCCCTAACCCCCAAAAGAAAAATCTTCCCTATGAGTTCCTCTTTTTGGAGGATCATTATTAAATTTGGATTTTTGTCAAATTTAGCATTTGCAAAGGCGAAATTCCTGTACAAAAGAGATGCCTGTTATGAGAAAAATGAATATAAAACAGACAAATGCACTATTGGAACAAATGTTTCTACTCCCTGCTGTGAGAGTTTTTCATCTCCTATTTCTTCATCTCTTTCTCTATTTCCCCATCTCTTCCTTTCTCTCTCTCTCTCTGCCTTCTTTCGTCTTTGTTTCTTCCTTTCTTTTTTTTTCTTTTTGCTTGATTAGCTTCTTTTCATTCTCTTTTTCCCCTTTTCTTTCTATCCCCTTTCCTCCTCATCTGCTTTTCTCCTTCTTAGGAATGTGACCACCTCAGCTCCATGAATTATGCAGGGCAATGTCCAAAGGTTTTCTGGAGTTACAAAAATAAGTGACTTGTATTTTTTTATCTTTAATTTTTATTGTGATTTGGGTGGAAGTTTACAGAGCATATTCATTTTCCATATAGCAGTTCATACACATTTTGTCCCATGACATTGACATAATTCCCCATGATGTAACAGCTCTCTTCCCACTTCCTCCCCGTAGTTACCTCTTCCCTATGTCCTTCCCTCCCATGCAGTCCCATCCCCTGACCTCTCTCCCTGTGCAAACACCACCCTTCTGTTCTCCCATGATTGATTGCTCCAAGGAGTGAATCTACCTGATGTAAATGTTCACCCCATAGGTCTGTCTATTATTTGGCTGGAAGCCACAGGAGTGAGTTCAATTCCAGACCTGAAGGGAAGCTAGGGGCCATACTCTCAAGGGTCTCACCAGGCTCTATCAGATCAGCGAAACTGGTCCTTTTTTTTTTTTAAATTATTTTGAGTTTTGTTCCACATTGTTCTTCTACTCTATCCAGGATCTCCTTCAATGATCCCCTTGAGTGGTTGACAGTGAAAGCTGAACAACATCTAGTTCTTCTGGTCTCATGTTCATATAGGCTGAGGATTGCATGGTTTACCAGTCCCTTGGATTAATTATGTCCATTCATCTTTGCTCTGGGCAAGGAGAGACACATTGTTGCATCTAGATGACCGCTTGCAAGCTTTTAAGATCCCAGTCACTACTCACCAAAGTAGGATGTAGAACACTGTTTTTGTGCAGCATATATTGCCAAATGCATTGCTTGATGTCCCCTGTGACCATGCTCCTGAGCCCACAGGTCCAACTGCTTGCTCCCTCTGGGTAGCTGGCCATGGCCAAGAAGCCACCACAAACTTGCCCCTTGTCAGCTCTACTATACACCTGGACATTCTTACAGCAATACAAATATACATGTAGAAACGTTGTCTGCTAACCCGACGTGATCATGGGCACACTATCCCCTGCTTAGACATACCTAATCATTCAGCTTGTCCACCCATCTATCGACCAGTAGATCAATGCTTGTCATCATTGACAATGCAGTATTGTATGTGCAAAAGGCTTCATCTTTGTTGTCTATACCTCCCGTGTACCTCTCTATGTTTTCCTCTTCCTCAGTGCCACCATGTTGATCACTCACATTTGGTACGTTGCCCTTCCTTTCACCCAAATCAATGCTTTTCTCTGCCTAACTAGCAGTGTTCCCTCCCCTCCCCTCCCACCCCTGGTAACCAACAAAGAAAGTTTCCTTCCATATATAAGCCTTTCCTTGTCTTTTTACAATATTGAACTAATATAATATTTATCCTTCTCTGATTGACTTACTTCACTCAGCATAATGTACTCCAAGTTCATCCATGTTATGTGGTGTTTTGTAGATTCTACATTATTCTGTAGTGTTGCATAGTATTTCGTTGTGTGTATGTACCATAGTTTGGTTATCCATTCTTCTGTTGATAGGCACCTAGGTTGTTTCCATCTTTTTGCTTTTGTAAATAGTGCTGCAATTAACATGGGTGTGTATATATCTGTTCTTGTCCTGGCTTTCATTTCTTTAGGATATATACCTAGTAATGGGATTGCTGGATCAAATGGTATTTATAATTCCAACTTTTTAAGGAATTGCCATTCTACTTTCCACAGTGGTTGTATCATTTTACAGTCCCACCAGCAGTATATGAAAGTCTCAGTCTCTCCACATCCTCACCAGCATTTGTTACTCTCTGTCTTGTTGAACTGTGCTATTAGTGCTGGGGCAAGATGGTATCTCATTGTAGTTTTGATTTGTATCTCTCTAATGGCCCCACGGTTACAGGTGAGGAGAGACAATTCAGGGACGCCCAAAGTAGCAGGTGGGAAGAGCAGGAGAAAGGGGATTAAAAGCCAGGAAGCCAGAGAGAAGAGCAATCAGCCGAAGGGATTAGGTGAGGAGAGGAAACTCAGGCCCGCCCAAAGCAGCAGGCCGGAAGAGCAGGAGAAAGGGGATAAAAGCCAAGAACCTGGAGAGAAGAGCAGTCAGCCTCAGGGTTACAGGTGAGGAGAGACAACTCAGGGATGCCCAAAGCAGCAGGCTGGAAGAGCAGGAGAAAGGGGATTAAAAGCCAGAAAGCCAGAGAGAAGAGCAATCAGCCATAGGGATTAGGTGAGGAGAGGAAACTCAGGCCCGCCCAAAGCAGCAGGACTGGAGAGCAGAAGAAAGGGGATAAAAGCCAGGAACTCAGACAGAGGAGCAATCAGCCCCAGGGACAACTCAGGGATGCCCAAAGCAGCAGGCCAGAAGAGCAGGAGAAAGGGGATTAAAAGCTAGGAAGCCAGACAGAGGTACAGTCAGCCACAGGGACCCAGGTGGGGGTGATACGAGAGGTCTCCAACAGCAAGACAAACTTGTCTGTCGGTTT
>NW_006921997.1:2644276-2644970 GCF_000298275.1 Orycteropus afer afer
GACTCAATGGCACTTAACAACAACAACAATAAAATGGCTAACGATCGTGAATGTTTCCTCATGTGTTTATTGGCTGCCTGAATATCCTCTTTGGTGAAGCATCTATTCATGCCTTTTGCCCATTTTTTAATTGAATTGTTTGTCTTTTTGTTGCTGAGGTGTCGAAAGTTTTCTATAAATTCTAGAGATAAATCCCATGTCAGATATGTCATTGTCAAATATTTTTTCCTACTCAGGTTCTTTTTTTACTCTTTTGGAAAAATCTTTTAAAGCACATAAAAATTTAGTTTTTAGAAGGTCCCATAAAATTGCCTCTATTTTTTCTTTGAGGAACTTTGTAGTTTTATGTTTTACATTTAAGGTTTTGATCCATATGAAGTTAGTTTTTGTGTAGGGTGTGAGGTACAGATCTTGTTTAATTTTTCTGCAAATGGATATCTAGTTTTGCCAGCACCATTTGTTAAAGAGACAATCTCTTCCCCACTTAATCAATTTTAGCCCTTTGTAAAAAACCAGCTGATTATAGGTTGATGGATCTATTTCTGTGTCCTCAATTCTATTCCATTGGTCTATGTCTCTGTCATTGTACCTATACCAGGCTATTTTGACTACTGTGGGTATGTAGAAGGTTTTGAGATCTGAGAGTGTGAGACCCCCTACTTTGTTTTTCTTCAATAGTGCTTTTCTTATCTGA
>NW_006921997.1:2647356-2662218 GCF_000298275.1 Orycteropus afer afer
TTGAACCACCAGCCTTCTGCTTAGCAGTCAAGTGCCTTAGGCACTATGCTACCAGAGCTCCTCTTTCTATGCATAGGATCATGTAATCTGCAAATAGGGATAATTTTACTTCTTCCTTACCAATGTGGATGCCTTTGATTTCCTTGTCTTGCCTTATTGCCCTAGCTTATACTTCCAATATGATGTTGAATAGAAGTAGTGATATAGGACATCCTTGTCTGATTCCTGTTTGCAGGGGGAATAGTTTCAGTCTTTCTCCATTGAGAATAATGTTGGCTGTTGGCTTTACATATAGGACCTTTATTATGTTGAGTAATTTCCCTTCTACGCTTATTTTGCCGAGTTTTTATGAGGAATGGGTGTTGAATTTTATCAAATGCATTTTCTGCATCAATTGATAGGATCATGTGGCTCTTTTCCTTTGTTTTGTTTATGTGATGTATGATGTTGATTGTTTTTCTAATGTTGAACCATCCTTGCATACCTGGTATGAACCCTTCTTGATCATAATGTATTATTTTTTTGATATGTTGTTGGAATCTATTGGCTAGGATTTTCTTGAAGATTTTTATGTCTATATTCAAGAGAGATAATGGTGTATAGTTTTCCTTTTGAGTGATGTCTTTGCCTGGTTTTCGTATCAAGGTTATGCTTGCTTCATAAAATGAATTTGGGAGGATTCTGTCCTTTTCTATGTTTTGGAATAGTTTGAGTAGGATTGGTGTCAGTTCTTCTCTGAATGTTTGGTAGATTTCTCCTGTGAAACCATCTGGGCCAGGCCTTTTTGTTTTTGGTAATTTTGTACTGACCTGTTCAGTTTCTTCTTTTGTTATGGGTCTGTTAAATTTTTCCACATCACTCTGTGTTAGTTTAGATAAGTAGTATGTATGTTTCTTGAAATCTGTCAATTTTATTAATCTCTTCAAAAAACCAATTTCTGGTCTTGTTGATTTTTTCTATTGTCTTTCTATTTTCTGTTTCATTTATTTATGCTCAAATCTTTATTATTTTTTTTTCTTCTGGTGACTACAGGCTTCCTTTTTTTTTTTTTTTTGCTGCTCTTTTTCTAATTGTTGGAGATGTTTCATTAAGGTATTGATTTTGGCTCTATCTTCTTTTTTGATGTATACATTTATTGCTATAAATTGCCCTGTGATCACTGCTTTTGCTGTGTCCCAAAGATTTTGGTATGTTGTGTTTTCATTCTTGTTTGATTCAAGGAATTTTTTAAGGTCATTTTTTATTTCTTCTATTACCCAGTCATTTTCAAGAAGGATGTTATTCAATTTACATGTGTTTGCTTTTTTTTTCCATTAATCTTCCTCTTGTGATTTCTAATTTTACAGCATTGTGGTCTGAGAAGATGCTTTACAATATTTCAGTGTTTTTAAATTTATTAAGGCTTGCTTTGTGGCCTAAGATATGGTTTATCATGGAGAATGTTCCATGTGCACTGGGAAAGAACGTATATTGTGCTGTTGTTGGGTGAAGTGCTCCGTAGATGTCTAAAAGGTCAAGTGGTGGGTTGTATTGTTTAGTTCTTCTGCATCTTGTTTGAGTTTCTTTTTAGTTATCTATCTTTCATTGAAAGTGGTACATTAAAGTCTCCTACAATGACTGTGGAATCATCTATTTATCTTTTCAACTCTTTTAAAGTCTGATTTACGTATTTGGGGTTCTTTCATTGGGTGCATAGATATTTACTATGGTTATGTCTTCTTGTTCAATTGACCTTTTAATCATTATATAATGTCCTTCCTTGCCTCTTATGGTGGCTTTTGTGTTAAAATCAATTTTATCAGAAATTAATATTGCCACTCCTGCACTTTTTTGATTGCCATTTTCTCATTATATTTGTTTCCAACCTTTGATGTTTAGTCTATTTTTGTCTTTGTCTGTAAGGTCTATCTCTTGTAGACAGCATATTGATGGGTTGTTTTCTTATCCAGTCTGCCACTCTCTTTCTTTTGAGTGGTGCATTTACTCCATTTATGTTCAGTGTAATTATCAAGTATGATTTGTTGCTGTCATTTTGTTATGTGTTTTTTTTGTGGTGTTGCTGATTTCTTTGTTCCATATAATTTTCTGTGCTGAGATAATTTTGTTTATGAATCATATTATCAGTTCCTTAATTGCTTTTCTTTTAGTATTCACTAAATATTTGTGCTTGTCCTTTTGTTATAATTTTCTTCCCAAGTTTAGAACAGTTCGTTCTATCTTGCAATTGTCTTGATTTCCTCACCATTTAGAATTTCTGTAACTACAGTATTTTTTCTGTCTTTTTGTTTTTTAATTGTCCTCATTTGCCAATTGATGTCTCTGGTTCTCTGTTTCTAATCTTGTAAGCTTATTTTACTTTGGGTACTTCCATACTGGTTTGGTTTCTGGGTTATGTCATTATTTGTGTTAATGGTTGGTTGTTGTTTGCTGTTGTTGGTTCTCTGTCCAAAGGATGCCCTTTAGTATCTCTTATAAGGTTGGTCTGGTTTTAATAAATTCCCTTAATTTCTGCTTGTCTCAAATGTCCTAATTTCACCATGATATTTGAGGGACAATTTTGCTGGGTATATAATTCTTGTTTGAAAATTTTTCTCTTTAAGGGTTTTATATATACCATTTCATTGTCTTCTTGCCTTCATGATTTCTGCAGAGAAATCAGAGGTTAGTCTTATTGGTTGCCCTGTGTAGGTAACTTTTTTGTTTTTCCTGTGCTTCTTTTAGGATTCTTTGTCTTTGGTTTTGATGAGTTTGATGGTAATATGTCTTGCTGATTTTCTTTTGGGGTCTATCCTGTTTGGGGTTCATTGGACTTCTTGAATGCATAATTATCATCTTTCATCATATCTGGGAAATTCTCTTCCAACAAATCTTTGACCATGTTCTCTGTGCTTTTATTTGTCTCTTTCTATCCCAGAATTCTGATTACATGTAGGATATTCCTCTTGATAGTATCCCACAAGAATCTTAGGCTTTCTTCATTTTGTTTTGATCTTTTTTTCTGATTTGATCCCTTTCCAAAGTAGTATTGAGGTAATTGTCTTCAATCTCACTAATTCTGTCTTCCATTGATTTGATTCTACTCCTTTGCCTGTTCAATGTGTTATCTGTAGATTTTATATCATTTCTAATTTTTCATTAATTTTTTCCTTGTACTGTCTTCAGAAATTTTTCTAGGGTTTTGTCTGTGTTTTCCTTAATTTTATCAGTGTTTTCCTTAATCTGTCTCTCAGTCTGTTGAAGGTACCTAAATATAATTCTTTTGCAATACTTATCATGGAGTTTCGATGCTGCTTCTTCTTCAGGGATGTGTTCTGAGTATGTATCCTGCTCCCTTATTTCTACTGCTTTATCTTGCTTCTTTGTGTGGATTGTGATGGCCTTTTGTTTTGAGACATTGGGATGTTTTTGTGTTTATATTTAATTGTTGATTGTTTGTTGGAGTGATTCACCCAAGATTTCATTCATTTATTTATTGTTGTATCTGAGTAAGCAGGGTACTGTGCTCCTCTATTCACTAGTTGGGAACACTTATGCACTCACCACCTGTCTCCTGGTGGGGGTGATAGAGAATGAGAGTGGGTGCACAGATCTCTGTTAGCTGTTTGTGAAGAGCAGTTAAGGGTGAGTCATGCTTGCATTGGCTATTGTGTGTAGTTAGCCAGTTGGTGCAAAAGGAAGTGGTAGCCCTCACTCAGTAGGTGGGGCTGTAAGAGGTACAGGTATCATTGGGTTGTATGGGCACAATTGCTGTCTCCCACTCAGTTAGACAAAAACAACAATAAAACAAACAAACAAACAAACAAACAAACAAAAAACCACCAAAAAAGTAAAAATGAGAACAAAAAACACACCACATAAAACACAAAGGAACAATCACCAGAAGAGAAAGAAAAGGGGGAAAAAAAAAGAGAGAGAGAGAGAGAGAGAGAGAGAGAGAGAGAGGAAAGGTAATAAATAATCAAAATATTTAAAGAAATACTTTAAAAAGAGAAAAGAAATATAAATAGAAAAAGAGAGAGGAAAAATCCTGCAATATCTTGGGAGGGGAGAATAAATAAGATAAAAGAGCTAGAGTAAGAGAATAATGAAGAAATAAATGAGAAAAATTCACAAAGAAAAACAAGGCATGGGAGGAACCACAAGAAAGAAACAAATGGGAACTAGGGAAAGGGAGTAGAACAAAAAGCCCCAAACTAGAACCTTTCTAGTCATCAGCCTCCAGTATGTCTGTGTGGTCCTTGGCAAGTGGAGCCTATTCTTAGGTTCCTGCAGTCTGAATGAGAATGCTGTAGCTTTAAATATTGAAAATGGCCACTTCTTGTAAACATTCAAAATGTCCAGACAGCTGAATCTCCACAGCTCAGTTTGTTTCCCTCTTTGTTGTTTCCCTTTTTAGTCATCAGCCACCAGTGCAGTTGTCCATGCAGCCCTTGGTGAGCAGGACCAAGTTTTAGTTTAATTCTCAGGTCCTAAGACCAGCTGGAAATATTCAAACTGTCTGTGCCATCAGGATAGTTGACAGTTCACAACTCCATTTGTTTCCTTATTCGCTGTTTTCATTCAGGTTCTTCTACTAGTTGGTGTTTAATCCACTTCTATATCCTTCTTATCAAAGTTCAGGGCTCTAGGATTATCTTCTGTATCTGTGTCAATTTGTTTCTCTTTTCTTTGTCGAAGAGGGTCTGTGTAGCTTGTCTGCGTATTTCACCATTTTACCAGAAGTCCCCTCAAATATGTGACTTGTATTCTTCATGAGTGTGTCCCTGGATGGTCTAAACAGTTTGTGCTTGACTACTATCCTAAAGTTACACACTTCAAATTCACCCAGTGGACCACCAGAAAAAGTCCTGGTAATCTACTTGCATAAAGATTACAGTCAAGAAAACCCTGTGGATCAGTTCTACTCTGAAATACATGTGGTCTTCATGAATTGAAATTGACTCCATGGCAACATGTTTTGGTTTTATTCTTCATGGAGCTTATATCTGAGAACAAACATTGAGAAATTGCTTAGGACCCACTTAGGATATTTAGGCCAAATCTATGGAATTTTATTAGAATTGTAGTTCCCAGAAGAACCCATGGGTGTTGATAGTGGGGTGGCATCTACAAAGCAGTGACCTCCCTTGGGACCTGAAAATCATTTCTCAGAAGGCACTGAGAGCCCAACAATCCCCATAACTTTGTGTACCTTCCAACCTCAGATAAATCTGAACCGATGACCTAAGGGTGAGAGGTTCTGTATAACTTGATTACATTTTTTTAAAATTCCATTTTTCCCATGAAAAGACACCTTCAGAACACATTGTCAGTTTATCTCTGCAATTTTAGACATCAAATAGCTTATTTTTTAGTTCTCTCTGGGTCAAAGAATGTTATTAAGAAGAAAAATGTAAAAAAATATTGGTTTTATAACAATTCGGTATCTAAACTGAAGGCTCTAATAAACTCACAGAAATGTTCTTACTTTGAAATTCTTTTGAGTATAGAGGAAAGATAAAAATATTATGCAGGGCAAGAGTGTCCTCAAATTTGCATTAAAATAATAAAACCAAGCATATAAAACAACCAATAGAGTGATCAATTTTCCAATATACACTTTTGGTAGGAATTACCATGTAGGTTCTAGATGTTATGAAGGTGCAATTTTACTTCTGTAGAAGATCATTTTGGAACCCAGAGTGTAAATTTTGTATGAACAGGAAAGAAGAAAATGAGAATTTCTCTTTAACTTCTCTATTCATGTAAAGATTTGTCCACTGAGATGCTTGCCCCATTTCTCAGTGCCAGCAAAAGATGTCAGATCTTATTTCAGGTCCCCAGGATTAGAAACACGTCTCTAGATATTGTGAAGTTGTATCATCAAAACAGGCACTAAGAAATTAAAACAACTGGCACAATGTAATGAAAATGAACAAGCCATTCTTTTTCTTTTTCTTTCTTTCTTTCTTTTTTTTTTTAAAGTGCATGGGAAAAAAAAAATCAATATTTTGTCTTTAAGTGCTTACACCTATGCAGGAAAGAGAGGTGGAAAAAAGAATTGTTCCATCTGTAATTTCAAGCAGGGAAAATGAGTTACAAGCATATCAGCAAAGTACAGACAGAGGTAGACCCAGTGAAGCAGAAGGAAAATGACTAACCACCATTTTCCCTTATTCCCATAACTGATTGGTCGTAAACAAAACATTCCCCCCAAAATGGGAGGAAGGAGTCTGATACTGAGCAGTGGCTACTTCTCAAGATATCTTTGTCAGCAAGATGAGTTCGAGTTATGATTTCACTGTTTCTGTGATTGACATTGTTATGGTTCTTAGAGCAGTTACCATGGAAACAGAAGGCCTTGCATGTATTTGAAGTAATTCACCTGACCTGGTGCTCAAAATGAGAGAGGGCTGGGCTCTAGCATTTTCCCCAAGCATTCTCCACAATCCTGCTGATGCAGGCTGCAGTGTTGGTTGTGATCTGAAGAGGCTGTGGAGGCAGTGCATGTGAGGAAGGATGGGAAAATGGGTAAATTCCTGCACCTGCACAGATAAATTCCAGTCGGCCAGGGTGTTAGGATGCTGTTGTTAGCTCCTAGTGCTTTCCCTTTGCTACATATGAACTTGTTTCTGTCCATTTACTCCTGGTATGTCCTGGGGAGGCCTACAGGAAACATGCTGAAATTAATTCATAACAGGACATTTGGGTGCCCCCTCTGGGCCATAGGATTACAGGGAGATGGAGATTGAGAAAGAGATAGTAAGTGACCTTAAGGTGATTCTGTGCCTTGGGGAAGGTGCCTCTCATTGTACCAGAAGTGGTGTCTGAATTACGTGCAAAATGAAAGTGTAGTTCCCTCTCTTTTTTAGAATAGAAGGCAAAACTCAGAGTCTTGGCTATCACATCTTCATAACATCTCTCCAGCCTTGACATTGATCAGATCTGTCCGAGACCCTAACACTTTCGGACAGTCAATTTCCTTAGTCTGCTCTCTTAACCACTAAATCCCTGCTTGAGGGCAGTGATCAGGTATTTTTTTCAGACAAACTGGCCATTGAAGACATCTTTGAGAAGAAAGAATTTAGCCTTGGGCTTTAGGCATGAGAAGGTGCTCTTTACACAAACATAAATAAACAAAAGGTGCAGGGAAGAGCATTTCAGTGAAAGTGTGTAGCATGGAGAAAAACCTGAATAGTAAGGAGCATAGTGTATTTGAATATGGAAAGAAAGTCATCACGACTACAGACAGGGAGAGAGAAAGTCCTATGTTCTGGCTGGTCAGGAAGGCTGGGCTGGATGATCTGAAACAGGTTTGGCGGAGTAAGGGACTTACACATTTTATTGTGTACAAAGAACAGTGGGTAGCTGGAGTCCATTTTTAATTTTGGAATCTCTGTTTGGCAGATATGTGGAGAGTGGTTTGAGGGTCAATAGAGGAAGTGGGGAGTCCAGCTGGAACGCATTTGTAGGAGTTCAAGCTAGGGGAAATATTGGCTTGGACTGCAGTGGTGGCACTGCAGAGGGAGAGATATGGTTCTACTGTTGATATACTCTGGACTAGGTGATGGGTCCTTGTGGGTAGTGAGGGAAGAGACAGAAATGAGGATGAGTGTCAAGTTTCTAAAAAAGACTAACTTTATTGAGAAGATAAGGCCATCAGGAAACCTACTCCTCAGCTCTTTTTCTTTCACCCCCTGAATCCCCATACATCTTTTCTCTCTTTTTTTCCTGTATCAAGGAATGTTGTCTCCTTACTCCACATTCCCATACAATGTGTCCAATCACCAACTTCAAGTCACTCTTCCTGTCTATTCTCTGATGTTGCTCGATCCCTTATCTTCCTTCTGTCATGGACCATCAAGTTTTCCTTGCCTAGTTTCCTCTTTAGCGCATACAACAAGCTCAAGCTTTATCTCCTTTGAAACAAAAACCCTTCTCTTCATGCTAATTTTCTTTTGAGTTGCTCCTTCAATTCCCATCTTCCTTTGAAAGCAAGACGTGTTGGTCAGTGATTAGTAGCTTTCATAGTTGTTTCCTAGAATAGATGTTCTCACTTTGGTTCTTATGAAAAAGAGTGATGTTGGGCTGTCCTGGATGCTATCCAGCCATTAGTTCTGGACACTTTGTCTCACACCATGTTATTTGCTACACTGCCACAGCCTTCATTGGTAGAGACTTACCAAAGGCAAAAACTGCCTAGAGCAAGCACATCTGGAAGGAGCTAATGCTTGCTTCTTTGGAGAGTTTCCTCTCTAGGGTTTCCAAAGCTCATTTAGCTGAGCATTTCCCTTATTTCCTTGTCACTTCTACCTCCCATAAAGTACATGGAAAGTTGGGTAATTGTTTTCCATTGAGATAATAAATAAATTATAGTGTAGCCTTTTATGGGATGGCAAAAATATGACTTTCTGATCTTCATGGCCACATACCTAGGATCATTTTTAAGTTCTAACTATTTGGTCTAAATAATAGCAAACAGTTAATGTTTTGAAGAAGCTTGTTTATCCAGTGTGGGTAGTTCCATTGTGATCACTTACAGGATATTGGCTCTGATGAGCTAGACCAACATGAGTAATGGGTGAATTACAGAGCATGGAAGAAGAAGGCAGATGATTGGTTTTGGAGAAACAGGAAGGGCATTTAAAAGAGCTCAATTTTAATGCAATAGCTGAGAGGGGATCATAAGAAAGCTAGTTAATTGGGCAACTTTATCAGACTGGGCTTCTGACTGCTTTTTGGTCTATCTCCCAATTTGGCTATACACATTGCTCAGTTATCTTCAAACACTGACCTTTCATATCCTGGACCATTCCCTTTTCCTCTGCACTGACTGTTTTCATCTCCTTCTCTGGCTTACAAACTGCTATCCTACATGCCCTGGCTTTAATGTCACCTTATCTGCAAGGCATCCTCAAACATCCTCGATACACTATAGTCTGTGAAGTATGCAATCTGCATCCAGAATAAATGGATTCAGATCCTAGCTGTCTCTTGTCAGCTGTGTGATCTTGGACAAATGACTTGACATCCTTGTACCTCAGCTGGCTGATCCAGGAAATGGAAATAATCATAGTAACTACTTCATAATGTTGTTATGATGTTTGACTAGGCGCATGTAAATATTTAAACTATTGTTTGGTGCATAGTAAGTGCTCAATAAGTGTTGGCCAGTATTTTTGCCAGGAGAGTAGTTGTCCCTCCTTCTAGACTCTCATGGTACATTCTTCCATGATAGTGATGATCACAACATGGTTTATACCTCTACAGGCTGATAAGATATAGGCTAAAGACTTGCAGAGGGCAGAAATAACAACATTGTTCTTTCTGTCTTCCATGAAATCTCATGTATAGTGGATATTTAATAAATGTTTATTGAATTAATGAATGAACTATGAGAAATTTTGTGGTTAATTTAAAGATGAATTAATAGAGGATCTAAGGAGAAGTTATTGCTGATAAAATCAGCAATGATGATTAACCAAATTAGAGCCATATTGTAATTTTAATATTTGACTAGATTATGATCAAATTTCTCTCTATATATGTACTATGTTCAAAGAATGAAGCAATGATTTATTGAGTACTATTCATGTGCTGAAGTAGCTCTGGTGGTGTGGTGTCTAAGGCATTTGACTGCTAAGCAGAATGTTTGCAGTTCTAACCCACCAGCCACTCCATGGAAGGAAAACTGAGCAATCTACTTCTGTACAGATTTACTGCCTCAGAAACCCAAAGGGGGTCGCTATGAGTCAGAATCAACTCAATGGCAATGAGTTTTTTTTTTTAATCCATGTGCTGAAAGCAGCTCTGGTGGTGCTGTGGTTAAAACATTAATCTGCTAACCAGAAGTTGGAGGTTAGAACCCATGGAAGAAAGATGAGGTGATCTGCTTCTGTAAAGATTTACAGCCTTGGCAGCCCTATGGGGGCAATTCTACTTTGTCCTATAGGGTTGCTATGAGTCAGAATCAACTTGATGACAGTGGGTTTGATTTTAGTTTATCTATGTGCTATGAATACCAGAAAGATGCTTACTTGTTCTTTATTGACATGCAAAGGCATTTGATTGTGTGGATCATGACAAATTATGGATACCATTGAGAAAAATGGGAATTCCGAACACTTGATTGTACTCACGAGGAACCTGTACCTTGACCAGGAGGCTATCGTTTGAACAGAACAAGGGGACACTGCATGGTTTAAAATCAGGAAGGGAGTGCGTCAGGGTTATATCCTTTCCCCACACTTATTCAATCTATATGCTGAGCAAATAATCTGAGAAGCTGGACTATATGAAGAAAAACGTGGGGCATCAGGATTGGAGGAAGAATCATTAACAACCTGAGATATGTTGATGATACAACTTTGCTTGCTGAAAGTGAGGATGACTTGAGGCACTTATTGATGAAGATTGAGGAACACAATCTGCCGTATGGATTACATCTCAATAGAAGGAAGACAAAAATCCTCACAACCGGACCAATAAGCAGCATCATGATAAATGGAGAAAAGATTGAGGTTGTCAAAGAATTCATATTGCTTGGTTCTACAATCGAGGCCAATGGAAGCAGAAGTCAGGACATTAGATGACATGTAGCACTGGGTAGGTCAGCTGCGAAGGAACTCTTTCAAGTGCTGAGGAGCAAGGATGTCACCTTGAGGACTAAGGTGCCCCTGACTCAGGCCATGATATTTTGAATCACTTCGTATGCATGTGAGAGCTGGACAATGAATAAGGAAGACTGAAGAAGAGTTGATGCTTTTGAGTTGTGGTGCTGGCAGAGAATGCTTATGGTACCATGGACTGCCAACAGATCTGTCCTGGAAGAAGTGCAGCTGAGGTGCTCCTTGGGAGAGAGGATGGCCGGACTTCATCTCACCCACTTTGGTCACGTTGTCAGAGGGGACCATTCCCTGGAGAAGGATATAATGCTTGGTAAGGTGGAGGGTCGCCGAAAGAAGGGAAGGCCTTTGATGAGATGGATTGACACAGTGGCTGCAACAGTGGGCTCAAGTATAGCAGGGATCATGGAGCTGGCGCGGGATCGGGTGGTGTTTCGTTCTGCTGTGCATGGAGTCACAATGAGTCAGAAGTGACTTGATGGCACCTAACAACAACAACAATGTGCCATGTGCTTTACACTTCATAGTTATTGTCCTCCTTCAAGTTACTGTTCCCAAGAAAGGTTTAGCGATATATATATATGTATGTATCTCCATAGAACTAATGAGTAGCAGATTTGGGTTTCCAAAACAGAGTCAAACTGTAGATTCTAAAGTGCGTGCTTTTTTTCTTTTACTATATTGTCTTATATTTGGGAGACAGTTACCTGGCCAATTGACTGGAAGAGATCCCTATCTGTACCCATTCTAAAGAAAGGTGATTCCACAGAATGTGGAAATTATCTAACAATATGCCTAAGGAGTTTGACTGCTAACCAGAAGGCTGGTGGTTCAAACCCACCAGCCACTCCTCAGAAGGAAGGTTGGGCAATCTACTTCCGTAGTGATACTGCCTCAGAAACCCAAGGAGGGGTCGCTATGAGTCAGATCTGACTCTATGGCAATGAGTTTGGTTTTGGTTTGGTTATCATTAATATCACATGCAAGTAAAATCTTACTGAAGATAATTCAAAAATGGTTGCAGCAGTATATTGACAGAGAACTTCCACAAATGCAAGCTGGACTCAGAAGAGGACATGGAACCAGAGATATCATTGCTGATGTCAGATGGATCTTGGCTCAAAGCAAAGAATACCATAAAAATGTTTACTTGTGTTTTATTGACTATGCAAAAGCATTTGATTGTGTGGATCGTAACAAATTATGGATTAACATTGAGAAGAATGGGAATTCCAGAACACTTAATTGTACTCATGAGGAACCTGTACATATACCAAGAGGCTGTCATTCGAATAGAACAAGGGGATACTGCGTGGTTTTAAATCAAGGAGGTAGTGAATCAGGCTTGTATCCTTTCACCATACTTATTCAATCTGTAGGGAGCTCTGGTGGTGTAGTGCCTAAGGCATTTGACTGCTAACCAGAAGGCTGGTGTTTCAAACCCACCAGCCACTCCTCGGAGGGAAGACTAGGCAATCTACTTCCGTGGCAATATTGCCTTGGAAACCCAACGAGGGTTCTCTATGAGTCGGATCTGACTCGGCAGTAGTGTGTACATGTGCATGTGTGCATTCAATCTGTCTGCTGAGCAAATAATCTGAGAAGCTGGACTATATGAAGAAGAGCGTGGCATCAGGACTGGAGGAAGACTCATTAACAACCTGCAATATGCAGACAACACAACTTTGCTTGCTGAAAGTGAAGATGACTTGAAGCACTTACTGATGAAGGTCAGGAGTCTGCAGTATGGATTACACCTCAGCAAAAAGAAAATGAAAATCCTCACAAGTGGACTGATAAGCAGCATCATGATAAATGGAAAAAAGATTGAAGTTGTCAAAGATTTCATATTACTTGGTTCCACAATCAACACCAATGTAAGCAGCAGTCAAGACATCAGATGGCGTTTCGCACTGGGCAAATCTGCAAAAGACCTCTTTAAAGTTCTGAAGAGTGAAGATGTCTCTTTGAAGACTAAGGTATGTCTAACCCAAGCCTTGGTATTTTCAATCAGCTCATAGGCTTATGAAAGCTGGATAATGAATAAGGAAGACCGAAAAAGAGTTGATGGTGTTGGCATAGAATGTTGAAAGTACCATGGATGGCCAGAACTAACAGATCTGTCCTGGAGGAAGTGCAGCCAGAATGCTCCTTGGAAGTGAGAATGGCCAGACTTCGTCTCAACTACTTTGGTCATGTTGTCAGAAGGGACCATTCTCTGCAGAAGGATATCCTACTTGCTAAAGTGGAGGGTCAGTGAAAAAGGTGAAGGCCCTCAACAAGATGGATTTCCACAGTGGCTGCAATGATGGGCTCAGATAGCAATGATAGCAAGGATTGTGAGGTTGGCACAGGACTGGGCAGTGTTTCCTTCCATTGTACATAGGGTTGTTATGAGTCAGAGCTGATTTGACGGCACCTAACAACAACAACAACAGCAACAGCAACAACAGTAGCATATTGTCTTAATGTACTTCCCCTTTTCCATTGTTGGTAACTTTTCATCATCAACTCTACTTCTTCCTTCATCAAAACTCAAAAAAACTCACTGCCCTCGGGTCGGATGTGATTAGTCATGACCCCACCTTGGGTTTCCGAGGCAGTATCACTGCAGAAGTAGATTGCCCAACCTTCCTTATGAGAATTTAGCCTGTATATGCCCTTAGGCCCCTCATGTTTATATACTACTTCTCAGTGATCTCTTTCCTCCTTAGTAAGCAACCTTTTGTACCTGCTTTATCGGAGGTAAGGGAGCACTGGTAGCATAGTGCCTAAGGCATTTGACTGCTAACCAGAAGGCTGGCAGTTCAAACCTACCAGCCACTCCTGGTAAGGAAGGTTGGGCAGTCTGTCTCCTATTTCCATAGTGATACCACCTTGCAAACTCAAGGAGGGGTTGCTATGAGTTGGATCTGACTCCATGGTGTGAGGTGTTTTTTTTTTTTTTTTTAATCAGAGGTAGGCTAAAAATGATTTTGTGACCAGAGAAAGGAATTCTGGGTATGAACAGGGAGTTGAGGTATTCAATCCAGCTTGAGAGAAAAAACAATAGACTTTAACTCTCAGTTCCATTTAGCTCACAGTTCTCACTGGCATGACAGGAACTCAGCCCAGAAAAAAAGCTCAGCCTGATGGCTCTCCTAGTCATGAAGGTAGCAAGATCTTTTCATTTTTCTTGTAAATTCTTTGACTCTACCATTATGTTCGATTCAACTTCCCTAAAAGCAACCCTGAAGCTCCTTAGTGGTAAAACTCCTGTTGTCTCCCATATGGGGAAATCTTCACTATTCAAACTCCCTCTTTCCTGGACACTTCCTGAGAGAACAATTTCCATACAGTGACTGCTCTCTCATGTCCTTTCTTACTGACACATCTAGTTTGTTAGTGCACCTGCATTTTGATTGTCCCTGAGGTTTTTCTCCCTTGGGAAAAGTCATTCTCTCTCTTCTGAGAGCTAATTTCTCTAAACTAGGATTCCTTTCACCTGTATCTCTCCCACCCTGCTGTAGTGCAACTCCTCTGACTGGCCAAGCTTTATTTCTATCAGTGGTGAACTTGGTCCCTCCATTCTCCATTTTCACATTTGAGAACTTCACTGATTGGAAAACAGACCTGATTGCTACATCATTGGAAGATATTCCTTTTTCTTCTCTTTTTAGATATAATACTATGATAGGAAAACATTAGACAGTATTTGATAGCAAAAATCTTCTTTGTAAACTTGTACCCAAAGCACATACACACACGCACACACAAAGCTTGGTGGTTGGAATCCACTCAAAGATTCCTCAGAAGAAAGCCCTGGCAATGTACTTCCCCAAAGTCACAGCTAAGAAAAACCCCTGTGGAGCTCTTTCTACTCTGACACACACGGGGGTCCCCATGAATTGGAATTGACTCAACTCCATGGCTATTTATTTATTGATTTTTAAAATCTAGTTAGAAAGATCCAGCAGATGAACTAGAGTACGTATTTATAGATAACAAACATATATATGATATCTCAGCAGCCAATAATCTAGTAGTTTAAGTAGTGGCCTTTAGTGCAGAGCTCGCCCAACTGCCAAACTTTGAATGATGGTAGAATCTCAAGTAGTGAAATTAGGTTAGGGAATTATACCATTGGCAGGTCTTTTTTTTTTTTTTTTTTTTTTGGTTTATGCCTGTGATTATGGTCCCATTTTGGAGTCAGCTGTTATGTTAATGAAGCAAGATTAGTTCATGTAAATGAGGATTAGGTTATGTTTATTATGTTAAT
>NW_006921997.1:2662318-2664813 GCF_000298275.1 Orycteropus afer afer
TTTTTTTTTTTTTTAACTAATTTCTCCCTAGAATTTAATAAATGATGGATTCTGTTGGTCAACTCAATCGTTCTTCCCAGCTGCAGCTTCTCTATCAGTGGCAAATGACACTAGACTTCCAACGCATCCTCTTGTCTGCACCCTTGCCCTCCTCCTAACACAGCAACCACAGTGCTCCCCTTAAAGTCTAAATCAGATCATCTCACTTTTCTGCTCAAAATCCTTCAGTAGCTTCCCATTTCATACCAAGTAAAAGCCAGACTCCTTAGCATGGCCACAAGATCCTCTAGGAGCTAGTCGTTCTCTAACCTCGGCTTTTATGACTCTTTGTTTCCTCGGCTCTGGCCACACTGAGTGTCCGGTTTCTTGGCTGTCCCG
Organism: Orycteropus afer afer; assembly: GCF_000298275.1. Lineage (NCBI taxonomy): Eukaryota > Metazoa > Chordata > Mammalia > Tubulidentata > Orycteropodidae > Orycteropus > Orycteropus afer. The sequence continues at coordinate 2,662,697 of NW_006921997.1, forward strand.
TGCATTCTTTTGCCTCAGAATCTGCACCCCCCCCCCATCCTGAATCACTCTGCAGTATGACCTTTTGGTTCATTAATTCCTTCAGGTCTTTACATTATCTGTAGGAACTTTCCTCATCACCTTATTTAAAAATCACAACCACCCAACTTTTCCTAATTTTTGCTACTTTGGATTGTGCCATCATCTATCATACTATTTATTGTTTGTATTTATTTATTATATTAACTACTTATTGTATATATTTATTTATTTATTGTATTAAATATTTTGTCTGTCTTTCCCCACTGAAATATAAGCTCAGTGTGGGCAGGAACTTTATTATTTTTTACTGTTCATTGCTATATGTAGGACAGTGTGTAGGTCTAGTACGAGCTCAATACATATTTGTTGAATGAGTGAGGGACAGAGCTTGGGATTTTGACATTCTTGCCTTTGATTCCCTCGCATTCTCTGATAAAGCTACGTACAAGGGCATGGATGAGTGGTCTGGCTTCTTTTTCTCCTTGAGGGATTCAATAGCAATTAGAATCTGTCACAGAAATCTGAGCAATAGCCAGATCTGAACCCTGGGGGGCTGTCTGGGGTGGCTTCTTATTCTTCAAGTTCATTTATTTTATTTCTTCCTTCTTAAACGTCTCACATGTAAATGGTGCTCTAGTCCACCTCCAATGATGTTATTCATTCTTCACACCAATCCTGTGAGACAGATAGAGAAGGAAGGGATGAAACCAGCAATAACTGACTATCACTCTGTGCCTGGACTGAGTCAGAAACTTTCCCAGCGGTTATTTCATTTATACATCAATGCTAGCATAGAGATATTATTATCCCTGCTTTTGCAGAGACCTTGTGAGGTATCGGAGATCATGCAATCACTAAAACGTCAGCCTCTTAACTACATCTTCCAACCACTTTCCTTCATGTTCCCAAAACTTCTTTTGTGTTGACACTGTTCATTCAAGTCATGCATTAGGTTTCTTCTCTAGAGCCTTTTTGGCTCTCGCCAAAACAGTTGTAGTTTCTTCATTTTGGTTACTACTTGTTCTGGAGCATGAACTCAGGGATGCAGTGGTCAGACACAATTTAACGAACTACAAACAAACAAACAAACAAACTACTTTGGGTTTTAATTCATTTAGCATGAATTACTCCATCAATTTGAGGCATTGTAGGTTTCAAACGTCTTCAACATTTGGCTTGGTCTTTCGATAATGAGTACTGGAGATTTTGTTTGGGAAAGAGTACTGAAAGTCCTTCACTCTGTGAAGGAAAGATTTAAGCTCTTTCAATGCAGTATCTGAGTTTGTTCTTTGAGAAGGGAGGGTTGATTGAGAGGAATCAGATCTGTCCCTAGCAAAAGTGCACATTACTCCAAAAAACAAAACAACAAACAAACGAACAAAAATCCCCATCTAATTCAGTCAAGTTTTCTCTACTGGCAGAGTTCAGGACATATCCTCGTTTTATAATCAGTCCAATCCTGGGAGAACCTTTCAAAGTTTTTTTTTTTTTTTTTTTTTAAAGTCCCCAAATTATCCAAATAGTGAGGCTTGGGAAGCAGCCAAGGGGAATTGCATCTTCCCTATTACTACCACATGTGCTTCTCTGCATACCCTCTTGCACAAAGAGCTGCATAATGTCTGCTGTCCCCCTGGGGGGTATTGAGTCCCACAACATCCATTGGCATGACAGTGTTCTAGATCAGAAAGCCCTGGGCCTGTGGCTTTCCTTGCTCAGGGTTCTTGTCCTCACTTACTGCCTACTTCATTTTCATTCAGTTCATATGCTTTGAATTCAAGCTTTTCTCCATGCAGGCTACATATGTCACATTTACAAATAGTGTAGAAATTTTGTTTTCATCCGAGTAGTTATCTTGCTTTAATGCTCTCAGGATGCACTCATACAAACAAATAAGAAGTTTACCACCCAAAAGAACATTTTTAGGAAGGGTCCAAATACAAGCATATCTGGAAGAACTTTTAATGGGGAGTCAAAGCTGGCTACTGGGAATGCAGAAACGTTTGGACTGGGCTGGCAACCATGTGGAAGGCACGGAGTGCAGTGCAGTGTGCTAAGTGACTTATTGGTCACCTTATTTGGAACACAGTTGCTGTGAT
>NW_006921997.1:2664913-2674620 GCF_000298275.1 Orycteropus afer afer
AAAAAAAAAAAAAAAAAGGAAAGAAAGGCAACAAAATGCTGGCTGACTTGAAATATCTGGGTTAAAAATGTAAGCCTTGTCCCATATTTGCTGTTTGATTTTAGGTATGTCATTTAACCTCTTTGAGTCTCACTTGCCTTATCTGTAAAGAGGAGTGATCGTCTTTCCTTTATAAGGTTTCATAAAGAATAAATGAATATATATAACCATATTACACATAGCATATTTTTTCCCTTCACAATTCCTCTCTATATTCATGATTGATTAGCCCTCTGCTTGTAAGTAGGTGGGTTTGTCTTTTCTCCCACTTTATAATCAAGTTGGACCATTTCCTTCTCATTCTTTTTCTCTAAAGACATGTTTTCAGCTGTGATATCTGGGATAGATGTAGAACAGGTTAAATATCATGGGGACCCCAGCACTAAAGTTACATCTTATCCTACTTAGTTCTTAAAATTATTCTCTGAATTAAGTATTAGATCTGTTGTTAAACCAGTTTCCAGGCGAGGAAATTGGAGCTCTGAGAAGCTGCAGCACTTGACCAAGATCACCCAGCTGAAAATACTGGAGTAAGCATGTGCTTCACCCAGTACATGTAACAGTAACAGACACTAATTTTCAGACACTGACCATCTACCTCTCTCTTCTGTACCCCTTACCTTCTTGTTGGACTGGCTCTGCTGGTCTCCTGGTATTTTGGGGCATCCCTGAGGGCTGTTACACAAACTATCACAAACACATCTTCTTAGCTACTGCTTATTATCAGCTATTTTCCTACTTTTCATATTTGGTTTACTTTGGTGAGGTCTGCTGCCTGAAAAGAAGCACTGTGATGGTGCTTCCCTGTTGCCATGGCTACTGGTGCCTGCCATCAGAGGCACTTGTTCTGAGGACTCAGCCTCATTGTGTTCCCAAAGTCACTGGTACTGAAGTTACCAAAGCTTCCTGAGTTGTAGTGACCATGCTGTCTACTACCTGTGTGGCAAGACCATCCAAATGGGGAAAAATTGTCTTCCTGTTTTGCATCAAACTCCATACCTAAAGCCTCAAAGCAATGCTTACTGCCTCAATGGCTAACAAAGTTTAGTGAAATAGTGTTTTTAATTTTCCTAATAATTCCTTTGAAAATCCAGTGAAGTCTTATTGGGGAAAATAATTATAAAAGATACATCACATACTGACCCTGGGACCATCCTCTGACTCCAGCTACTGGTCACTTTGTCATGTCTCCAATGGACCATTTTTTATCTCTCAGCGAGATGTGTGTCTGAGTTTCTTTAGTCTCTCAAGCAAGTAGGAACTTCTGGTCAGCCCTACTTTCCCCAAAACACAGTTGACTCTTTCAGGGACCTTAGCTGAGGTCAATGCAGGGACTCTGCCATCCATGTAGTATTTTAGTGATGCTCTGGCTTTTGGGTTTCAAAGACCAGTAACTAGAAATAACCTAAGAAATTAACATTGAAATGCCAATTATTTATTTTGCCATCTGAGGAAAATAACAAAACAGAAGAGAAACAAAACATTAGCCCAAACCATGCAGAGAGAAAGAACTAGACCTTTGCCAGCTCTTTAATAATAGAAAGACAATTTTAACACAGAAAAAGTAGGAAAGGCATACTCTTACAATCAAGGCTAGTTACGTTGTTGTTGTTAGGTGCCATTGAATCAGTTCCAACTCAACATAGCAACCATATGTACAACAGAATGAAACACTGTCCAGCTTGCACCATACTCACAATCTTTTCTATGCTTGAGCCCATTGTCAGAGACAGCTCTTCCACAGTTGTGTTTTGAGTGTCTTCCAGCCTGAGGGGCTAGTCTCCTGGCACTTTATCAGAAAATGTCTCACTGCTCTTCATAAGGTTTTCACTAGCCAGCTTTTCCAGAAGTAGATCATCAGGCCTTTCTTTCTAGTCTGTCTTAGTCTGGAAGCACCGCTTGACTTGTCTACCATGGGTGACCCTGCTGCTATTTGAAATACTGATGACATAGGTTCCAACATCACAGCAACATGCCACCACAGTATGACAAAATGACAGATGAGTGGTGGAAGGATAGTCATAGAATTTAATTAATTACTTTAACGAAATATATACATTGTTCTTATTCTCTCATTTTGCTGCCCAATGTAAAATAATGGTCACACTATGGAATTTGGGAGCCATTGTATTGCTTCATGTGCTATTCACAACAACTCTGTGAGGTAACTGTTATCATTATCCCATCTTATAGCTGTAGAAATTCAGGACCAGAAAGATTGGGTATTTTGCTAAAAGTCACAAAAGAGAATAAGGAGAAGAGGAGGTAGGACTTCAATCCAAGCCCTCCATTGCCAGATTTGCCTTTACTTGGTTGGTTAAGCAGCCAAGATGAAGATCAAGATGAAGATGATGGAGATACTCAGCTGGAATGAAGTTTGCTTGTGTATATATGTGGGAGTTCTGGTGGTGCAGTGCCTAAGGCATTTGACTGCTAACCAGAAGGCTGGCAAGTTCAAACCCACCAGCCACTCCTCAGATGTAAGGTTGGGCAATCTACTTCCATAGTGATACTGCCTGCAAAACCCAGGAGGGGTCATTATGAGTCGGATCCGACTGGACGACTATGAGTTTGGTTTGGTTTGGTATGCATATCTGTATATATGTGCCAAAGGGGCAGGAAGGCTGTATCTTCTGACCTTTTCTAACCTCACAAGAGGAAGACAGAATCACCATCAGCAGCCCAAGACCTACTCCTGCGAGGCCAGTCATGCTGCCTCCCTCCAGACCTTTCCCCAACCCTGAGACCAACCACTCCTTCCGCAGCACCCACACCTCTCTGCTGGGTTCAGTAATTCACTGCAGTGGCCACACAGAACTCATAGATGATGGGGTTTATTAGGGAAGCACCAGGCTACAATTCAAGTTCAGGAAGGACGCTCAGTCTCTCTCAGCCTGCCATCTCTCAGCCAACAGTCTCTTTCAGTTGTTCTCCCAGCAATGTGTGTCTTTCGGTGTCTGTCTCTCAGCAATGCATGTCTCTCAGCAGCACATGTCTCTCAGGAGTGCGTTTCTCTCAGCAGCATGTCTTTCTCAGCCACCAGTCAGAGAGACCTCTTCTGCCTCTAGAAGGGCTCCTTTTGAGCCTGGCAGAGTGACCACTAACCAATTCCAACAAAGAATTCTATACACCTGAGAGAGAGTGAACTTCCATTGCTTTGTGCTGGTTCAACAGAAATACCCCAGGTGGATAACTTTAGCAATCAGGAGCTACTCAGTTGCTCATGGCAAATTCCACCACAGATGTTACAAGGACTTATGGCTAGAAAAGCCACACTATGTAATTTAGTACACAGCAATATATGTGTGTGTATATAGATATATACATATACATACATACATATATATATATGTATGTATATATGTATACACACACACATATGTATATAGTATATGTGTGTGTGTGTGTATAGTATTTAAAATAAGTTAACTTAAAATAGGTCATTGCTTATAATTTTTCCCCCAACATGTTATTTTTGGCCCTGCATTATTTACTAAAAAACAAGCATACATATTTTTAAAGCTAATCAGTCTGAGAAATTGGCATTTTAATTTGTATGCAAACTTTTTTGTTTCTATAATCCCTGAAGAATCTACAATAGAAAAACATGGAATTTTTCTAATTCTAAATGTTGCAGAGTTCCAACTCTTTCTCTGTGTATGCTCCCACAAAAATAGATAATCATGACATCTTTTTTAGATTTCATTCTGTTCACCTTTCCCTTTTCTTCTCTACCTCATTATTCTTATATCTTCATCTTCCCCTGATTTTTTCTTTCTTTTTCTTTTTTGAGATTGTGACTGGCCATTGGAAACATTTCTATGTAAAAAGCTCTTGATTGAACTGCCTCGAGATTTCCTCAATTTGGGCTGGTTCCTTTTGTCCAGGGGAATCTTCAATTTACAGCAACCTTGCACATGTACAAAAGAATTTATTTTTGGTTGTAGTGGGCAGGCAAGATAAAGAAAATCCTGAAGTATACACTTCACATATATGTGTTTAACATTGGCTATTTCTAGTTTTTGGGAGTGACTCTGGAGAACCATGCTCTGTAGTCATTTGTAATTTTACTAGAGCATCAATTTGAATCAAGTACTTTTACTACAAAGACTGCCCAGTGCCTTTATTTTCATAAAGTGTTTGTGTTCACAGTTGCTACATGGCCTTATTTAGTTCTTATAAAAAGTCAGTGATATGCATCTATTTGTAGATGAAGAAAACTCAGCAAAATCTCTGTTATAGGGGTATGTTGTTGTTGTTATGTACTGTTGATGAGTCATCTCCGATTCATAGCAACTCCTCCTTGGGTTTCCAAGGCAGTATCACTACAAAAGTAGATTGCCCAATCTTCCTTCTGAGGAGTGGCTGGTGAGTTTGAACCACCAACCTTCTGATTTGCAGTCAAGTGCCTTAGGCACTATGCCACCAGAGCTCCCGTTATAGGGGTACAGGAATAGTCAAAAAACTGGAGATTCAGGAAAAGATTGGGCATAACCTTCTCAATTATACAAGTTACATATTGGAGCATATTCCTGCTAAAATTACATTGAAAGAACCTTCTGCACAATACATGCGGTTTGTTACTGGAATTGCTGTGTTAGCCTCTGGGGAATTTATTGTGTTTTTGAAACTGAAACTTTTGAAAACAATTTTTGTTATGGTTGTTCACATATTTATTTTTAATTGGAGAAAATAAGGATTTTTGAAATCTAGAAACATGGGAGGATGGATATGAATTATGTGAAGTCTTTATTTTAAGGGGAAATTATTGCAAGATCTCATCTTCATTAGGGCCTGTAGTAACTGATGCAAAATGTTGATGTTCTGTCCATCAATTAGTTATTTCCAATGATGAATTCTTGCTGAGGCAAAGACATTTCCTTGAAGCCTTCTGAATTTTCATGTGGAAGGAGATCTAAGTTTGCTTTTAAGATGGGTTCAGAGAATACCTTTTCCCCTTTTCTCCTGTCCTTTGCCAGGAAACTTTTCATGATACCAGGAAATTTTTGGAAACATTGGTAGCTGGTTTACTCTTCTGGAGAAATCTCTCTTGGAATGCTGGGACTCTGTGGGATGAAAGGTGGAGTGGGGGTAGGAGTTAGAGGAAGCAGGGAGAGGGAATGATTTTGAGCACCACCTGCAATATAGTGGAATTTTAGGAGTGATTTTTTCAGAGTTTGGTAAAATTCAGTAACTTTCCAGAAGAATTAGTTGTCTGGATGAGTGTAAAGTTTCTTTGGGCGAGTGATAAAATTATGTCTAATAACCTATCCTTCCATCCTTCCAATGAATAATTTCTTGCTTACCTATGGGAGGGCTTAGGACACCAGCTTTTAGGGGAGCTCAAGAGATCTCAAAGCACAGATTCTCTGGAATCTGAGAGAGTAAATTCCACAGACCCTTTCATTCGATCAGTCAATCATTTATTCAACAAATATTATTATGTTCAACTGTTCCAAAAATGATGTCATAGGTCAGGTATAAAGTGGTGAACAGAGCAGATGTACTTCCATGAAGCTTATTGTCTTTGGAGACACAGAAAATAAACACAAGAGAATTTTGTGGAGGACTCTGAAATAAAAGAAGGAAGAAAGGCAAGAAGAGAGAAAGAATTTGAGTCTCTGCCCATCCTTGCCCTTTCATTATAAGTAAACCTACCACCCACCACTCAAAGCACACTCAGCAAATGAGAGCCCCCATGTGCTAGTTGTGTTCCCAGAACAGTTCTGGGCTGTTCCCTGTTTCCTGCCTTGCTACTCACCTCCCTTTCATCCATCCATTCCCTCACTCATCCACTCAGTACATATTTGTTCCATTGCATCATTTCTAGGCATTATGCCAGCATTGGGAACACAACAGTGGAAAAGAGGCATGATTCACGGCCTCATGGCTGCCACAGCCTGGTAGAATATGGAGACATGTTACCAGGCAATTAAAGTACAGTAGATAGGAGCTTTGTTAGAGATAGTACTTTGCAGTGGGAGCTTAGAGAAGGCATACAAATCTGACTGGGGATGAAGGATAGTGTGTGGAAGACTCTATGTGAAAGAGAATCAGGGTGTTGAAAAATATTCCAGGCAGAAAGAATAGCATATACAAAAGCTCCAGGGTAAGAGAAAGCAGGGTTTCCTAATCAACTGAACAAAGTTAAAAGTAAAAGAGTGAGGCTGTGAAGGGAAAAAAGTGGAGCGATACAGAACTGGAGAGGGAGGCCCGAGAACGGGGCTTTGAGGGTCACAGTAATGACTTTGCATTTACTCAGCACCTGATCTCTGTGCTGCTTTTCCTGGTTTGAACCTCATACTCTTTCTGATTTTTTTTTTTTTTCCTTGAGCACGACACTTGCTGTATTATACCTCAGTCCTAGGAACCCAGCTCTGTTATCCATCTTTCCTGGTATTCTTGAATGGTCTGCTCTGGGCCTACTGAAAAGGAACTGAATATAGGGACTTAGACCAATGGAAAGTTATAAAGTACCCACCCAAGGTGGGTCACATGAGCAATGTACTGAGTATCATAAAGGACAAGGAACTGGTCGTACCAGGGTACCAGGGTTTTGGGATGCAGTCCTAGAGATAATGAGACTTTGAAAGACAAGGGGCCACGAATGCTGTGCCCATTGCAGTTGGCAGTGTTTCTGTCTCCTGCCTTCCGAAGATGAAACACCCCCGAGGAGAAACCAAAGTTACAAGAGGCTTCATTTAAGGCCACAATCCTGAAATCTGAAACCCTTGGAGGCCAGATATCAGATATATTTCAGAAGTCTGAATGTTTAGGATTTTGCCAAATCCTAGTGAAATGGAGCATGTATCGTGTATTTTGTGATATCTCCAGAGGCTCTGGGGAGGCACCTTGTAATCATCACATGTATATTTCTGCAGCAAAATGTACGAATATACACAGGAAGATAGGTAAACAAAGGCTAAAGAAGTTTCACATCAGTTTAGGTCAGATTTTGCCCCCAGTAAGTTAGATTCACAACAAGTTTTGCTGCCAGATGAGTCATGTAAAGATGTTCAGTTTTTAGAGCTTTTGGATTTCAGAATTGGCGATTAAAGAAGTTGTGGACCTATAACATATCAAAGTGCTAGGCACGATGGAAAAAATTATTCGCTATAGGAGCTGAGAAACTCTAGAAGATTCTTAACCAGAGGTGTGTAGCTCTGGCCAGAGACCTACTAAATCAGACCGTCTGGGAGTGGACTTTGAAAAGATACTTGACACAAGCTCCCAAGGTGATTCTGATTCACATAAAAATTTAAGAACCTTTGTTCTAGAAAAAATTTCCAAGGGAGGTTGCGAAATCTTCTTTATACTTTAAGAAATGTTGATTTTTCTTGAGATCTCTGTGAACTGATGAATGCATCAACTTTGAATCAAGCAGGCTCCTGCTGGAGCTAAGATTATGATTCAGGTAGTTTGGCTTTTTGTACTTCACTGTCCCTCTAGGGATAAGGACTGCCTCACTGAAGACCCGTGGGTGACACGGACTTGAGTGTGCTAGGGCAACAGCTTTGCAGTCTCACCTCAGGGTCACCAGTCATCCAAGTACTTTGAGACTACTTCTCCTGTATGACCAAGAGTCTGTTACACATTGTAGAAGGAATGGTTGGTTCTTAGACCACTGTCTCCATAAAGAGCAACCATCTACACAAATTCATGTTAATTAGTGCCAGTGCTTTTAATTGGGTCACAGACTTCCTTGCTATTGTTACCATTTCTTTCTTTCTTTTTTTTTCCCAGAGCTACGTGGAAACATGTCCTTTTAGAAAATTACCATTTACTTTTCACCTTTTGGGGAAATCATAAACTCATATGGCAGCGGTACTAAAGAAGGGAAAGACGTTTTGCAAGGTATCAAGACTCGAATACAGTTTATTTTCATAAATGAGGGGCTAAGCCTGGAAGAAAGAACAAGGACTTTGGTATCTAATGAGTCTTGAACTTTGAATCTCAGTTTTTTCCTTACCAGCTTTGTGACCTTGGGCTTGTTAACTAAACCTCTGGGTCTCAGTTTGTCTCTCTGTAACATGGAGACAATCACACCGACTTCACGGATTTGCTGTGTGAACGAGATCAGCTTCTCTCTCTGGAGTCACCTGGACTTGAAGGCTGGTTTCTTCTCTTTACTCTGCCTCACCGCACTTGGGTCATCCGTGGTCCTGCATTTTTGCTCTCCATTTGTTTCCTGGGGCTGCTGTAACAAAATACCACAAAGGGCCGGGCTTATGAGGACAGAAACTTATTGTTTCATGGTTCTGGAGCCTGAATCAGGCTATTGGCAGGGCCAGCGTTCCCTCTGAAAGCTCTAGGGGACTATCCTTTCTTACTGCCCTCGGCTTCTGCTAGCCCCAGGTATTCTCTGGAGAACCCTGAATAAGACACCTTTGAAGATAAAGAAATCATTCTTAGCTTGTGAGCCATACAAAAAAAGTTAAGGGCTTGATTTGACCCTTGGGCTTTAGTTCACTAAGTCCAGGTCTAGACAACAAACAGAACAGTAAATTAAGACCTCATTTGTAGTATTTGCCAATTTCTGTGGTGTAAATGATCCCACTATTGCCGATTTCAATATACCAATGCAATATCACTGGCCATGGAGTTGAGAAGAGATGCATGATAGCACAGTATTATACAGTATTTACATCAAACTGATACAATACAGGTAAATAACTCTAAGAGCATAGAGAATAATAAACTATAAAGTAATTAGGTAAATTTTGAATATTTAATACTTTTGTTAAAATAACATTTTACTGTGTTTTAGATGAAGGTTTACACAGTAATTTAGGTTCCTATTTAACAATTTGTATACAATTTGTTCCCTGCCATTGGTTACAATTTTTGCAATGTGTTAGCAGTCTCATTATTTCCATTCTGTTTGTTCTATTTTTCTCGATTTAGTTTCCCTTTCCCTCCTTGCCTTCTTATCTTTGCTTTTGCGTAAGTGTTCAGTTTGGTCTTATATAGTTGATTATTTAAGGGATCACATTACTCACAGGTGATACTGTTTATTTTATAAGCCAATCTATTATTTGGCTGAAAGGTGACCACCAGAAATACTGTTAGTTCCAACTTCAAAGATTATTTTAGGGCGATAGTCTCGGGGGTTCTCCTAGTGTCTATCAGTCCAGTAAGTCTGGTCTTTTTTAGGAATCTGAATTTTGCTCTACATTTTTCTCCCATTTTATCTGTGACTTTCTATTGTTTCTCTGGTCAGAAGGTTGGCAGTGGCAGCTGGGCATCATCTAATTCTTCTGGTCCCAGGTTACAACAGGCTGTGGTTTACATGGGCTATTAGTCCTGTGGACTAGTTTCTTCTTTGACCCTTTGATTTCCTTCATTCTCTCTTATTCCATACTATTAGAGATCAACAGTTATATCTTAGATGGCTATTTTGAAGCTTCTAAGAACCTAGATGCAGCTCACTGAACTAGGATGTAAAACATTATGTTTATGAACTATCATATGCCAATTGACTAAGTTGTTTCCTGAGTGTATGGCCCTACGCCTTTTAACCCAGTAAGCCAATCTTGTGAGTTGTTCGGTTGTGTCAGGAGACCTCTGTAACTGGACGCCCTTTGTTACATATATGGATATATATGCAACACACACATATGTAATTACATATGCCTACAAACACACCTGTACATACACTTGTATTTACT
>NW_006921997.1:2679572-2681518 GCF_000298275.1 Orycteropus afer afer
GTTTGGTGTTTTATGGGAGCTCTGGTAGCATAGTGGCTAAGGCACTTGACTGCTAACCAGAAGGGTGGCGGTTCAAACCCACCAGTCACTCCTTGGAAGGAAGATGGGGAAATCTACTTCCGTAGTGATACTGCCTCCGAAACCCAAGGAGGGGTTGCTATGAGTCGGGTCCGACTTGACGGCACATAACAACAACAACAACAAAACAACATAACAGCAAGCAATATATGCTGATAGTGCGAAATTCAAAAGTTACGAAGAGCATGAAGTAAAAGGTAAGTCTGCCTCCTGCCCCTGACCTGTAGTCACCTGACTTTTGATCCCTGAAGCAACCATAGGTACCAGTTTCTTATTTTCCTTCCTATGTATATATAAGTATATATGCATGTACTTTTAAACTGTATTTTTGCACATATAAGTATATATTTGTACATGTATACATGTAAGTATATACATATACACATATATCCACACATATATCATATGATATACCTCATTACATATTACATATTTTACTGAAGAGTCTGTATTGGAGATCATTCACTGACACATTTTTTTTTTCACTTGTGTGAATATACCAAAAAAAAAAAGGACAAACATATTTTTCAATGCATGTTTGACTATTTATTTCTGTATTTATACTCTCTGGTACTCAGTGTTGAGTTAATCTTACTCAGTTCATGGAGCATCATCAACTGTGCTCCGTATATGGACCTCACTTCTTTTTCATTCAGTACTATGTTTTTAGATCATCCATTTTGCTTTGTGTATATATGTAGTTTGATACTTCTAACATGCTCAATATTCCATTATATGCAGCCAATACATTTTACTTATCTGTTCTTCCAGTGATGGACACCTAGAGTGCTTCTAACTTACAGCTGTTATAAATAACACAATGAAATATCCTTGAATATGTTCCCTTATTGACTTGTGTGACTCATTTTATGAGAGGAAAACCCAGGAGCTTAATTGTGGACCAGAGGATATACTATATGTAGTTTTAGCTAACTATTGTCAGATTATACACCAGAATGGCTGTACTTGTCTACATTCCCATCAGCTGCATGGGAGGTGTCCTGTGTTGTCATATCCATGCCAACACTTAATATTAGCCAGTTTTCCAATTTTTCCTAATCTGTTGAGTATACAGTAGTAGCTCAGTTTAATTTACATATCTCTAAAGGCAAATGAGTTTGAGCATCTTTTCATATGCTAGTTAGCCTTCTGTAATTTCTCTTCTCTGTGTTGCTACTTTTATCCTTGTCCCATTTTCTTAATAGATTTCCTGTCCTTTCATTATTGAATTTAGGAGTTTCTTGTATATTATATGAATTCTAGATATTAATTTTGTGTTGCTTTTTGAAATTGAAAATATTTTCTCCTGTCTGACCTGTCATTTTTCTGTTAACATTGTCAATGGTGTTTTCAATTAAGTGGAAATACATAATTTTTATGTTATGAAAAATCTTTTTTTTTTTCTTTATAGGTTAAACTTTCAGGATTTTGTATTAGAAGTCCTTCTCAATCTCTAGGTGAAATAAGTATTCTCCTACCTTATCTTGTATTAACCTTATAGTGCCCCTTTCCCATCAACATCTTTAGTCCATCTGCAATAACTTGGTATACATGTAAAGTAGGGATCCACTTTTTTATTTTCCTTTATAAACTGGACTTACTATTTCTAACACCATCTATAAAGAGTGAGACTTTTCTATATTAATATGTTGTTGTTGTTGCTGTTAGGTACCATGGAGTCATCTCTGACTCATAGCAACCCTATGTACAGCAGAATGAAATACTGCCTGGTCTTGTGCCAGCCCCATGATTCTTGCAATACCTGAGCCCATTGTAGTAGCCACTGTATCAATATATCTTGTTGAGGGCCTTCCCCATTTTTGTTGACCTTCCACTTTACCACACATGATATCTTTCTCCAGGGAATG
>NW_006921997.1:2681618-2686040 GCF_000298275.1 Orycteropus afer afer
TTATCCTATCACTGACAGCAATTGTACTTCAGGACAGATCTTGAAACATCCTTTGTGGTGATGAATGCCACATCATTCCTCTTCAAATTGTCATTCCTGGCATAGTAGATCATATGGTTGTCTGATTCAAAATGGCCTAACCCAGTCCATTTTAGCTCACTAATGCCTAGGATATCAATCTTTATGCATTTCATTTCATTTTTGACAACTTTCAATTTTCCTAGATTCATACTTTGTACATTCCATGTTCGTATTATTAATGGATGTTTGCAGCTGTTTCTCCTCAATTTGAGTCATGCCACGTCAGCAAATGGAGGTCTTGAAAGCTTTACCTTATCCATATCAGTAAAGCTGGTTTTACTCTGATGATGCATTTCTTTCCCAGTCCTATTTTGAGAGCCTTCTAACTTAAGTGACTCATCTTCCTCCTCTGTATTGGACAATGTTTCATAAAGTTGCACAGTAATGTATCAAACAGTGTTTTTCTGCTATTCATCAGTTTTTCCCTGGCCAATTCTTTGAGAAGTGGATGGCTTCTTCCTTCTTCCTAGTCTGTCTCAGTGTGCAAGTTGGGCTGATACCTGTGCACCATGTGCACCCTGCTGGGTTTGAAACATCAGTGGCACAGCCTCAAGACTCACAGCAACACGTCACCATGGTAGGACAAACTGACAGACAAATTTGTCTACCTTAGCTGTTTGAAACCTCTCTAACCTCCCCTTACCTGGATCTCTATTGCTGCCTCCTCCCTCTGTCCCCGCCCCCTGGCCTTTTCCCTCTCTTTTCCTCTGCTTTTCTGCCTTGCCACTTGTGGAGCATGGCCTGGGTTCCTTTCCCTCACCCAGATCCCTGCAGCTGACTCTTCCACAGCCTTACAAGCATTTGTTATTTTCCTTTTTTTTTTGATCATTGACATTTTTGTAGGAATGAGATGGTGTTTCATTGTAGTTTTGATTTGCATTTCTTTAATGGCTGATTATGAGTATCTTTTCATTTATTTGTTGGGAACCTCAATGTTCCCTTTGATGAAGTGTTTGTTCATGTCTTTTGCCCATTTTTTGATTGGATTGTTTGTCTTTTTGTTGTTGAGTTGTTGAAGTTTTCTATATATTTTAGAGATTAGACCCTCATCAGATATATCATTACCAAAGATTTTTTTCCCCAATTTGTATAATTCCATTTTTTGTCTCTTGGCAAATTCTTTTGATGAACAAAAGTATTAAATTTTTAGGAGGTCCAATTATCTATGTTATCATCTGTGATACATGCATGCATTTTTAGTTGTGTTTCATAGTAGTACCTTGTTTTTAAGATAATATACTTAATAGTAAATTTATATAATTTAATTTTTAATAATGGTCAGGTTTAATAACTATCTTGCAATATTCTTGAAACTATAACAGTCAGTTCAGTCAGTTTGTGAGCCAGTAAAAGCTGGTTCCAGCACATTCCTGAATTGGAGTTAGTTTCTCCTGGAGATTTGGGTTTTATAAGTGCAGGAGGAAAGAGGCAGGCATTCCAGCTTTCTACCTTATTTCTTTGCCTGACAACTTTCACTTTTCTTTCTTTGTTACAATCCTAATGACACTAATGTAGAATTCCACCCAAGGTGACCTTTCTCATGTAAAGGTACAAACTGAACTAGGAGAGATGGGGGAAGAATGAAATGAGATAATGAGTCACATGGAGACTGAAGTTCCTAAACAGTGCTCATCATCAGTGGACACCCTGGTCAATCCTGTCAGCTCTAGTGGTCATCCTCATGCCCTGATTTATGTGAAGAGGAACTGGGCTTCATATATGGTATAAACAGAGTGTTGGTGGGGTGTGGGTGGTGAATTTTTTGAGTTTGTTAGATCTCATTTATTGTTGGCTATATAATAGTAACTGGATATTTGGCTTCTGTACTTGGGAGGATTATCCCATTCTCTAGTGACAATGTGGTGCCCTATTATTTGCAGTATTACACTTTTAGGGAGAACAGGGAAGAGTCAAAGCCAGCTGATGAAGTCGTTATTATGAGAAGACAACAGGGCATAGCCACCATCATCACATACCTCTCATGCTGAGCTCATTAATGGGTGTAATTTTGTTAGTCTTGCAGTAAGGATTCTTTAGGTCATTCACACTGTGAGGGACAGGAAGGAAAAGTGAATTTAACAAGGTTGTCACCTTCTTGAAAGCATATTCAAAGCCTTGCTAGCTAAAGAAATTCAAATAAAATGGAAGGGTCAGTGCTGAAAGCTTTCTCTTCCTCTTTCCATTTCACTTTCTCTTCATCCAACAGGGACTTTTGGAAATAAAATATGTCTAAAGAATGAAGAAAGAAAGGAAAATAGAGAAAAGCTACATTTCTTTTTTTTTCTCCCTTATCCTTTGAAAACTGTACATGAAGTATCTGTGGCTTGTGTGGAGTCGGTGAGGTGCTCTGTAGCTCTCAGTGACATTACCAAGGGGAATCCAGGGCCAGAGGTGTGTGGGTGGGGCTGTCAATCAGAGACAACATCAAGGGCTCTTACAAAAACAAAAGGAAAGAAAATGGATGTTTAATCAATAAAGTTGCTCTCTGCTTAACCTTCTGTGTTTTAAGCAACATTCACTGGAGCCCAGCAACAGACTCCAATATTTAACACATAAAAGGTATTCAAAAAGGTGAAGCCTTGGAGAGCAGCTAGAAAGTGAAGATGGAACTGAGGGTAAAGTAATGGAAAGAAAAAGACTTGGTGGAGAAGGAGGTCAAATGGATGTTTAAAAGAGGGGAACCATTAAGAACAGGCAGGGGATCACTAGGGGGACAGACATGAGAGCCTAACGTTAGATTATATGGGTGTTGGGCACCTGGTGATCTTCAGCCATATACAGCTTCCCTTTCTTTACTGTGGATGGTAATCATAACAATTCAACGCGGCTGAAAAAGAGAGAGGAAGATGCAGAAGGATAGGCTCAACTGATCATTTAAACTACTTTTGGTTCTGATGATGCCGGTCAACTCCCTTTAGGCACTCAGAGTTAGGGTACATGATTCAAGGTGGTGGACCAGACAGCATTAAGCAAATGTCAGAGAAAGAGCTGGGTGAGAGACTTTGACTCTTTGGCAATGTGCAAGTTGGATCAATCACTATTTTTCTGGGCTACCTAAAGAGTGTCTCAAGTATCAGGTGCCTACTCATTTAAGCCCATCCTCCATAGAGTAGAGTCATGCATTTTAAATTTTTTTAAAAAGTAAGATCAGTTTTGTAAATGTTTGATGAAAGTGATAACCATCCATATTTCATGCATCACATTTTTGTTTCCTTCCTTCCTTTTCTCTTCCATCCTTCTTTTTTCAACATTTATTGAGTACTAATTTGTGTGACAAGGAGCACAAGGTGGTGCAGCAGTTAAAAGCATTTGGCTGGTAACCAAAAGGTTGGCGGACCAAACCTACCAGTCACTCTATGGGAGAAAGATGAGGCAGTCTGCTTCTGTAAAGATTTATAGCCTTCAAACCCTAAGGGGCAGTTCTACTTTGTCCTATGGGGTTGCTAGAATCAGAATTGACTCACAAGAGGTTTATTGTTTGACAGGAATTGTTTTAAGAGATACAAAGATGAATATAACTGACTCCTTGATTTGGTCTGGAAGGGAAGACATGTAGATAAATGATTGTAATATTTTGTTTCAGTGTTTGTACATAACATATTTTGATTTTCATAATTATCTGGATTAGGCATGTTGACTAAGCAACATATAACAGGCAGGAAAGCAGGGGAAAAATGAAGCCAGAGGGGATGACAGAGCAGAACAGTGGCCAGGGATGCAGGTAAGGGGACGGACCCAGGCCGTACCCCCAACAGGCTGGAAAGTGGGGCAAAGCGAAGCCAGAGGGGATTGTAGAGCAGAGCAGTGCCAGGGTTCCAGGTAAGGACAGCGGGGAGAGGTTTCAAACAGCTAAGGGAGACAAACTTGTCTGTCAGTTTGTTGTACTATGGTGGCTTGAGTGTTGCTGTGAGGCTTGAGGCTGTGCCACTGGTGTTTCAAGTGCCAGCAGGGTTGCACGTGGTGCACAGGTTTCAGTGCAGCTTACAGACTGAGACAGACTAGGAAGAAGGAAGAGACCATCCACTTCTCAAAGAATTGCCTTATGAATAGCAGGGAAACACTGTCTGATATATTACTGCACAACTTTATGAATAGCCCAGAAACATCTGATACAGTGCAGGAGGAGGAGGTCAGAAGGCTCCCAAAATACAACTGGGAAAGAGCTGCATCATCAGAGTAGAATGAACCTTAATGATATGGACAAAGTAAAGCTTTTGAGACCTCCATTTGCTGACATGACATGACTCAAATTGAGGAGAAACAGCTGCAAACATCCATTAATAATAGGAACATGGAGTGTACTAAGTATGAATCTAGGAAAACTGGAAGTACGAAAATGAA
>NW_006921997.1:2686691-2687270 GCF_000298275.1 Orycteropus afer afer
GACTGAAAACCAGAGGAATTGTGAGATGACATCAAGAACATCATCCATGAAAAAACAAGAGATCATTAAAAAGATGAGAAAACAAGAATAGACCAAAATGGATGTCAGAAGAGACCCTGAAACTTGCCCTTGAATGGAGAATAGCTAAAGCAAATGGAAGAAATGACAAGATAAAAGAGCTGAACAGAAGATTTCAAAGAGCAACTCGAGCAGAGAAAGCCAATTACTATAATGAAATGTGCAAAGACTTAGAGTTAGAAAACCAAAAGGGAAGAACACGCATGGCATTTCTCAAGCTAAAAGAACAGGAAAAATTTGAGCTGCTAGTTGCAATATGGAAAGATTCTATGGGCAAAATATTGAATGATGCAGGAAGCATCAAAAGAAGATGGAAAGAATGCATAGTCACTGTACCTAAAAGAACTGGTTGATCTTTATCCATTTCAGTCGGTGGCATATGATCAAGAACCAGTAGTACTGAAGGAAGAAGTCAAAGCTGCACTGAAGGAATTGCTGAAGAACAAGGCTGTAGGAATTGACAGAATACACATTGAGATGTTTCAACATACAGATGCCCCA
>NW_006921997.1:2691785-2702254 GCF_000298275.1 Orycteropus afer afer
AATTTTATTATATATTTCCCCCCAAAAAACAAACCTGTTACCATCAAGTTAAATTCTGACTCATAGTGACCTTATAGAACAGGGTAGAACTGCTCCATGTGGTTTCCAACACTGTGAATCTGCAGACGCAAACTGCCATACCTTTCTTCTATAGTGCGTCTGGTGGGTTCAAACCGATGATCCTTTGGTTAGCAGGCAAGTGTCTAATCATTGTGCTAGCAGGGCTCCTTATTATGTATTAAAAAAAAAAAAAAAAAACTCACTGCCATTGAGTCAGATCCGACTCATAGAAACCTCTCCTTGGGTTTTTGATGCTGCATCACTATGGAAGTAGATTGCCCAATCTTCCTTCAGAGGAGCAGCTGGTGGATTTGAACTGCCAGCCTTCTGGTTAGCAGTCAAATGGCTTAAGCACTACACTACCAGAGTTGGGGTCCCATAAATTTATGGATCTCTTTCAGGACTCACTGATCTTCTCCATTGTTTCATTTGTTGGTTCTCATTCAGTACTAACTTCATTACAAAGGCTTTGTGGCGGGTCTTATTATCAACTTTTTCAAAGCTGACTTCATTAATCAGGCATTTTCCCTCCCCACACACAAATGTTACAACAAATTTAGTTCCTTAAAGACAGCAGGAGTATAGGTTGGAATTATTATTTTTTGATTGATTTTAATCAGGAAATTGATACTTTTAAGATATAAGGTATTACTATCTAAGATTATGAGTTTTCTTTCCACTTACTCAGATCTTATTTTATGCCTCTTAAAATATAATAAAATTATGTTCACAGAGGTCTTTGCACACTTAAGTTAGTTCTTAGATTAGTTTTTCTTGTCATTTGGAATGGTATCTTACATTTGATTAGATTTTCTGGTTAGCAATTCCTGGGGTAGGAAAAAAAAAAAACAAACCCACTGGCATTGAATCAGATCCAACTCATAGTGACCTCTCCTTGGGTTTCCGAGGCAGTATCACTATGGAAGTAGATTGCCCAACCTTTCTTCCAAGGAGTGGCTGGTGGGTTTGAACCACCAGCCTTTTGGTTAGCAGTCAAGTGCCTTAGGCACTACACTACCAGAGCTCCCAGGGTAGAAAAGTAGTATTTATTTTTAATATGGTGAACTTGTATTTAATAACCTCATTAAACTCTGATAATTATTCTGTTAGTTTGATGATTCCCTTGATTTTTTTTTCTACATAGGTGATGATATCATTTTAAATTTTGATTATTTTATCTTTCCTTTCTATTCTCACAACTTTTCTTTCTTTTCCTGTTGTGTTGACCACGACCTACAGTACTATGGTAAACAGTAGCAGTCATCTTTGTCTTGTTTCTGTTCTTAAATTTCCTTTAATAAGAAAAATATGTATGGTGAGCTTTCAGGTATAATCTTTTCCATGTTAATGAAATTCTCTTCTCTCTAGTGGTTAACTTTATTAAATGGTGTTTTCCCCTCTGTATTTAGGACTTTTCTCCTTTAATCTATTAATGTGTTCTCTTTCCTTGATATATCTATTTTTTTGATGTTGAGCCATTTTTGATTTTGGGGATAACCTTACCTGTTCATGATATATTTTGTTTTATATAAACTGTTAGATATGATTAAAAAGGAGCTCTGGTAGCACAATGGTTAAATTGTTTGTCTTCTAAACAATATGTCAGCAGTTTGAACTCACCATCCATTCTGTGGGATAAAGATGAGGCAATCTGCTTCTGTAAAGATTTATAGCTTTGGAAACCCTGTGAGGCAGTTCTGCTCTGTCCTATACCGTCACTGAGAGTTGGAATTGACTCGATGGTAGTGGCTTTTATTTTTGAAGATATGGTTAGCTAATATTTTGCTTCTGTAAAGTTAATGGGCTTCTAATTTCTTTCTTTATGAGAAGTAGTATGTCATGGTGCTTAGCTGCAGATTCTGGAATTGAACTCTAGCTTGGCCACTTACTGTGTGATTTGGGGCAAGCAGTAAACTTTTCTGGCTTCATTTTTCTCATATAGAAAATGAGATTAATTCTAACGACACCTAATTTATAGTTTGTCATGAGTTTGTCATACTTTAACACATGATAAATGTGTTAAAGTATGGAAAGCACTTAGAAGAGTCCTTGGCACACAGTAACTGCTGTCTAAATGCTAACCTGATTGCAGCATCCAAGTTTATTTTGTTGAGGAATCAACATTCCACTAGCCTTACAAGAGTGTACACACTTTTCTCAGTTTTTGTATTTTCTAGGACAATTTGTATACAAGAAGAATAATCTGTTCCTTGAACATTTAGTGGAAAACACCAATACGGCTTTATGAGCCTGGAGTTTTTCCAATGAAGAGGTGTTTGATTTTAATCTTTAACTTCTTTATCAGTATTGACCTAGTAAAGTTTTCTACTTTTTGTACAGATTTTGACATTTTATAATTTTTTTTTTGGCAGAAATAGATTCATTGTGTCTAGATTTTCAAATTACTTAATGGATAGTTGTTCCCAGCCAAAATCATAACTCTAACTTCATGAGAGATTCCAAATAAATTGTCTAGCAAGGTTGCTCCTGAATGCCAAACTCACAGAAACTGTGAGGATAACACATGAGCTTTGTTTTAACCTCTTGAATTTTGAGTTAATTTGTTATGCAGCAGTATAGAACTAATACACCCTCCATTAAGAATGCCCATCTTCTGGATGTTTTAGAGTCCTGCATGTATTTTCAGATCTGGTGAAAATATTGCAGTTGTTCCTTTTGATCAGAATTGGTGTTTCATAGTTCTACTTCTTTTCACTGCTTGATAGCACTACTCTTTGAGCAAGAATGCATTCGTTACATACTCTCTGCTGTATTCTGTGCTAGGCACTGGGGACCCAAAGATGAGTAATTCAGAATTTCTGAAAATATTTTTCTCCCCAACTGTATTGACTTTCTTTAAGACTATGAATTATATCTGATTCTTTTCATCTTTGAGTTTACTTTGGGCTTAAGAGTGTGAGCTTTAGTATAAGACTGTCTGCATGAGGATCCCAGTTCTGCCTGCTTACTGCCCTGGCGTATAGCCTGCCTGACATTGGGCAAGTCACCCTTCAAAGTTTACATTTCTTGGTCTGTAAAATAGGCATAACAATAGTATCTATCTCATATGGTTCTTAGGAGGATTAAAGGGGGTCATGTATGTAAAATGATTAACATGGTGCCTGCTACTTAGTAAGTGCTCCATAATGCTTATTAATATTGTTGGTGATTGTCTTATTCAGTTTCTGGCATTGTAACTGGACTATAGTAAGTGTTCATGAAATGTTTGTTGAGTTGAGCTGTAAGCTGAATAGGTTAGTGTTGATGATGCTGGGGGGTACAGTCAAGAGTATCAGGTATGGGGTGTCAGGTGTTGTTCATGGAGCACTGAGTACAACTGATTCTGCTATTTATTAATTGGTTAATCAATTTGTTGAACATTTATTTAATTCCCACTGTATGCCATTAACCAGGGATGTAGAAAGGTGGGTCAAGGTCATTTAGAAGAGACAGTGCTTGGAGACTGGAGAAAATATTCCTAAACTCAGGGGCTTTATGGGACAGCAAAAGGCCCTATTGCCAGAGGCATAAAGTAAACAAATATTTACTATTTGTTGCATCTATTAAAGGCCAGTCACTACTGCAGGACTTTGATTCATGCAATAAATATTTACTGAACACCTTCTATGTGTAGTCATTCTGCTAGGTTCTTGGGACACCTCTATGAACAAAACACAGAAGGATTTATTTCAGCTCTCATGAGCCTTTCATTCTCATAGTAGAAGCCAGACAGTAAATAATATTCATAATACATAGTTAAATACATAATATGTTAAAAGATGAGAGAAGGTATGAAAAATAAAGTAAAGCAAGATAAGAAGAATCAGGGGTGCCAGGGGCAGTGCATATAAGAGTATTTGTAGTTTTCAGTATTTTTCATTAAGAAAGTGAGACATGGGCAGAAACTAGAAAAAGGTGAGAGAGTTAATCTTTGTGATGAGCAACACAAAGCCCCTCTTTCATCATCTAGTGAGGGAGACAAACAATAAGTAAGTGAATAATTTCAAATAGTGATGTGTCCTATGTAGAAAACAGGATAGCATGAGAAAGTCTTGGTCCCAGCCCTGGATGTGTGTGTCCTTCCACTGAAGGAGCCCTAGCTACTGTGAGCCATGGCCAGCTGGCTGATCAGTGTTTCTATCACATCTGTTAGGAGGTGGTCACAACCTGTGTGCTTATGCACAGGACAGCACAACTCTTACATGTCATAGCAGTTATCATATTCCAACCAGTTATAAACAGAGGAAGACACATTTATAATCCATTAGTCATACTTTGGGTGGCATAAATGGGCAAGCATGGGCTATCTGACTCCCATGTGGACTGGGGCCTGAAGGAGAGACTTACAAAGGCTGTCCCTGCCCAGATGGGAGGTTGTCATCTAGTGGGAAAGCACAGTTGCCCATTAGGAAGATAGGGTTTCTCATAGTTCTGGGTTTGATCTTTAATTGAAACTATTAAAAGGAGATGGTGATTTCAGTTTCCTAACCTAAGTTTTAATCTCATAACTAATAGATGAGATATGGCTATTTCCTATGTTCAGGAGGGACTGGTGTGGATTGTAAAATGTTTGTCTCCTTCAGCTCAGTGGGAAGCAGGAGGAGCCCTGAGTTTACTTACCCTTAAAAGGGATGCGGAGGGTGGGGCGTGCTCAGGGCAGATCCCCAAAGGTGATTAAAGGGCCTGGGGAGGAAGGGAAATCAAAATTATTAGGCCTGCAGAAATCCATGTGTGTGGCCAGGATGGGGGGAGGAAGAAGGAGCTGATTTAGTAACTGTTCTCTCTGTACTAGAGGTAGACCAAGAGGAAACAGGCTTAAAGGGAAACAGGGCAATTGAAGATAAGACAGCTAAGTTTCCTCACTGGGCTCTAGAGGCTGGAGTCTCTTCTCTAGATCTCCAGGGAAGATACACATCAATCTGGTGGAGTTTATTTTCACTTTGGTAAACATTGTACCCAAGGTGCACGGCTCTGTCCATCCTCTCAACGCTCCGAGCTGGTAAACTGAGAACATATGATGTCCAAAAGCTGCCTTAGGCTGAAGAAAACTGATCCTAGTTTTGGGTATTGAATTTCCAATGAAAACACTCATTTGTCCTTTGTGCCACACACTTTGGGCCCTGGGCTAATTTAAAGTGGGATATTTTGTGCAGAGTCCTGCCTCAACATAGGAAGGTGGTCAAGGAGACATCTCCCACTTTCCTTTATGGCCCGCATTCTTTGGGAAACACTATTTTTTCATTCATTTAAAGCTATTTATTGAGGTTTGGATTATACTAGTATTTTGTCATTCAACTAATATTGCTTGGCACTTTTGCATATGATATGTAGTGTTCTCTACTGAAAAAACAGCATGTCTGAAATGACTCTATTTATAAGGTAGACTTACAGGGATGGCTGTATGAGAGTTCGCCAAGAACATGTTAATGGTGGATACATAAAGACAGTGGGATTTCATATGACCTTTCCTCTCTCTTTTATAGTTCTGTGTAGTTTTTGTATTTTTTACAGTAAGAATATGTCATCCATGGAATCAGAAGAAACACAGTGAAGGTATTCTAAAGCCGTAGAGGGAAAATACTACCAGCTGCTCCATGTGGTTATTATGATGTCTTGGAGAGGTAAAATGATCTGCTCAGGATTCAAACCCAGACCTGACTCCAAGCCATATGCCTGGCATTTTATTAGGCCATTTGGTGGGATGCAAAAGAGTCATAGACATGGTGCTCTAACTAAGGAGCGAATGATCTGATCAGAGAAAAAAGCATAGACGGCTGAGACTTGAAATGCAAAACCAGTGACAGAGAAAGGGCTGCCTTAGGAATTCTGTGAAGAGGCAAGGAGGGCTCTTGGGTGATAAGAGAGTCATGAGATGGCAAAACTTAGCTTGAGAAGAGAGAGAGAGCATTCCTGCTACAAGGCACAGTGTAAACAAGCCCCCCCAGGCCAAGAATATACAAGGCAAGGGTGGGAGAATAACTTGTGGAAATATTAGTTTCTGTTTTGTGGTCTCATTTCTCCGGGGAATTAGTTGCATGCAGTGCTGGAAATCAGAAGTTGTCTGAAGACAACAGATATTCCTAGATTTTATTTTCTAAAACCTCAGCTTATTAAAGGGGTCATAGAAGGGGGGTCCCTGGGTGGTTGACACACTTGGCTGTGAACTGAAGGGTTGGAGGTTCAAGTCTACCCAGAGGCACTTTGGAAGAAAGTTGACTATCTACTTCCCCCCAAAAATTAGCCATTGAAAACGCTATGGAGCACAGGTTTAGTCTGACACACAAGAGTCATCATGACTTAGAATAGCCTCAGTGGAAGCTGAAACTGGATCGGAAGGCGAGAAGGAAGTGGCTAGAGCCTTTGCAGAGGATGCAGAATAATGAGAACAAAGGAGAAGTCATTTTTCCCAAGGCTCGAAGTGGGCTATGCTTTAGATTATGAAGGCAGCTGCATCTGCACCCTACACCTTCCCAGCACCTGGGGAGGTTGTAAGATCATGGTAAGGAAAGGTAGCATGGTGCTTCCAGGGTGGCTGGACCCTGGACTCCAGAACACAGCCTTGGCAAAGATCTGTTGCTAAGTGTGGGATTGCCACATACACACAAAGAATTGCAAAGCACTAAGAAAAACATGTCCATGTACATATACAGCCAGTTGTGAGACTATGTTGCCTTGACCAAGACAGCTAACTTCTTCAATGTCAGTTTCTCCAGCTACAATGTAATTGGGCATGTTGATCCCTTTCAGTTTTAAAATTCATTGAATCTATGAAATTGGAATGTGTATACCTGGAATCACTTCATTCTTGTCTGAAGTGCCGTGAGGATGCCCCATTTTAAAAGAGCAACCGTCAGAAACCGTCCATGTACGTAATGTTTTCCAGTGGGAAGTACGAGTACACTGTGTAGTAATTGAAACTGCCTTTTGAATCTTCTAAGGCAGCAGGATCCAATACTTGATCAGCTGAGCATTGTTTCTTCCTTCCTGTAAAACCAGCTAACACAGAAAGTCTCAAGTATAAATTTCCATCACAACTCGAGAAACCTTCCCGTCCACTCATCCACTCACACTCTCTCTTCCCCTGTGCCCTTTATCTGTGTAGATTCTTGCTTTCAGCCGAGGAGGCTGAGTTCCGAGGGAGACAAATCATGCACAAAGGGGAAAGAAATCGCTTCCTAGACCTGAATATTTAGTGATGAACTAAACCTTCTGAGAGGGGAAAAAATATGAGTCTGTTGAGAAGGGGAAATAAATGTCCTCCAAATCAACGTGAAAATGGAGACCCAGGGAAGGAAGGTTCACATCTGTCCTTAATGCGGCTTTCGAAGGATGGAGGCAGAGACAATAAATGATATATCAGACATGGCGCTCTGCTTAGAAATTGCAATTCTAAATGTCATATGCTGTGAGCCTCTCATGCTCCCCCCATAATTCAAGACAATTCACATGAGATAACTTCTTTTCTCTGCCATAATAATATTCTCTAGCTTGTATCCCAAATAAACAACATTGGTTACTGCTTTAAGCAATGCCTTCTCCATTTCCACACTCCACTTAAATCAGCAACCCCTTTCTCTGTGTGATCTGAATCCCAAGCCCCTAACCTTGTCTTTTGCTGCAGATACACTCCCACTCTGTGTCTGTGTTCTTACTTATAGTGTTATTAAAGAACAGGTCAGCGTGGCTTTATTTTTGCTTTAGTTTTTCACCACTCTAGATAAGATGAGAATAGCTTCTATCTTCCTTTTTTTGAATCATCTTTTAAATCTTTATCACGATCTACTTTTTGTTTTTTGAAATCTGTGTTTTTTTCTGAGTGTGGATTTTTTTCTTCTTATTCATCTCTGCAGACTCAAATACTGCCATCTCCTTAGTGAAATGAGAAAGCTGGTATTCATATCACTCAACGTGGTTGGTTTTGGGGCTCGGCAAAGATTAAAAACACAGGAAGACTTACAAGCAACCTAGAGGGAATCTAGAGATTGCTATTAACATATTTCTTCATTGAACAGAGCATTTGGAAATAAAGGGAAAGTGACTGTTCAAAGACACTGAGAAAAGAGTTATCTGGGACATTTATCCTAGGAATTTATAGTAAGTGAAGAATGGCCTAAAGTAAAATGTGACATCACTGATGATGATCCCACTTTCATTAATTCTGGCTGCTTGACTAGGAGTTGCAAGAGGAGGAATTTGTGCCTTGAAAGGGGGGCTAGTCTCAGGGATGAAGAAAATACTCTGGGTAGAATTATAGAAATGATTACATTACACCTTCTCTTCACTTGTTGACATAGTTAGATTACAAAGACCAGGTCACTATGCAAAAAATCAACATTTTGGGTAAATGGAAGATGACTACATCAGATTACAAAATGGAGAATGACTGCCAAATTGCATCATTATGTAACTGCCAAACTACTGAGAATCATTGCCGAGCCAAGGTGACACATAACCTTAATCATCACTGCCAGTGTTACTCTCACCTCACCGTGGGGTTTGTTACCACCAGATACATGTCATTAAAGTGAAAAATAGTGGGATAGTAGATTTTCTTCCTATGGTTGTAAGTGCGAAATGTTGGATAAGATAGTCAATAAGTGAGTAGAGGGTGTATATGAGGCCTAGGGCTGCTTTGTGTTCGCAGAATAGTTGGTCCTTTGACTCCCATTGGGCATTTAGAGTTCTTCTACTTTTCCCTGCACAAGTAAGCTATGGTGAGATATCTTTAGGCTTAGGTAATGAGGTCACCCTCTTTGGATAAGGTATCTAAAAATCAAAAAGAATCAACGAATTGAGCCCAGCCTCTGAGATGTTCTATATCAATGAGATGGAGTGGACATGGGAATGGACACAGAACTTTTCTGGATCCAAACTGTAGTTATGATTTATCTTTAGGAATGGAATCACAGAAATTGAAGAAAAAATGGGTTTAATAAAATTTTTGTAAAAAGTAGCAACTATAACAATAATAACACTATGCTAGGTATTAAAATATATTCTTACTGAGCTTGACATAGCCTGTGAAATAGAGAATTTTGTTACATTTTGTAGATGAGAAAACTGGGATTCAGAGAAGTTGAGTGATATTTCCAAGGTCACAAAGCTTGTCAGTTATGGAGCAACTATTCAAATTCAGGTATGGTTGGCTTCAAAAGCCTTATTGCATGGAAGGAAGTGCTCTGTGTGGATTTTGAGGAAAGAGGAGCAAGACCTCAGCTCTGAACAGTGGAAACACACTATTCGGTAGACATAAGTGTCAAGGGTTTAGATCACTTAGGAGGTAGAGTCTATTGTCAGGGAGAGAGAGTTTGTTGGCTTCGACATAACTTGGATACACTAACCTGCTGGTCTTCTAATTCCCTATGATCTCATGCTCACTAAGTCATCTTCCAATGGCTAATTTGGTTTCCTGTATACTTGATATGGCTTGGTTACTAGAAGTGGATAGCTGAATCTATAAATGAATGCTTTGTATCTGGTTTTTGTATCACTGTTTCCTGAATCAGAAAAGTTTGTCCAGCAGGATGCAATTCCTTTAGGGCCACTCTAGCCCTCACTCAATACACTTACCACCAAATTACAGAACATACGAGTAGCCCTGGTGATGCAGTGGTTAAGCTCTCAGATGCTAACCAAAAGGTTGGTGGTTTGAACCCACCAACTGTTCTATGGGATAAAGATGTGGCAGTTTGCTTCCTTAAAGATTAAAGCCTTGGAAATCCTATTGGGCTGTTCTACTCTGTTGTAGAGGGTTACTATGAGTTGGAATTGACTTGATGGCAAAATAAGGGATAATGAGGAAGATCCTTCATTTAAACTGACTGATTTTGCTACACATTGCTTCTTTGAACAGTGAAAATTAAAATAGCACTGCAATGTTGTTAGGTGCTGTCGAGTCTTCTCTGGCTCATAGCAACCTCATGTACTGCAGAACGAAACACTGCCCAGTCCTGTGCCAGCCCCACTATTCTTGCTATACCTGAGCCATCATAGCCACAGTGTCAGTCCATCCCGTTAAGGGCCTTTCCTTTTTTCATTGTCCCTCCAACTTTGCCAAACATGATATCCTTCACCAGGGAATAGTCCCTTCTTACAACAAGACCAAAGTAGGTGAGATGAAGTCTGGCCATTCTCACTTCCAAGGAGTATTCCAGGTGCACTTCTTCCAGGACAGATTTGTTACTTCTTTTAGCAGTCCATAGAACTTTCAGCATTCTTCTCCAACACCACACTCACAAGCATCAATTCTTCAGTCTTCCCTTTCCATCGTCCGGCTCTCTCATATGCATATGAGGTAATTGAAAATACCATGGCTGGTGTCAGGCACACCTTAGTCTTCAAGGAAACATTTTTGCTCTTTAGCACTTGAAAGAGGTCCTTTGCAGCAGATTTGCCCAATGCTATACGAT
>NW_006921997.1:2708414-2731357 GCF_000298275.1 Orycteropus afer afer
GGCCAAAACCAGTCCATTTCAGCTCACTAATGCCTAGGATATCAATCTTTATGTGTTCCATTTCATTTTTGACAACTTCCAATTTTCTTAGATTCATACTTCATATGTTCTGTATTCCGATTATCAATGGATGTTTGTAGCTGTTTCCTCTCATATTAAGTCTTGCCACTTCAGCAAATGGAGGCCCAGAAAGCTCTACTTTATCCATATCATTGAGGTAGGCTATACTCTGATGGGGCAGCTCTTTCCCAGTCATATTTTGAGTGCTTTCTGACCTGAGGGGCTCATCTTCCGGCACTGTATCGGACAGTGTTTCAGGGCTTTTCATAAAATTTTCCAGTAATATATCAGACAGTGTTTCACAAGTATTCATAAAGGGATGGCCTCTTTCTTCTTCCAAGTCTGTCTCCATCTGGAACTCCACTAAAACCCATCCACCATGGGCATTCCTGTGGCACAGCCTGCAACCTTACAGCAACACATAAGCCACCACAGTACGACAAACCGACAGACAAATTCATCTCCCTTAGCTGTTCCAATGACTGCGCTCACTTCCTGGGCTTCCCTTACCTGTTCCTGCTGACCCTGTCTGCTGCTGCTCCCTGCCACCTGGGAGCTGCCCCCTGCCCTCCTTACCTTTTCTGGCCACGCTGTGCAATAACCTCCATGATAAGAGTGATGATTTCTGTCATTGCCTGAGGGCTTCGTATGTACCAGTTGCTGGGTCAGGCAAGTCATGGACTCTCTCTTTAACCCTTCAAGTCCCTTTGAGGTATTTCTATTTCACCAGAAACCAAGTTTTGGAGAGATCATCACCCCAAGTCTAAGAAGGGAAGCTGGAATTCCTGTCCAGGTCTGCATGCTCTTGGCCACTATGATATGATGCTTTTTTGTCCTAACCTCCTCTCTCCAGTATGAGCTAGTCTTTTGTTTTTGTGGTTAAACTGTAGCTCCCTGAAGAGACAGATTTTCTTTAGGCTCCCTACAGGGGAGAATCTCCAAGAATCTGATGGGCTCTGGTGTACAGACATGTTTGAGTCCCTGAGCCTGTGAAATCAAGGATCAGAATGTAAGAGCTGATCATCTCACCAATGGGAGCTTGTATACAAGAGTATGGAGGATGGGGAGGCAGTGCATGGAAGAGGAGACCCTGTCTACATGGACAGCTCTCATTCCTTTCTCACTTCTCTCTGTAACATCATCATCCTCCCTTGAGTATTTCCATAGATTCAAAGCCTAAGGTGCCAGCTACCACTGTGTCATTGAAGGAGATCTTGATGGGCTCCCCTTGAAGAGGCTTGCATGATGAATTATGATTTCTCCAATACCAAATTTATTATGATGATCATCATCATTGATAGCAACCCCTTAGATTTATAAAGCACCTTTCTCCTAACAATCTCTCCTAGAGATTGTTTCATTTATACTCACAGATCCCGAGGCATAAGAAAGAGACAATATTATCATTTTTACATTACAGATTGCTATGATCAAAAAGTTTTTATTGCAGTACCTATTTCCATGTGGAACTGTGTGAGCTACTACATAAAGAGATTCCAATAAGTATCTTTGAAATGTCTTTAATGTGCCAAAATAATTTTGTGATCTGGGTATTATTATCCTATCTTATAGATGAAGTAATAAAGTCTCAGAGAGGTTAAGTGACATGCTTAACAGCATGTATGTGTAGATGAATAAAATGTGGTCTTTGTACTCTCAAAGAAGACAGTATTGTAAATTATAACTAACCATTTTTGAGCCCTTATTAAGTGCCAGGCACAGGCTGAAAAAAAATATGAGTTATTTTTCTTAATCCTTTTAATAACCCTACAAATTTGTTCTACTTAAATTATCTCCAGTTAACAGATGAGGCATATAGAGGTTGAGTACCTTGCCCAAGGCCACATATTGGATAAGTGGTTGACTTTGAGAGGGACAAGAGCCTAGTGTAACTAGATTGCCTGAGTTGGATTCCAGCTCCAACACTTTCTATGTGATCTTGGACAAATTTTCTATGCCTTTTCTGTGTCTCATTTTCCTCACCTGGAAAATGGGAATAATGAAAGTATCTATTTATCTATGTCATAGGGTTGTTACAAAGACTACATGTGATAATATATTTTAAGTGCTTAGAACTTTGCTTTGCATAATGTTAGCTATTAGCATTTGGGATACAGAGGCAGTAACATTGGCTGAGTATCCAAAGGTCAGGTGGTTTGGTTGCAGTGGTCTAGTTCTAGTTCAGCTGATGGAGAGCCACCTTTAACAATGTGGGTGTCAGGAGGTAGAAGAAGTTTTTTTTAATCCTTTTATGATTACACTTCCCAATGAATTGGGACTTTGGGGCCTGAACACCCTTGGATTTCATCCAGCAAGGTCATTTATTTTATTTCCTTAGATGATACATAGACATTCTGCCAACAGCAAAAGTTGTTGTCTATCTGCTAATTATTGAATTTTTTAAAAAAATAATTGTTACCATTTGTTGCCAGAATCCAGGAAGACAAGCATGATTATGCCCACTTTACAGATGATAGATTTGAGAGTGTTGAGAGGCTCAGTATAGCTTTCCTAAGGTGTCAGGGCCAGGATACAAATCTATGCTCTTAACTACCATGTTATCCATTTTGTAATATCTACTAAGTGCTAGAGACTGGGTTTGGACTTGGTTCTCTGACTTGACAGCCCATATCATTGTATAGTATGTTACTACTTTACTAAAAGTATAGCTAGTATGACTCTTTAAGGAGCCTTACTTATTCTTTGGAGATAAGGAGGTCTGGTGGTGCAGTGCCAAAGGCATTTGACTGCTAGCCAGAAGGCTGGCGACCCATCAGCTGCTCCA
Source organism: Orycteropus afer afer (assembly GCF_000298275.1). Lineage (NCBI taxonomy): Eukaryota > Metazoa > Chordata > Mammalia > Tubulidentata > Orycteropodidae > Orycteropus > Orycteropus afer. The sequence goes on from NW_006921997.1 coordinate 2,711,260, forward strand.
TGGAAGGAAGCTGGGGCAGTCTACTGCCTTGGAAGATTTACCGCCTTAGAAACCCAATGGGGGTTGCTATGAGTTGGAATCCACTTGATGGCAGTGGGTTTGGTTTCTGTTCTTTTTACCCTTTGGAGATAGTCGATCAGCTATGTTTCTTTTATGTGGAAGGCAAGCATCCAAGAGACGTAATTTGAAGCGAAGAGTTTCATGCTCGATTTAGATCAAGTTCTCTAATACACGCCAGTATGGTACAGATCTCTGTACACCAGACAAAAATTATTAGAAGTTCCTACTCTCCATCCACTAACTTAGTCACTAGGTGATTCATTCATATTCCAGTACAGGCAAGAAGAGGGAGAGTCCATAGGATTTTAAAAATATTTTGGTGGTAAAACATTCATACTCAAACTCCTAGTTCTATGTAGAAACAAAACTCCTCATATGATACACTTATGTATTTTAAAGGATATAAGAGGGACAGCATGATTTGTTCAAGAGAATCCTGGAGTGGAAGTCAAAAAATGCAGGTTTTACTGACCCAGGATCTGCCAGTTGGGCAAGTCGCTGAATTTCTGAGCCTCATGCTTTCTCTGGTCTTCTCTGCCTTGGCTGCCTCCCAGGGAGGTAATGAGGATCCAATGAGGTAGTGCACAGGACTGTTTAGAACGCTCTGAAGAACTAACTACTCTAGGTTAAGATGTAATTATGATTATGCTGGGACGGGAGGGGAGTGCTCCTCATCCAATGAGGTGTACTTGTCCTTCATCGCCTCGTCCCTTCCCTTCCGCCTCCTTGCTCCCTGTCTCTCTTTACATGATGGTTTCGCTTTCTCTTGCTCACTTTTTATACTCTGCCTTCCTTTCTCCCTCCTGCTGGAGTTTATGACCTAGGCTAATGAGGCAAATACGGCTCCTCACATCAAGGGTGGGGAATTAAGGGCTGGTTATGGCCCAATTTAATTTTCATGATCTCTTGAACAAGTGAAAGAATGCTTGGGAAACAGGCTGCTCTTGGCCTGATGCCGGCCCAGCCTGAGTCGGGGCAGCCGTTACCCACACGAGCTCATCGCACTCCTGGTAGACATTTCAATTAAAAGGCATTACCCTTCGTTCCATGTCTCCTCTGCAGAGGCAGCCTCCAGCTCTGGGTTTTGGTCCCAGATCTGCCACTTAGCAAGCAACCTTGAGTGAGTCATTTAACCTCTCAAAGCCTTAATTTCCTCACTTATGAAATGGAGTATTGTTGACACCTGCCCTACCTTTCATACAGGATTGTATTAAATCAGGTAAATGAAGGTGATTTTAAACTGCTAAACTCTGTAGAGATTTTTTTTTTTTTTAGGATTTGGGTGAAGATTTACAGAGTAAATTCACTTTTCATACAGCAGTTCACATATACTTTGTCTCATGTCATTGACCAAAATTCACAATGCAGCAGCTCCCCTCCCACTTCCTCCCCATAGTTACCTCCTCCCAGTGTCCATCCCTTCATACTCTTCTGCACCCTGAGCTATCTCCCTGTGCATAAGCAGCCCTTCCTTCTCCCATGACCGTTCTCTCCAGGGTGTGTGTCCACCCGAGGTAAATGTTCAACTCACATGCCTGTACTTTGTTTGGCTGGAAACCACAGTTGTGGGTTCAATTCCAGACCTGAAGGGCAGCTAGGGGCCATAGTCTCAGTGGTTACACCAGGCTTGTAGAGATTTGTTGTTGTTGTTGTTATGTAGCATGCCTAGCTATTCACATTTTTGAATGAACTTTTCCAAGTCAATATTTTCATGTGAACATTTTGACTTTCTAGCTCTTCTGTGCATGTGGGGTGAACACTCTTACCAGGCTCTTAAGAAGTTTAATAAACAAAAAATACTGTGTATCCAGCAGCATCCCAGCTCAAGGATGAGGACAGGAGGGTGTTGGCCTTGGGAACAGACTGGTGTTCAGAGATCTTTGGAGTTGGAAGAAATCTGGTGCCAGCACTGGGAAAAGTCCTCATTTTTCTAATCTATGAAAGGCTCTCAACTCACTGCCCTTGAATTGGATCCGACTCATAACGACCCCTCCTTGGGTTTCCTAGGCAGTATCACCAAGGAAGTAGATTGCCCAACCTTCCTTCCAAGGAGTGGCTGGTGGGTTTGAATCACCAGCCTTCTGGTTGGTAGTCAAGTGCCTTAGGCACTAAGCCACCAGAGCACCTCAAGAAAGGCAGAAAGCCTAGGAGGGAGTTAAAGAGTGGACAAAGTGTTTCCCTCTGTTCAGGTCAGAGGAGTTTGGGTAGAAATGAGAGAGTCTTCCCTCAGGAGCCTAGGGCGGGGAGCTGATATGCTGCACTTAAACCACAGGCCCATCAGATAAATCTTGCCTTTATCTCCTTTCAGCATCTCAGAGTTAATGATATCCCAGGTTTTAGACGTGATGGGCCTCAGCAGCCAGAGATGAGGATCATTGAACAATTAGGGTAAAACTTAGTGAAATAGATATACTGGAAGGGATACATGATCACCTAATTGAGAGAGATGGATGTAGACAGATACAACACACTTTCCTGGAGCTTAAAAACCTATTTTTTTTTTTTTTTTTTTAAAGCTAAAAACTATTTGCGTTAAAGGAGATGATGATCAATGTTGAAGTCCAAAATAGTGGCCTGGAGAAGTAAACACAAGAAATCTCTTAAAATATTTTCTTCGTTTGGCTCCCCCCTTGACTCCATCCCAAATCAAAACCCTAGATAAGAACTTGGGAGATAATTTCAGGAAGTGAGAGTGGTAGAGGAGAGACAATGGGAATGAGGAAAATTCAATGTAAGGATGAATTATCCTATGGAAAATAAGATTCAGTTCAGCTGAGACTGCTCAAGAAACATCCAGAATGCTTCCTGGGACTGACTGCCTGGAGGACAGGAGGGTGGAACGTTTATCTTCAGTCTCCCATTCCCCACTGATTGAGGGGCACCCCCGGGAGCATTAAGTCCTCTGCATTTCAAGGTCTGGCCTGCGGTTGACCTAGACTGCACAAGGGGAGTCTGAGGGAACATGAAATGGTCCACTGCTGTGGCTGACATCAGAGATTGGTTAAGTGCGTGTGAGGCAGGACAGCAGTCATATCTACTATAAATGTACTATAAGGAGGTAAAGACAGAGAATTCTTGAAAGAAAAAGTAAGTGATTGGAGGATAGTTCCAAGAGACCCAACATACAAATAGATGAGGTTGCAGAAGGAGGAAAAGAAAATGAAGTAGTAACAAATAAAAACAACAACAACAACTACAAGAAAGGCGGGAAAAATCCCCAAAAAACGTTCAAGAGAAAATACTTATGCAATCAATATGCTATTGACTATCAATCTATAGGGAAATCTACAGATTGAGCAGCAGACTTGTATATCCTATACTTACTCAACATCTCCATTAAGGGGTCCAATTTCTCCAAATTAATATGGTGAATATAGAACTTTTGGTTTCCTCTATCCACCTCACACTATAATTTACTCCATTCTCAATCTTTCCTATTCCAGTAGACACCACCCCTTCATGTTCCTCAGGCTACAATCTGTGTAGTCATCCTTGATTCTTCTGTTTAGCTCAATCTCTGCACCTAAATCACTAGTTGGCTTTACTTTCAATACATATCTCAGTTCTGATCACTTTTCACTACCATAGTCAAAGCCATCATCATATTTCACCTGGATTACTGTAAAAGCTTCCACAATGGTCTCTCTGGCCCTCTTGGACCACACAGTGCCCTTTTCATGGCATCCAGAGTAGATCTTTTAAATATCTCAATTAAGTTTTGTTACTCCCTAGAGCCAAACCTTCAACTGACTTCCCATAATATTTAGAAAAATATCCAAATTCCTTGCTGTGATTCACAAAAACCTGCATGGCCTATCTGCCCCTTATTCTGTTGTGTAAAATGCATCTCTTGCTCCCTTTTCTATCATGTCACTCTGCCCACATCAACCTTCTCATTCTTTCTCAAATACTCTAGCCTAGTTCCACTTCAGGGTCTTTACATGTACTATTTCCTCTGCCTAGAATTCACTTCTACCAGATTTTTAGGATAATTGGGTATAATTGCCTTTCCAAGCAGGGATAATTTTAAGCATAAAATGAATAATTATTAATAATTATGTCAGGAAAATACAGTAAACTGAAACTTCCCCATCCAAGCTTAAATGGTCATTCTGAGATATTTGCTGATTTCTTTCATGTCTCAGTTCAAATGTCATCCTTCTAGAAAAGTCTTCACTTACCATCCTATGTAAAATATGCACCTTCCTCCCAGTTGCTATTACTGTGTCTTCTGATTATGCTTTATTTTTCTTCACTGCACCTGGTATTTCTTGAAATTATGTGCACACTTCTTTATTTATTGAATGTCTATCTCCTTTTCTTTAGTGTAGTTTTCACAATGGCAGGGACCTTGTCTGTCTTGTTTATAACCATATCTTTGATATTTAGAGCTTACAGTGGATTCTCAATAAATTTTTGTTGAATGCATGAATTAATATTGATTCTGGTCAAAGCATGAATCAAGCAATGGTCACTTGTCTGGGATACCATGTGAATTCAATATATGTGAACCCTGAGGTCAGCTCCTCTTCCTTGGGTGGACTCAGCAGGCTGAGATTTGGTGTCAGGCCAGTCAGAGTGACAAAGGAGCATCCAGGCTGAGCGTATTCTCAAAGAGCTCCGTCTAATCAGATTATGTGGCATCACTGTTTCTGCATGGTCTTTTTCATCTGGAATAGACCAAACAGTGGTTGGTGGACCAGATGGTAGTGTTCAGCTCTCTCCAGTAAAGGAGTATGACTGGTCAGGGCCATGCAGGGTATTAAGCCCCAGCCATCCCGATCAAAGGGGACCAAGGTCACAAGGCAGGAAGTCTCTGGTCAGACAGTGCTTGCTAGGTTAGTGTGATCCCAGAGATGATTGATTTCCAAGCAAGGATGTATTCTTGTTCCTCTCTTCTTCTTTGTTTTCATACCAGGATTTATGGAAAATTATTTATGTGATTGGTAAAGCTAGGCCTGGGAGAAAGCTGCATCACCAGTGTTGAATGAAGTGGTCAAACTAAAAAACAGCTTCAGCCTAGACATTGGCCTGAAAATCAGAAGTTTTATGTTCTACACCAGTTCTGACACTAACTTCTAGGTCATTTCCAGGTATCATTTTTCTAATCTATGGAATGAGGGTAATCTTTAATAATAATAATAATCATAAAAAAATACAACTCACTGCTGTCAAGTTGATTCAACTCAGCAACCCCTCCTTGGGCTTCTAGGTGGTATCTCTATGGAAGTAGATTGCCCAATCTTCCTTCTGAGGAGCAGCTGGTGGGTTTGAACTACCAACCTTCTGGTTAGCAGTCAAATGCTTTAGACGCTATGCCACCGGAGTAATCTACTTCCATAGAGAAACCACCTCAGAAACCCAAGGAGGGGTAGCTATGAGTCAGAACTGACTCAATAGCAGTGAGTTAATCTTAAATAATCCTACCAATTATGGAAAAAAGGTCAACAATTCATCATTAAAAAATTATTTGAATTCAGTAAGAATTTATGAAAAGCTTCAGTGTGCTGGGACTGTCCTAGGTGCTGGATAAGCAGAAGTAAAAGAATGGTAATCAGACATGATTTTGGAGGTCTGCTACAAGTGCTTATGCAGACTAGAGTTTATGGCAAAAATCTGAGAATGCTGCCCTATGACAACCACTGGGATTTTGAACTAGAAAGTTTCCAGATGCTGCAGCATGATACACGCCATTTGAAAGGCAATTGCTTGCCTGCTATTGGGCATTGATTGAGACTGCCTCAATGATAGAAGGGCATAAAATTATTATGAGACCTGACATACCCATAATGTCTTGGGTGATGTCAGAGAAACACTCTAATAAGGAAGGTGGTGCTCAAAATAGTTCTATAACAAAATGGAAATGGTTTATTCAAGAACAAGCAACTGGAGGGATGCAAGGAGGCACCCATCATATCCATGAGCAGGTAGCCTCCTTTCCTATAGGTCCTACCCTGAAACTACGAAGAGCTGCCAGTACCCATTGCCACAGGGACAATGGCAACTTTATATGGGTCAACAGAAGGCTGCTTGGTTCACAGAGGGCAGCTCCAGGGTACTTGGACAACAACTGACATGGAAAGCTGCTGCATTAAGACCAGCAGACAGAAAGACCCTTATTGAAGAAGGTAAAAACAGGTCAGCCCAATGGGCTGAACTGCATGGCTGTCTCTTAGCTGTCATGGAAGAATTGGGCAGTGGTGAGAGCCCATATGTTTGGATTTTCACTGATTCATGGGCAGTCACCAATTGCTTGGCTATATGGTCAGACAAATGGGTGATGGACAACTGGACTATTAAGGGGACCCCTGTGTGGGGCATGGACCTATGGAAAGCACTCTGGGAGTTCAGAGGATGCATTAGAGTAAGCCAGGTCAATGCCCATCAGAAGAATCCCCTTCCTGGCTCAGAAGGTGATTGGAATCAGCAGGTGGATATGTTGGTATGCTCCCTTGAGGTGGCCAATTGGGTTCATGAGATGAGTGGACATGGGGGTGCTGCAGCAATGAAGAGATGGGCTGAATTAGGGTGCATCCTTCTTGTACCCTCTGAGGCACAAAATGCCAATAAGGACTGCTCTGTCTGTCAGCAAGAAAGACAGAGGTTACAGATGGCTATAGGGTAGATTCCCTGGGGGTGGGGGGAGGCCCTGAATATAGCTGGCAAGTCGATTATATAGGACCAATGACACCAGTGGCTCCAGGTGGCTATAAATGGGTCTTCACAGGAATAGATTCTTGCTCTGGACTGGGCTTTGCTTATCCTGTGACAGATGCAAATGCCAAAAACACCATTAAAGGATTGGAACAAAAGATACTGTACCAATTTGGGCCACCAAGTTATATTTCCTCAGACCAAGGAATGCACTTTACATCCCATAGGGTGTGACAATGGGCCAAAAAACATCGTATTAAATGGACATACCATGTTGCATACCATCCTCAAAGTAATGGTTTGATAGAGAACTGGAATGGGCATTGAAACATCTGAATGCCTAAATCCCCCAGTTGTCTAAAACTGGGGGAGATAAAGGCCTAAAGTGCTGGCTGACATGCCTTCATGAATGTGTACTCACACTCAACATGAGAGGGGTGAAGGGAGGATCACCACTCGACAGATTCCTATGCTTTTCTGGGGGATCTAGGGAAAAAGGGGTTGGGGAGGATGCTGGTGTCACTGCACAATTTTTCCCCACATCACCTAATGTTGCTTTCTTCCCTCCAGAAGCTGTGGTCCCTGGACTTGGGATGCAGCTGTGGGTGCCAGAGGCTGGGGTGATGATCCCCAAGCAACAAACTGTTTCTATACCCCTGAACCTGTATGCCAGAATTCCCAAGGGCCTTATGGGATGGATTGTACCTTCTCTCCATCTGGCCAAACTAGGTCTGACAGTGAATATAACCGTCCTGACCAGTGATCGAGATAGTCCACTAATTTTGTCCATGTGTAACCATACCCAGCATGAATAAAAGTGAACTGAAAGGGAAGCACTTGTTAGACTGATCTTGCTACCAGCCATCTGGATAGGCACAATGGCTGAACTCCCAAGGTGGGAAAGTCTGGGTAAAAGTAAATGATGAATGGAAGGAAGGAGAAATAACAGCTGAAGGTAAAGGAATGAATAAATGGGTTATGCAGTGGGGGAAATCCAACATTATGCTGATACCTAAAGACAGACTCAGAGCAAGGAAATATCATCTCAGTTAAGTATTAATCAGATACCATAAAAGATGACAATGAGACAAACTTTTGGATCAGATGGACAAATACAGCAGACCTGAATGGCTGGTATCTGAATAATCTCACCCTTAGGACTCTTAGCCTTGCTGAAAGACTAATTGTTAATGACCTTGGGACCAGTAATATGATTGGGAGGGGCATATTAATCTTTCAAGTATGAAAGGGCTAATGGCTAGAAGAGCCAAGGGTGCAATGCAGTGAATTGCTTGATGTGACCTTTCCAACCATTGTCCTCCATTCTGTGATATGTTGTAAATCCTATCATCCATGTCTGCTTGGGGTGATATGGTAGTTAAGGTCAGGTGTCAACTTGGCTGGGCAGCTAGTAATAGTTGTTCCCTATAATGACTGGCAGTCGGTTCTTTGGTGGGATTTGCCTTGAGCTGCTGATTGTTAAAGCCATCCACTTGGATTATATCTGTTGGAGCAACACAGGTGGGATGTATCTTGAGTCCTGCCTCACTGGAGGGTATAATTCAAATCACCACCCTTAGCTTCCTTGAGGGTATACCTACGAATCTCCTGGGAAGGTTCACCCTCCTCTTGCTCCAGTTGTGTGTTTTGGCTCATCCTCATCTCACCCCTGGACTTGGGACAGCAGCCATCATCTGATCTGCTGATCGAGGTTCATCAAACCCTGAGAACTGGGAGGATCCTCCAGGCCCATTCATGGACCTGGGACTCACCAGCCTGCCAGCCTCCACCACTACTATGTGAGATGAACCCTTGGGTGTCTGTGAGTTCTGTGAGGCATTACAGTGAAATACAGAAGGAGGAGAAATTACAGGAGGAGGAGGACTTAATGTCTGAAATGATGGAGTGGCACGGTAGTTTGGACATTTGGGACATCTTTAACCTCTGCCTCATGGGGACTGGCCTTGTGCTGATCTTTCTGAGAGAAATTGTTCAAGCAGTTTTTCTCTACCCTCCAGAAGCTTTTGATCTAGTGAGGGAGACAAGTAAGTGAACTGGGAGGCAAGCAAGCACCTAAACACCATATTAGTGGTTCTTAGAAGGAAACATAGCTGAAGGAACAAGTTAATTTTGCATGCTAGAGTCAAGGAGAAATATAAGAAGAGGTGACATTTGAGTGAAGATCTTTAAGGATGACTGTGATGGAGAAAGGAGAAAGGAGAAAGAACAATTTTGAAAGGATGAAACAAGCAATAACAGTGATACTTACTTCCTGCCGTCGAGCTGCATCCGACTCATAGTGACCCCTCCTTGGGTTTCTGAGGGGGTATCACTATGAAAGCAGATTGCCCAACCTTCCTTCCAAGGAGTGGCTGGTGGGTTTGAACAGCCAGCCTTCTAGTTAGCAGTCACTTGCCTTAGGCACTATGCCAATAACAATATTGTTGTTGTTGTGTTTTGCCATTCAGTTGGATCTGACTCATAGCAACCCTTCCTTGGGTAGTCCGTGGTAAATCTAGAAACACATTTTAGTTCGTTATTGGTTCAATTATGGGGGATTCAGATAGTCACTGGAGGTGAGATGGGAAGGGTAGATTGGGGTCAGATTGATAAAGACCTTGAAAACCAACTTTATTTCCTTGAAGCTATGTGTATCTTATTGATTAGGAATGCCTTAGGATGCAAATAACAGACTATTCAACTGATAAAGGCTAAACAATAAAGACATTTATTTTCTTATAGAGCAATTAGCATATACATAGCTCATCCCAGGTTTGGTGCACAAGTTCGACTATGTCATCAAAGACTCAGGATTTTTCTATTCTTTCTCTTGTATCTGTACCATGCTGACTTCCCATTCTTAGGCTTTTTGACTTGTGGCCATGGATAGTTAAGGTAATGGTAGATGCTGTAATAGGTAACTTCAACACAACAACAGTTAAAACCTCCCTTCTATGAAATACAAAACAAGTATCTTGATAAGCAGATGGTTCTTATTCAAGGGGTCTCCAACAGCTTCATCTTGTATCTTCAAAAACTAATGTATTGATTTGCATCAATCTGGAAGGAAGAAGAGTAAGAAGGACTCTATATGAGAAGTTTTTATTTGCTATCCTCGGGTACACACCGTGAACGCACTGCTGAGGAGTCGGATCCGGCTCATAGTTACCCCTCCTTGAGTTTCCAAGGCAATATCACCAAGGAAGTACATTGTCCAACCTTCCTTCCAAGGAGTGACTGGTGGGTTTTAACTGCCCTCCTTCTGGTTAACAGTCAAATGACTTTCTATTGACTGGAACTCAGTTATATCTAATGGCAAAGAAAGATGGAAAAAGAAATGTCAGTGTATCTAGTAAGAAGAAGTAGGTTTGCCAATCAGTTAGCAGTTTGTGCCATAGGTCAAAGTATGAGTAATGAAGCTTTAAACATTTTCTCCATAAAACAATTTCCAAGATAGGAAGACAGGGAATAGGAATAGTGCTAGCAACCTCTCCTCTTGAGTCTGTACCAATTTTTCTGGAAATTTTATAGAAGACTTGTCTTTACACCTTCCTGGTCAAAGCTATGTCACACATCCATTCCTAGCTGGCTGCAATGAGGCTGGAAAAGTATGCATCTGAATGGAGAATGGCTCACATAGGTACCTTGGTACGTTTGACACCTGGACTTCAGTAATTTTCTTGAACACACTTGTGTCTGTCCAAGGCTTGAGCAAAATCAGGGTTTGGCCAAGAAGAAGAAGAAAGAATGGCAGCTTAGTAATCAACCAAAAATGTCCATCAAGGAAGCCAAGGCAGATTTTTATGCAGAGGAGTGACATGATCTGATTTGTAGTTTAGAATGGTCTTTCTGGAAAAGAAGACTGTGGTATCTTTTCTATTCTAAGGTGTGGACATCAATTTATCTCAGGGAGTGTTAAATTCTGATAAGGTCAGAGAAAATCTTACAGAATACTCAACAAAGTGGATGTCTCAAAACTTCTACCTTGTGAAGAAAGATCCAAATCTTTGATTCCAGAAATAAAATTTCTTTTTGAATAATTAAAGCCTGTGTCATTGTGATTGATGGGCCGGGAAAATGTTTTAAAATTTTTACATGAAAAGAAATGCTTCCTTCCCTTTCAAACCTCGGATATTTTTATTTCTCACACAGACTGAGGTCTTTTGCTATGAATGTATGAATACCTTTCAGTATCCACAATTGAGTGGTACCATATTTAGATTATAATATGACTTCCTTTGGGCTCACAAGAATGGTTTCTAACAACTGCATGTCTGGGCTTGGGTACAAATGACATTACCCGTGGAGTTGGACAGCATTTTTTTACCCCCCTGATGGTTAGAGATTAATGAGATGGAAAGAAAGTAATCCAAGTCTAAGAAAATAAGTGTAGAACACAGGACAGTAATTAAATAATTTGGAGTAAAATCACTTATTAATTTTATGATCTTGGACATGTTGTTTAAACTCCCAGAGCTTCAGTGATGCCCCAAGGATAATGTAGTGTGATAAGTTAGTGTTCATCAAATAATCATGCCCCGCCCCCTTACATTCCCCACACCCCTTGTAGTTAGGTTCTGACCACAGAACTGTTGTTGTTGTTGTTGTTATGTGCCATCGAGTCGGCCCCGACTCATAGCGACCCCTCCTTGGGTTTACGAGGCAGTATCACTACGGAAGTAGATTGCACAGTCTTCCTTCCGAGGAGTGGCTGGTGGGTTTGAACCGCCAGCCTTCTGGCTAGCAGTCAAGTGCTGTAGCCACTATGCTACCAGAGCCACAGAACTAATTCTAGCCAATGGAATGTGAGCAGAAGTGTTGCCAGTCCTTTGCATCAAGGCCGTGAAGAATCAAGATACTTCTTCTCTCTCTCTTCCCCCCTAGTTTGCTGACTTGGAGACCATGTGTTCCAGATGGCACAGCGACAAGACGGGAGAGCACTACTGACCAATTTTGCATGAGTGAAAAATGATCTTATCCAGAAATACAGTTAATAAAATGCTTTGTAAATAGAGCACTCTGGTGGCATAATGGACAAGGCATTTGGCTGCTAACCAGAAGGTTAGTGGTTCAAACCCACCAGCCACACCATGAAAGGAAGATGGGGCAATCTACTTCTGTAAAGATTTACAGCCTTGGAAACCCAATGGGGGTTGCTATGAGTTGGAATTGACTCGATGGTGGTGAGTTTGGTTTGGTTTTGGTTTTATGTTTGGTGCTGTTGTTATTGTAAAATTAGGTGAAATTTTCATTACTATCTTAGTTCATAGGGGTTAATGCTCAACATGTTTGGTTAGATTCCTCACTGGTCAGGTAGCAAAGTTTTCCTTGTAAACCCTTGCCTCTGTACAAGGTGCTCTCCACCGTCTCATCAGGGAGCTTGCATGTTTCCTGCACAACGGACAGTGGAATGTCCATACAAAACAAATTGGAGCTGAATCCCACATGGCTCTTAAGCTGACAGGGCCTCCTTCTCCCTGACATTTAGCTCCCTCCACTCCTTCCTCTCAGTGTCAGTCTTTCCTCTGCCTTGACATCTCTCTCTCTTTATCCTCCGGAAAATGTAGTCTTTAGAAGTGTAAATAAACTCACTGTGCAAGGATACATACAAAAATTTATGTCTTGTATTTAGATCAGGGGTTTCTTTGAGTTTTTATTTGTGTTTGGTGAGAGCAGCATGGGGGAAATGACCCTCAGTTAAGAAGGAGTGAACAGAGAGCAGAAAAATACATTAGACATGTAGATCGTTAATTTGAGTTATAACTTGTTATGTTATTTTTGGTGACATGATTTTTAATAAGTAGATGAAATATGGATTGTTGAGAGATGATGTCACACATAAAGAAGGGGATTCACGGAAACATTTTTTTGAGAAATTCATGATATGACTTGCCATGATTCTAAACAATTAAAATGTTTCCAATTTAGTTCTATCTGAATTAAACAATAAGCCATATATGGTGCACTTATATTCCAATACAAGTGAAGAAGTAAAGCAACCAATAGGTTCTAAAATAGATTTCTCAAGCTACCTGTGCTTTATTACCTTCTCGTACTCTCATTTGTGATGGTGGGAATATTCTAACATGGCCCCAGTGATATTTCCTCTTGGTATTTATGGCCTTGTATACTGTCCTCTCCCTGAGTGTGAGCTAGTTCTTCTGACTTTGTTTTAATCAATAGAATATGACAAAAATGATAGTATGTCACTTCTAAGGTTAGAAAAGAGTATGCCTTCCATCCTTTTATCCTTTTAACAGTCTCTCCCTAGCACTCTTGTTGGCCTGTTCTGATGAAGCTAAGTGGTATATGGAGGAGCCCATGTGCCAAGGGACTGAGGGTAACCTGCGCCAACCTCCCACAAGGAACTGAATCCTACTAAGAGCACAGGAGTCAGCTTGGAAGCAGATCCTTCCCCAGTCAAGCCTTCAGATGAAATCACAGTCCAGCTGACAGAGTTGTTTAGTTCAGTGAGCAGCTTCTGTGTGTCAGGTCCTATACTAGGGGCTGTAAATAGAGTTCAATCAGATTTGCCAAAAACCCTAGCAGAGCTCACAGTCTTGGGGTCCATTAAGGATAAACTTTTGCTTCTTGTAGCTGAGAAAGGCAAAGAAGGGCAGGGACTGAGCAGGGGCACCTTTGATAGTGGGAAAGAGGCACTGGCTACCACTAGCTACAGTGATTGTGAGTAATGAGTGAAATTCTATCAGGCTATACTAAACTGGGAAATTGCTTCCTTTCTCCCCAAAGACAGGTAAATGTATAAATGCCCTTCTTTGTTGCTACAGGTGGGAGACATTTAAACAACAACAACAACAAAAAAAAAACACTTTGTAGTAGTCATGTTGATATGCAAATCTCCTTTCAATGGAAAAAAGTCACATAACATTTTTCAAAAGTTTCCCCAAGTGTATGAAATAATTCAGTTCAACACATGTATTGCAAATTGTCCACTGTGTGACTAACATTTGTGTCAATCAATAGGGACACATATGTTGTTATATGTTGTTGAGTCAGACCCAACTCATAGGAAAGACTAATTCCTTGTTGGGGAGTCCACAATCTACATAAACAATAATGCATGTGTTAACGGAGGCATGTACAAAAGGCTGTGGCCACACAGATGAAGAAGCAATTAACTGAAATTAGCATTAAATAGTGTCAATAACAAGAGCAATCGATGCACATTTTCTGAAGCTGGTATAGTGCAAGGCAGATTGTCAGTATACTCTAGAGATAGGCCCGCAGGGAATTGCAGAGAGAGAGACTGAGACCCCGGTAATTAATATATCAGCTCTGGTCTAGAGAAGTAACCAGCTGGATGGAACTAACATGGATCACCTTGGGAAATGCGAGTGACTCAGAGGATGACACAGAACAGTGACAACAGAAGAAGGAGTCTGAGCAAGACCCAGATGGGAACCCTGATCTCAGTTACTTCTGGCTAAGGATTTATCGCACTGCTACTGAGTATGCACGGGAACTTAACAATGAGGCTTTCTGTGGGAATTCCTGGTTGTTACTTTCTGTTGCCATATATTTTACAGCTAATACCTTCTCGGACAATTTTTACACTGCTCTATTCTCTTCTTTTGATCTGTTTATCAGGGCAAAACAAATATCAGAAAAATATGCAAATTAAAAGTATACCTTGGTGAATTTCCACAAAATGATCATAGTCAGGTAACCAGTAGTAGATGAAAAGTTAAAGGTGATCAGCACTCCAGAACTCATCCATGTGCTCCCTTCTCATCGCTTTTACTGTTTTAGAATTTTTGTTTTGAAATAGTTGTAGAATTATGGAAAAGTTGTGCAAATAGTATAGAGTGTTCCTGTATATTCTTCACTGTTTCCCTTAATGTTAACATCTGATCTAATCCTAATACAATTATCAGAAGGGTACAGGAGCCAATGTGAACTATTTCCCAGTGGGCAACTACGGCATGTTTTAAATAACAATAAAATAAATTAATAGATTTTAACCCCTAAGGTAAAATAAATATCCATGAGATCATAGTGATAAATAACTGAACGAAAATATAAAGGAATGAACTTGCTAAACATTCAAAACATAGGAGGAATGAGTTAAATAGAAAATTACCATTAGACAAATGCCACAGCAATAATTGTGGCGTTTGGGCAAGAAGTATGGGCAGAAGTCTGATGAGAACCAGGACATTTGCATAGTCTCAAAGTAGTTCCCTACAAGGTGTTTGCTAATTAGCCAGCTGCCACTGAGTCGATTCTGACTCACTGTGACCCCGAGTAGACCTGTGCTCCATGTGAGTTTAAATGGCCAATTATTTGGAAGTACACTGTCAGGTCTTTAGTCCAAGGTGCTTCTGAGTAGACTTAACCCCCCAATCTTTAGATGAGCAGTAGCATACATCAACCCCATAAAGGGAATAATGGGAGCTTTCCAAATGGAGAAACCAGGGAGCCACCACCTGAACCTAGCAGTAAGATTACCATCATCAATAATAAGACATACTAAAGTCATGGACCTCCCGCTGGATGAACTGAAAAGGGCACAATGTTACCTCTGCCTTATTCTTGCCCAAAACATATAACCTCAATTTAACCATCAGTAAACCTCAAACAAGGCGAAATTGAGAGACATTCTATGAAATAACTCACCAAGGTTATTAAAGCCAAAGAAAGACTGATGTACTGTCCCAGATTGGAGAAGTCTAAGAAGCCACAACAATTTAACACAGTATAGCATCCTGGATAAACCCGGGACCAGTAAAAAAAAAAGGACAGCAGTGGGAAAATTGGTGAAATTCAACTGAAAGGTATAAATTAGTAAAGTGGAGGGTCAGTGAAGAAGGGGAAGACCCTCAAGAGGATGGGTTGACACGGTGGGTAAAATGATGGGCTCAAGTATAGCAAGGATTGTCAGGGTGGCTCGTGACCAGGCAGTGCTTCGTTCTGTTTACACAGGGTTGCTATGAGTTGGAGCCGACTCAACGGCATCTAACAACAACATCATAATCATGTTAATTTTCCCTTAAATTTTTAAAAGACGAAATAATAATAGTATCAATCAGTCTGAGTTCTCCAGATAATCAGAACCAATAGAATATGTGTATGTGTGTATGTATGCATGTGTGTGTGCATGTATACTATTTTCAAGGAACTGGCTCATATAATTGTGGGAGCTAGCAAGTCTGAAATTTGTAGGGCAGATCGGCAGGCTGGAAATTCGGGCTTGAGTTGATGCTGTAGTCTTGAGGCAGAATGTCTTCTGCAGAAAATTTATTTTTGCTGTTAAGTCCTTTCAACTGGTTGGATGAAGCCCGCCCACATTATTGAGGCTCATCACCTCTACTTAAGATCAGTGGACTGTAGATGTTCACCACATCTACACAATACCTTCCCAGTTAGTTGACACATGAAAGTAAGCATCAGACGCACGTACTGCTTCTTTGTGCCAGAAGCCTGTGTAAGTGACTTATATGTATATAATGCAGTATGGTATCCCGGATTAAATCCTGGATTAAATTATATATTATTTATATATATCTTCAGCATCTTTTCCATTTTACAGATAAGAAAAATGAGGCACAAAGGGACCAAGCTGTGTTCAGCTAGGGCTATACAGCTGGTGAGCCGCAGAGCTGGGATCCAAACTCAGTCCATCGGGTTGTCAGAGTCCACGTTAAACTTCCGTCTTTTCCTGCCTCTCTAGCAGGGTTACTTCCGGGATGGCTAGGGCACATTTCTGGGCGCCAAAACCCTGAACAGCCAACCAAATCAAGCAGCACTTCCCTAGTGTCTTCAGAGTGGGTCCTGAGCCAAGGCCTTCCTTCCCGGCTGGGATGCCCCTTGCAAAGGCATCTTTTCTGAGATTCTAAAATAGAAGCTCAGGGCTCTGTCTTCCCACAGAAAATATCGACATCTATATTTATCCCTCTTCCAGAAGCTGAGGAGACCCTGCTCATGCTAATTGCAGTTTACCAAACAAGCTGATTCTTAACCCCATGAATATTTTTGCCATCAAACGCGCCTACAACTTGTGAAAATGAACAAATGGCAAACTGCTCTGCTCTTTTTGCTTCCCATACGTGATCACATTTTGTTGCCTATTAACTCTACAGTTGCACTGTGGGCATCACAGAGACATGACCAAGGATCCCAGCCACCCCCAGCTGGGGCACAGCGTACTCCTGGGCTTTGTTCATGTACACATTCTAGGCCTGAGAGAAGCTGACCTGACTCTGCTGGAATTGAGTGCCTCTGAAGACTCGTAGGCCAGTAACTCAGGATTTTATTAATTAAGTGCTTTTCACTTTAAAACTTTATTTTTAAAAACAACATCTCATAACTACATAAAGCAGAAAAACTAGAATAACCAACACACATGTATCCATCACCTAGATCTGCAATTGTCAGCATTTTGCAAAAAAAATGCTTCACGCACACACATACTTCTCTCTTCCTCACACACACATATTTTGCTGAACCATTTCAAAGGTAATTATAGATTTCATGTAACAGGTTTAAGTGGGGCAAAATGTTGAAGGCTCTCCAGTCTAGAGCTGACATTAGGACAACTCTCTCTTTCTCTCTCTCTCTTTTAAAGCAGAGTTGGAAAGATATGAGGCTTAAATAATGTCAGTTAGACAAAAGAATAGAGTAAAACCAGGTTCCTTGCTCTGATAGAGCCTGCTGAGACCCCTGAGTCTACAGCCCCTCGCCACCCTTCAGGTCTGGAACTGAATCCACTCCTGTGGCTTCCAGCCAAACAATAGACAAGTGTATGGGGTGAACATTTACATCACTCCTTGGCATGATCAATCATGGAGGAACAGAAGGGCAGTGTTTGCACAGGGAGACAGCTCAGGGGGCAAGAGTATATGGGAGGGAAGAACACAGGGAAGAGGTAACTATGGGGGGAAGTGGGAAGAGAGCTATTACGTTTTGGGGAATTGCAGTCAATGTCATGAGACAAAATGTGTATGAACTCCTCTAGGGAAAATGAATTTGCTCTGTAAACTTTTAACCAAATCACAATAAAACCAAACCAAACTCACTGCTGTTGAGTCAATTTGACTCATAGCGAACCCTCCTTGGGTTTCCGAGGCAGTATCTCTATGAAAGTAGATTGCCCAACCTTCCTTCTGAGGAGTGGCAGGTGGGTTTGAACCACCAACCCTCTGGTTAGCAGTCAAATGCCTTAGGCACTAAGCCACAAATCACACACACACACACACACACACACACACACAAGGATAGACTAATAACTAAGGGGTTTAACCCTCAACCACGGAATTGTAGAAAGTGACTGCTGGAAGTCCTAGTCCATTCTCTGGCTACAGCCTCTCTTTCCTCTCATTCCTCTCCCTTTCCTACCCCGCACCTTAGTTAAATTACGTGACTTGAGTTAGGACATGTGCTGTGCATCCCACTCTGTCTTGTTCCATGCTTTCCCTTCCTTGGTCTGCTCTTTGCTTGCTTTTTGGCATCAGCTTCCTCCTATTTCCAAGCATCCCAATCTCATGCATTTTTCAAAGCCTGACCCAATGGCACCTTCTTCAAGAATGGTTCCCTTTCTTTTAAAAAAAATTATTTATTTTGTTGTTGTTGTTGAGTACCCCTCTCCTGTTTAAAGCATGTCTCCTCTCACCTACAGTATAGATATGTTATTGCACTGCTGTGAGCTCCCATTCATCTTATCTGTAGTGCTTTTGTGGCCCTTACCATTTTCCATTTTGCCTTTAACTTATTTCTGTGCTAACATGTCTTCTTTAGATTATAAGCTTCTTGAGAAGAACTGCCCTACCTTGTTGATCTTTATATTTCTCAGAGTGCCTTTTATCTACCAAGTGCTTAATTACTCCTAGTTGTGTGAATACCTGGAGACCCCATGAAGATTGCCTAGCTCACTATTGTCCAGAAATTGATGTGGTCACTTAAGTAGAACTTTTCCAATATATCAGCCTCTGGTTTGAAGGCCATTGAGCATCAGGACTCATTTTAGGGCCTGGGATCCTGTGAGATGGCTTCAGAAGCTACCACTGACCCCTAGCACAATGGAGGTTCTTGTGATGTTGCTACCTGGTCCATTGGAGCATGGGTCAGAATACCAGTGTCCTACTTCAGGGGCCTGGAGGGCTGGCAGATGGGAAGGACTCTTGGTCCTCTCTGACAGGCTGGCTTCTCAATGCAATTAGACATGAAAAAGAGCAAAGAGACCAATCCATGAATACTTCGTTCTTTATTCAGATAGGATACATTTTACATGCTTTATGAGGTTAACGTCCCTTGGTCCTGATTACAAAAATCTGATTGGCATATTAATCAGGTTATAAAAGTGAGAGAAGGAAGAGCTGCAAAAGAGGGAGCAGCTGCTCTTTTGCTGCAGAATCCATTCAGGATATAAATTTTTTGCTGAGATATTTATTGTCAAATAGCAT
Source organism: Orycteropus afer afer (assembly GCF_000298275.1). Classification (NCBI taxonomy): domain Eukaryota; kingdom Metazoa; phylum Chordata; class Mammalia; order Tubulidentata; family Orycteropodidae; genus Orycteropus; species Orycteropus afer. The sequence continues at coordinate 2,730,393 of NW_006921997.1, forward strand.
TTTTCCCTCTTACTTTTTATTTTTAGCTGGCATCACCCCAGCATCTGTTCTACCTCGTGTTAGAAATGTGTTGGAACAGGGGGTGAGAGGAATGTACTTATAAAAATCGGGAAGACTTCTGTAGGGTGTGAGGAGAGAGGTAACACGTCCTCCTCTAATCAAAGATTGAGAATCCTGGGAGGAGCTTATTTCCTTCTGCTTGACACTCAATTATCATCTTCCAGAGCCTTGAGAGACACTTGAGAAAGATTCTAGCAACATCCCCACCAACTGCTTGCCCAACATTTGCTTGAGTACTTCCAATGGTGGAGAACTCATAATCTCACCAAGCATCTTTAAAGGGGAAAAGGAAACAGAGTGGTTTCCTGGATCTTGTTGTAAGAAACCAAAACCAACATAAGAACCAGTCTGAGACATGGGGAGCAGCAGCTCCCAGGCTTGTGTGTTTCCATATCAAGTTCTTTCTTGTTCAGGATGATATATCACTCATTGTTCCTCTTTCAGTGCACTGAGGCCAAGTATAACAAATAGATATATTTTAAAATTTATTTTAAGTATTTTATTATGGATTTCCAAATAGTTTTGTTATAAACTGTTGTTTCATCTGTTCCTTCTTCTAAAGCAAGGTCTTGAAGGTCTTTGCCATCACTGCCACTCTTTGTCTGGTCATTTCTGTCCACTCAAGTCATGAGCTCCATACCTAGAAATGAAGAGAAATAGAAATGAAGAGAAGCAATTTCTCTACCTGAGAAATGGGTTCTGGGAATACTTCCTTCTCAAGTGTAAGGAAGGAAATAGCTGCCACTATCTTATTCTGTTTGTCATTACCTCTCATTCCAAGTCAGAACATTACATCTTAATAACCTGGTTTGTAATCAGAACTTCTTGCTAAACTGAACTGTTGTTGTTGTTATTATGTGCCATCGAGTCGGACCCAACTCATAGCGACCCCTCCTTGGGTTTCC
>NW_006921997.1:2731457-2742071 GCF_000298275.1 Orycteropus afer afer
CTTCCTTCCGAGGAGTGGCTGGTGGGTTTGAACCGCCAGCCTTCTGGTTAGCAGTCAAGTGCCTTAGGAACTATGCTACCAGAGCTCCCAAACTGAACTAGATTTTTTTTTTTTTTTTGAATGAATAACATCATATAATGTAGGGACCAAAATTTCAAAGGTTCTGATAAAGCACTAATTTATTAAGATGTGTGTTCTGACTCTTTCACAAAATAATTTATGATGGATTACAAGTTGAACCATATGAAACAGGGTAGCCTGGGAAAAAAAATAAGAATTTAGAAAAAATGAAGAGGCAATTGTACTAGGATTCTGAGATGAGTTATTAGAGTTGAGCATTAAAACACAGTCCAATCTTCCTGCTAATAAAGACAAAGATAAAAACAGTGAGTTATGGCTTTTGTTTTGTAGAATAAAATGTGCCCATTTGGTGGACAAACTTTGGTTTATAAAGAATTCATCACATAATAAATCCATTTATTTATATTCAGCTTCATTCCTACTGAAAGTAAGCACTAGATGGCTAGGAACCTTGTCTGTCTTGTTCACCTTCCTGTCCCTTGTGGTGAATATGCTCTTGGCTTTTATAGACACTTAAAATGTTTGCTGACTGAATTCCACAAAAGATTTGAGGTAGTTGATTATAAAGTCACTTGTATTAAAACATTACAAAATAGAAATGAAGAGCCAGAAGGAAGAGAACAGTAAAATAAAAATACGAAGTTTGGTGACAGGAAGAACATAAACCCAGTTGAAAATCAAAAGATTTTCACCAAAAAGAGCTTTGTATTTGATGCTGAACTTGTAGTGACAGGAATGAAAAAGAAGATATTATCAGTGTCATAGCTCTTACGATCCAGTCACCTCAGTCACAGGAAGCAAGCCTTTTCCTAACAGTGTTGTGAAAGGCCTTTCTCATGGAGAACCCTATATGAGTGTGTGGTGTGTGGTAGGCAATGCTTTTAGCAACAATCCAATTGCAAATGCAGTTAATAGCTGTTTCTTGTAGCATCCTACAAGCAGAGGGACTACAATGATATGTAACTCAGTCTGAAGAGGTGCATCCCACAGATCTATACCGAGGGTCACAAAGAAATATAGAACATGTGCTCTTTAGCTATGTTCTTGTGCGTGCTTCTACTTGGTCACTATGAATTAAAAGAATTAGAAGAAGGAAGGAAGACTACTAGAATTGATTAGGGACCACTCTTGGGGTATTCAGTCTGTTGGAGATTTTCACTGAGACCTGTAATGAAGTTGTATTTGTTTTATTGTGTGCTGTAGAGCCCACTAACTGGAGTTACCTGCAAATTATGTAACCAAGGAATTGAATGATCAACCTGGAGATGTTGTCTTACTATGGGTTCTCCTATAAACCAACTCTGAGACAAGTCCTGTAGTGTAAGTAGTTTATTTAGAAGCTGATCCTAGGAAGCTATGAGGAGATGGGGAAAGCAAGATAGGGAAGGAGAGAGAATCAATACAGTGTTTGTTATTGCTTGGTTTGCCATTGTGAGCAATGGGTTGTGATCCTGTTGGAGTCTTCTGAAGAACAGTATGGAATTCTCAATAGAACTGTTCCATCATGGGGCAGGGACACTGGGGTTTCTATGCATTGACCTCCATCAGTTATTGGATGAGATTTGCCCTGGGAAGTGTAGAATCCCTATACTTCTAGGCTATCCTATGCACAGGAAGTGTAACCTTCTATGGTGTGGGAGAAAGCCCTCAGACAAAGAAGCAAGTGCTTCAGGTGGGGACTGACAGCATGCAGATGAACTCAGAAGTGGGTTGAGGAGATGGAGGATAACAGGCATCCAGGATTTCCTGGAACTGAAGGACCACCCAGGATGTGAAACTCTCAGTGCTAAATTGGGAAAAGTTCTAGGCAAACTGGGGCAATTGGTCTCTGCGGTGTAGTAAATTACATAGTGTGGCTTTTCTAGCCATAAGTCTTTGTAAACGCCATGGTGGGATTTGCCATGAGCAATTGATTGTTAAGGTTATCCACCTGGGGTATTTCTGTTGAGAGTGGCGTGAAGCAATCTCCTGGGAAGTTCTCTCTCTCAGGTGTATAGAATTCTGATGTTGGGATTAGTTTGGCCACTCTGCCAGGCTCACAAGGAGCCCTCCTAGAGGCAGAGGGAGTCTCTCACTGCCAGCTGAGAGACACAAGAGACATGTATTGCTGAGACAGAGATGCGAGAGACATGCACCGCTGAGAGAGAGAGAGACACCAAGAGACACACACTGCTAGGAGAGAGACTGAGAGAAACTGTCAGGTGAGAGACAGTGGGCTGAGAGAGACTGAGTGTGTTCCTGAACTTGAATTATAGCCGGTTGCTTCCCTAATAAGCCCCACAATCTGTGTGTCCACTGCAGTGAATTATTGAACTCAGCAGAGAGGTGGTGGGTGCTGTGGGAGGAACAGTTGGTGTCAGGGTTTTTGAAAGGGCTGGGGGGAGGCAGCTTGTCTGGCCTCTCAGGAATAGACCTTGGGCTACTTGGTGATTCTATCTTCCTCTTGTGGGGTTAGAGGAAGTCAGAAGATGCGACGTCCTTGCCCCTTTGGCAGTCTCCTTTGATAAATAGTAGTTGCCATTGAGTTAATTCCAGCTCACGTCGATCCTCTGTGTATCAGAGTAGAGCTCTGCTCCACTGGGTGTTCAATGACTGATTTTTCAGAAGAAGATTGCCAGGACTTTTTTTCTGAGATACCTCTTGGTAGACTTTGAACCACTACCCTTTCAGTTAGCTGCCAAGTGCGTTAACCATTTGCAGCATCTGGGGACTCTTCCCTAGAAATGTTGTTGTTGTTGTTGTTTGCCGTCGAGTCGGCCCCGACTCATAGCGACCCCTCCTTGGGTTTCCGAGGCAGTATCACTACGGAAGTAGGATTGCCCAACCTTCCTTCCGAGGAGTGGCTGGTGGGTTTGAACCGCCTGCCTTCTGGTTAGCAGTCAAGTGCCTTAGCCACTATGCTACCAGAGCTCCCTCCCTAGAAATAGGAGAGTGCAAAATAGGATCTTCTACAGATGGGATTAATAATAGTCATAGGAACTTTATAAAGACATGGAGAGGGTAATGATAACAATTCTTCCTGATAGTATATTAGAGTGTTTGTGCTTGATCAATTATTCTTACTTACATTATCTCATTTCCTGTTCACCACAATGGAAGGTAATATTATTGTCTCCATTTCACAAAATTAACTGAACAAATTCAGAGACATTATGTGACTTGGCCAAGGTCACACAGCTGGTGAGTAGCTCCCCTTGGTCTCAAAGCCATTTGTTTTCACCTCAGTCCTGATGCTTTCTTCACTATGCTGTGGGCCACACTTGTATCTGAAACACAGATGTAATCCTGTCACCGTTCTCATAAAAGGAAGACCTTTCCCCTGGTGGCTGGAACAAATTCAGACTCTGGAGCATGGTAGTGAAGGCCCCACCAAGCTGGTACCTGCTAATTTTCTAATTCCATCTCCTGCCACTTCCTTGCATAATCTCAAACTGTAGTCACCAGAAAGTGTACTTTGTTTCTGCAGTATGCCATGCTCTTTTACGCCACTTTTTCTTTGGTCATGCCATCCTGTTTGTCTGGAATGCACTCTTGTCTACTTCCCTCAATCTGGAGAATACCTGTGGTTGCTTCTTATTATTTGCAGTAGTTATATTCTATAAGGGAGCTCAGGTAGCATAGTGCCTAAAGCACTTGACTGCTAACCAGAAGGCTGGCGGTTCAAACCCACCAGCCACTCCTCGGAAGGAAGATGGGGCAATCTACTTCTGTAGTGATACTGCCTCAGAAACCCAAGGAGGGTCGCTATGAGTCAGGTCTGACTTGACGGCACATAACAACACAACAGCGTATCCTATAAAGTTGCTGCAAACACTCAATTAGTGAATATGGACCATTGATCCTAGGAGAAATACAGAATTAAACACCTGTGAGTCACAACATTTTATTCAACAAATAAATACGTAATCTTGTTTTATGTAAAGACATCTTACTTAATATATATCACTGATTCATTAACATTGAGCTGATGGTCATCAGCACTATAACTCACACCTAAACAAAGTTTATCTATTCTGTACTTTCTCCATAAGGTTCATCACAGTTTTCTTGTGCTTAGAAACACGAGATGACACTTTATGATTATCCTTTGGGACCATTTTGAATAGCAAAATCACCAAAAAAGAGTGCAAAAATGAAGAAAAGAAAAAAAAGAACCAACAAACAACTGTGGCACTAAATAGATTGCAAAACAGACACTTGTTTACAGTATGAAAGTTGAAACCAGAAAGCAGAGTGTCACCTTGTCCACCTCAGTGGGGTTATGTACATTGGATGACTCAATTTATTTTATTTTATTTTATTTTTGCTGTTCTGCAAATACCATGAAAGTGTTGCAAGCATTGGTTTAGGGATTACAAATAAATGTTAGCAAGCAGGCGAATTTGCAAATGTAGAATCCACAAATAACGATGATTGACTGTACTCATTTTTTACCTCTTTGGGATGTTTCTTTTGATTCTCCAGCCAATTACTATGTTCTTTCCTCTATTGCACTCCCATTGCATTTTGTAATGGCTCCTTTGTGGCACCAGTCACATGACATGGTGTCTCAGTATTAGTAATACATTTGTTTCTTCTGCTGCACTGTGAGTTCCTTCAGAAAAGGAACAACAATATTTTAAAGTCTCTAGTCTAGAAGAGGGGAGCTCTAGTGGCATAATGCCTAAGGTATTTGACTGCTAACCAGAAGGCTGGTTCAAACCCATGAGCCACTCCTCGGAAGGAAGGTTGGGCAATCTACTTTCGTAGTGATACCACCTCGGAAACAAACCCAAGGCGGGGTCTCTATGAAATGAATCCTACTCGACGGAAGTGAGTTTGGTTTAGTCCAGCATAATGTTTGTTGATTATATTAATGTAGGACCCTCACAGTCCAGTGGAGCAATCACGTCTTTGAAAACCCACTGCACAATTCTGCTCTGTGTGGCTCGACCTGTCTTGATGCCACAAATTCTTGGATAAAGGGTCAGCAGGAACGTCCTTCTTCTTTTGTAAGTAATACCACCAGAGGTGATTTCAGATTTTTGTTGCTATGAAAACCTCAGAAAGTACATTAACTTCAATGCACAGGCATCTTATTCCTTAAAAATTTTATGTTTGAATGATTCAAATGCAAGTCTCTGCTGGGTGGTTAAATGTGCTTCATATGAAGGAAGCAGTATAAAGTAGTGGTTAAACATATAGGCTTTGGATCCAAACTGCCTGGAGTCTACTCCTGATTCCACTCCTTTATACTTTGAACAAGTCAGATGAAGAAACTGAGGCTTAGAACTGTGTGTTTTTCCTAAGCATTCACAGCCTTACCACTCACAATTTTTCATGGTAGTTAGTATTAGCTTTAGAAACTTGTGCAAAGTCAATTATTAAATACATAATGAAGTTAGAGTATGAACAAGGAAAAAAATAATTTCTCTTTCTTCTCTTTTATTTTCTTATTCTTTTCTGGAAGAAAATTTCATTTTAATGTGTTGAAATAGGGTTTAATTACTTTCTTATGAACAAAGAGAGAGTATGTTTCAGTAGCAGGCAATCACTTGTACTTGCAATCACAAAGTACGGTGATATCACTGTACTTTGCAAATATCAGAATCCCTTAAATGGAAATATATTTGTTTATTTTAACAACCACTATTTATTGTGCTTTCACTATATTCCAAGTTCTTCACCTATGTGATTTCTGATCTTCGAAGTAAGTCTACAAAGTAAATTCTGTTGTCTTTATTTGGTTTTCTTGGAAGCAGACCCTAAGACATGATCAAATGCAATTAGTTTATTTGGGAGGTGATCCCAGGAGATACTGGTGGAGGAGTGGGGACATGAGCAGGGAGAGGAAGATAGTCAATTAAGGATGTACAGTAATACATCACTTAATATCCATGAAATATTCTATGAAATAGCATGTTGCATGTTTTGGACATTGTGTGAACACCATATCATATACAGGCAGTCCCTGGATTATGAATGAGTTTTATTCCTAAGTCTGTCTTTACATTGAATTTGTATATAAGTTAGAAAGTTAGATACAGTTCATATCTAGTGTCCATCAAATGTTCTAGTTAGTATGTAGTATACTTTTCTATGTAGAAAAAATGTAAAGAAATTCTTCCAGATACACTAAATCATCTTTAACAAAATAATACATTAATAATAATAATGTTTTGATGCATGTTGCAAAAGTGCCCATTTGTTATTATGAACCATTGCACGTGTCTTGAGTTTTTAATATATTAGGGGCCTATATGTGACCAGATGTTGCCTGAAGGGATGTTAAGTGGTTCATGACTGTATTGTCAAACATATTAACACTATAGAAAACTGGAGCTTAAACTTATCGAGCAACTCTGGGAGTCAGTGTGAAACATGCATCTCAGAGTTATCCCACCCAAGGAGTGAGGGATCTGTAGTATTTTATACATTAATTTCCATCACTCTTTGGTTGAGGGTTGAACTCTGGGCTGTGCTAGTTCTCAGGTATTTCTGGTCTATCATAATTGGGCAGAATAGGCTCTTATGGGCAGAGTAGGCTCCTCAGACAAAGAAATTCTTAGGCAAAGAAGTGGAGATGCTGTCAGATGGAAGACCCAATGATATATGGGCAAGACTCCAACAATGTCTGCTATAATTATACCCCACATTTTCAAAAAGGAATTTGAGGCTCAGAACTCAACTTGTTTCAAAATGTTGATAAGTAAAATGGTGGATCTGGCATTAGAATTCCAATTACTCTAACTTCAAAACATGAACATTTCCCACTCCCTGCATGTTACAGGTTAAATTGTGTCTCTTCTCAAAAGATGTTGAAATCCCACCTCCGAAGGAAATATGGTCTTTGCAGATGTAATCAGTTAATATGAAGTCATAGTGGATAACAGTGAATCCTAATTCACTATGACTGGGCCTTATAAGAAAAGGAGAAATGACACACAAAAGAGAATACCACAGGAAGACACAAAGAGATGTAGGGGGAAGATAGGCAAGTGAAGACAGAAACAAAAATTGGAGTTATGCTGCTGCAAGCCGAAGAATGCCTGAGGCTACCCGAAGATGGAAGAGACAAGGAAGGATCTTCTAGAGACTTCTGAGAGAATATGACACTTACAACTCCCTAAATTTGACTTCTAACCTGAGAGAATAAACTTTTGTTGTCTTAAGTCAGTCAGTCTGTGGTGGAAACTAGGTGGAGCGTCTCCATTTCTGACAGGCTCTTGTTATTGTGTGCTGATTCATAGCAACCTAATATGAGAGAGTTGAACTGTCTCATAGGTGTTCCTAGGCTGTAATCTTTACAGAAGCAGAATGCCAGGTCTTCTCCTGTGGAGCCACTTGTACATTCAAACTGCTGCCAAGCACTTAACCACTGTGCCAGCAGGCTCTTAAGTGATGCATATACTGCTCACCTAGGAACCACATATTTCTCACTGAAGCCAAAGATAAAGAAATTCAAGACTTTTACCAACTTCTACAGTCTGAAATGGACCAAACATGCAATCAAGATGTATTGATAATTACTGGTGATTGGAATATGAAATTTGGAAACAAAGGAGCATCAGTAGTTAGAAAATATGGCCTTGGTGATGGAAATGATGCCGGAAACTACATGATAGAATTTTGCAAGAGCAAGGACTTCTTCATTGTAAATATCTTTTTCCAACATAAACAGTGACTATACACTGTTTGTGGACCTCACCAGATGGAATACACAGGAATCAAATGGACTACATCTATGGAAAGATATGATGGAGAAGCTCAATATCATCAGTCAGAACAAGGACAGGGACTGACTGTGGCACGGCACATCAATTACTCATATGCAACTTTAAATTCAAGCTGAAGAAAATTAAAACAAGTCCACAAGAACCAAACTGTGATCTTGAGTATATTCCACCTGAATCTAGAGACCATCTGAAGAATATATTTGATGCACTGAACACCAGTGACTGAAGACCAGACAAGTTGTGGGATGATATCAAGGAAATCATACATGCAGAAAGCAAAAGTCATTAAAAAGACAGGAAAGGAGGAGAAGATCAAAATGGATGTCAGAAGAGACTGAAACTTGCTTTTGAATGGAGAGTAGCTAAAGCAAATGGAAGAAATGATGAAGTGAGAGGGCTGAACAAAAATTTTCAAAGGGCAGCTTGAGAGAACAAAGTAAAGTCTTATAATAAGATGTGCAAAGACTTAGAGTTGGAAAATTAAAGGTGAAGAACACATTGGCATTTCTCAATCTGAAATAACTGAAGAAAGTATTCAAGCCTTAAGTTGCAATATTGAAAGATTATGTGAGCAAAATATTGAATGATGCAGGAAGCATCAAAAGAAGAATGAATACAGAGAGTCACCGTACCAAAAAGAATTGGTCAGTGTTCAATTTTTTCTGGAAGAACCATATGATCAAGAACTGGTGGTATTGAAGAAAGAAGTCTGAACTGCTCTAAAGGAATTGGCAAACAAACAAACAAACAAACAAACAAGGGTCCAGGAATTGATGAAATACTCATTGAGATGTTTCAACAAATGGATGCAGAGCTGGAGGTGCTCACTTATTTACCCCAAGAGATTTGGAAGACAGCTACCTGGCCAACCAAATGGAAGAGATCCATACTTATGCCCATTCCAAAGAAAGGTGATCCAATGGAATGCATAAATTATCAAACAATATCAGCAATGTCACACACAAGTAAAATTTTGCTGAAGATAATTCAAAAGTGGTTGCAGCAGTACATCTGCACAGAGCTGCCAGAAATTCAAGCCAGATTCCAAAGACAGTGTAGAACAAGGGATATCATTGCTGATGTCAGATGGATCTTGGCTGAAAGCAAAGAATACCAGAAAGATATTTACCTATGTTTTATTAACTGTGCAAAGGCTTTTGACTGTGTATATCATAACAAATTTTAGGTAACATTGTGGAGAATGAGAATTCTGGAACACTTAATTGTGCTCATGAGGAACCTATTCATAGACCAAGAGGCAGTCGTTTGAATAGGACAAGAGGATACTGCATGGTATAAAATCAGGAAAGGTACATCAGGGTTTTATCCTCTCACCATACTTATTCAATCTGTTTGCTTAGTAAATAATTCAAGAAACTGGAATATGCAAAGAAGAATGTGGAATCAGGATTTGAGGAAGACTCATTAACAACCTGCAATATGCAGATAACACATCCTTGCTTGCTGAGAAGACTACAGCCTTCAGTATGGATTACACTTCAACATAAATAAAACAAGAATCTTCACAACTGGACCAATAACCAACATCATGATAAATGAAGAAATGGTTGAATTGTCGGGGATTTCGTTTTACTTGGATCCACAGTCAACACCCATGGAAGTAGCAGTAAAGAAATCAAATGACGTATCGCATTGGGCAAATCTGCTGCAAAAGACCTCATTAAAGTGGTTAAGAGCAAAGATGTCACTTTGAGGACTAAAGTGTGTCTGACTCAAGCCATATTATTTTCAACAGCCTCATATGTATATGAGAGCTGGGCAATGAATAAGGAAGACCATTGAAGAATGGATGCATTTGAATTGTGGTGTTGGCAAAGAATATTGAATATGTCACACTGAAACAATGAACAAACCCGTCTTGGAGGAAGTACAGCCAGAACGCTTCTCAGAAGAGAGAATGGTGAGAATTTGCCTCTTATATTTTGGTCATGTTGTCAGAAGGGACCAGCTTCTGGAGAATATCATGCTAGGTAAAATAGAGGGTCAGTGAAAAAGGGGAAGATCTTCAACAAGATTGATTGACATGATGGCTGCAGTGATGGGTTCGAGCCTGGCAACGATTCTGAAGCTGGTACAAGACCAGACAGTGTTTCACTCTGTTGTACATAGGGTTTCTATGGGTCAAAACTGACTCAGTGGCACCTAACAACAACAAAGGAACCACAATTTGAGTAGCCAGGCTCTGGATGTTGTTTTTATTGTTCTTATCTTGTTCTGTTCACATCTGCAGATCTATTTCTGGTTGGGTCCCATTTCCCCTTGTCAGTTCACATCAGATCTATCGCATTCTTGTGCTCATTCATTCTTCCAGCATGTATTAGGCCATGAGTGTGTCTCAGGCACTGTGGTCAGCACTAAATAATCCAGGTAATATCCTGGATTAGATTCTGGGAATGGATTTCAATGTCATCAGTATGAGTCCCAGCATTCTTCAGAGAGACAGATCCACCTGGGTCATGTTGATTACCTTCTGGAATTCCCTGCATCTTTCCACCTATCAGAGATAGCTATTGGCTGGCTCAGGATCAAGGGATGGGGAGAGGGGTAGTTCCTTCCAAATGTAAACCAGATGGCCCCAGTTCCTAGCATCTGCATGGCCTGACTTTTTTTTGTTTTTTTGTTCTATGTCCACTTTGACACAAAATTCCATTCCTTAGTCAGATTCTACTTGAAGTAGAATTGCACCAAGTTTATCAATAATACTGGGTCAGACTGAATGAGGCACAGCAGGTGACTCAGGTAAAAATCTCAAAGATGCATCTTTTCTCCCAAATCTTTCCATATTTATTATTAAAGA
>NW_006921997.1:2742498-2745074 GCF_000298275.1 Orycteropus afer afer
CTTCCAAGGAGTGGCTGGTGGGTTTGAACCTCCAGCCTTCTGGTTAGCAGTCAAATGCCTTAGGCACTATGCTACCAAAGCTCTCAAGGAGGGGTGGCTATGAGTCGAATTGACTCAATGGCAGTAAATTTGGTTTTGTTTTTGAATATCCTATAGAAAAAGAGAATTTTTCCGAAGGAAGTGACATAAATTATAACGCAAAATAACACACCACCAGTACCTTTTGCCACACTCACACTGTAGATGGCTGAGTCACTCTTGCAATTGCATCTAGTGGTATTTGTTTTCAGGAGCAATGGAGAAATGAAGTAGCTGGCAGATTTTCAACACTGATTTCACAGTTTTAATCCTTATGAACGAAATTGCTTAAATTCAATCTATATCACAAAGATTTATTCTTGTATTTCTGTTTCTCCAGTGATTTCTGTTCTTATTTGCTATTGTAAGAATCTATGAAAATGCTAGAGGCAGAATATTCTCTCTGGCAAACCTGCTTTGTAAAATTCTCATTACAAAACGCCTCCTGCTCTGCACTGTTGTGGTGGGAGGGTCTTTCTATCTCTCCCTGGCTTTTGGTGGATAAAATAATTTCTGGGCTAAGTGTTACCTAAAATAAATTTTTCCTCGTATTTCTTAAAAATGATTTGCTCTATGACTACTTCACATGTTCTACCATCAAGTATGTTTTCTTTAACCCCTCTGCGCACCTTTTCCCACATATAACACCTGTGGTTAAAATGATGCTTGTTTTATACTCTGGCTTTGTGTTTAACTGATTCATGTCCCCTTACATGTGGGCCAAATAAGTCAAAGAAGGAAATTAGTTTCCTATTCTGCGTGTTTACAGAGCTCTGTTGTGTCTTTTCTCATTTGACCCAAACTCTGGCTTTCTGGTGTGTGAGCTTGTTTACTCTAGGTAAAACACAACTTCCAATTTGGAAGTGATATGGTTTAACAAGTCTCATAAAAAGTTGGAAAGATCTCTGGACATCAAAGAGCTCTTATGTGCCGACATTTTGTAGGATGTAAAAGAATCTGAAACATATGGATTAAATTCCTCTTAAAATATACACATTCCTCTTTAAAAACTGCTTGAGGCGAACTACAGTTTGGATTTTCTCAGTTCCTCTCTTTTCTACCCTTCTGGCTAATGTCCTATCGCACTTTGGGGACTTGATTTGTGAGGCCAAAGACAATGCATTCATGGATCTGTAATTATCCATCTTAAAGAGTTTTCAGAGACCTGCATTTGTATTTTCAAGCTTTCTGATGGACAGGTCTAATGTTCCAAATATTGGCTCCAAAGACATCTTTTTGGCATTGTTACACCTTGGATATGCATGCTTTTATTTTTCTGAGTTCACAGTAAGAAGGATGGATTGTAAGCTGATACAGTTGACCACCAATTCCTTTTTGGAATTTCTTTCTTGAATTCCTGCATATTTTAGCAAACCAGTGTTCCCTCTACTTCTGTGGCTGCTACTTCTCTGATTCAACTTTCTGTGAGTTGCAGGAAGACTAGGACTTTGCTCACTGCTGTCTCCAGAACCCTGACCAGTGCCTGGGATGTACTTGGTGCTCAGCAAGCATTTAATGATGGAATGATTACATTTTCCAAATGGAGGTATGGCCCAAGGCTTCATTCTTGAACTCTTTTGCTATCTTGATGTCACCAGAAATCACAATTCCTTCAGATCTCTCAACTGATACCCATTGAGTCACCCGTCTTCTTGGTACCTATGTCATAACTCCAGTTATGTGCAGACATTCCATTTAGTTGTCTTCTCATCACCTTAGAAAAAATAGTTTAAATGGAACTCACAATCTCTAACCTAGCTTTGGAATCAGTCTTTGCTTCCTCTTTAACTTTTCTTCTCCATCATCTAGACCATTACAGCATCCTTTTCATTCTTCCTTTTGAATCGCTCAATTCTTTCTATTTCTATAATCACTTTTCCAATTCTTTGTCACAACAGTTTTCCTAAGTTGGCCGCTTTGTTTTTCTTAGCTATCTTTCCCCTGCAGCTAGATTTATATTCTAATACCTTACTGTGCATATTTCTTTTTTAAGGAAGTTATTTTATTGTGACAAGCATGTATCATTTTTGGGCTCAGAAATTTTTAAAACAGTAAGACCCTATAGCATAAACCAAAACCCAACCAAACACACTGCCATTGAGTCAGATCTGACTCACAGTGACCACTCCTTGGGTTTTGGAAGTGGTATCAGTACAGAAGTAGATTGCCCGACCTTTCTTCCAAAAAGTGAATGGTGGGTTTGAACTACCAGCCTTCTGGTTAGCAGTCAAGTGCCTTAGGCACTACGCCACAAGAGCTCCCTATAACATAGGAAGAAAAAATTTTAGCTGAATTCTCCACGTCCTTTACAACTTTGCCCCAGTCTATCTCCCCAAACTTATCAGCCATTGAAATGCTGTTATTAGGTGGTTTACTTGGAAGTAATTTATAGGATCACTTGGTGAGTAGAAGGCATGCATGGGTCTGATCTGGGGTAACTGTCAGTAAGAGTAGCCTTAGACATAAAGCTTAGAGTTCATAATTCTTTTTTTTTTTTT
>NW_006921997.1:2745869-2746760 GCF_000298275.1 Orycteropus afer afer
TGGTTGTACCATTTTACAGTCCCACCAGCAGTGTATGAGAGTCCCAATCTCTCCACATCCTCACCAGCATTTGTTGTTTTCTGTCTTGTTGAACTTTGCTATTAATGCTGTGGTGAGATAGTATCTTATGGTTCTTTTGATATGCATCTCTTTAATGGCTAATGATTGTGAACATTTCTTCATGTGTTGGTTGGCTGTCTGAATATCTTCTTTGGTGAAGGGTCTGTTCATGTCTTCTACCCATTTTTTAATTAGATTGTTTTGTCTTTGATGTTGGAGTGTTGGAGTGTTGGAGTGTTGGAGCATGAGATAAGTCCTTTGTCTGATATATCATTGCCACATATACTTTTTCTCTTATGTAGGTTTTCTTTTTACTCTTTTGGAGAAGTCTTTTGAAGCACGTGAGAATTAAACTTTTAGAAGGTCCTAATCATCTGGTTTATCTTCTGCTGTTGTGCATCTTGAGTTATGCTTGATAGTCTATTTATGCCAAATATTAAGGCCCCTAATTTGCCCCTATTTTTTCTTTGACGAACTTAATAGTTTCAGGTTTCAAGTTAAGTCTTCAATCCATCTGGAGTTAGTTTTTGTGTGTGGTGGGGTAGGGCTCTTGTTTCATTTTCCTGCAAAGGTATATTCAGTTTTGTCAGCATTTGTGAAAGAGAGTATCTCTTACCCTATTGAATGGATTTCAGCTCTTTGTCAAAGATCAGCTGACCAAAGATGGATGGATCTGTTTCTGGGTTCTCAATTCTGTTCTACAGATCTATGTGTCTGTCATTGTACCAATACCACACTGTTTTGACTACTGTGGCTGTGTAGTATGTTTTGAGATCTGGGAGTGTAAGACCTTCTACTTTGTTCTTCTTCTTCAATAGTGCTTTTCTTATC
>NW_006921997.1:2765467-2775524 GCF_000298275.1 Orycteropus afer afer
GTTAATGTCAGTTTTACTCCGATGAGACCAGTTGTATTTTGAGTGCTTTCCAACGTGAGGGGCTCATCTTACAGCACTGTATTGGACAGTGTTTCTGAGCTTTTCATAAAGTTGTGCAGTAATTTATCAAACAGTGTTTCTCTGCTATTCATAAGGTTTTCCCTGACCCATTCTTTGAGAAGTGGATGGCCTCTTCCTTCCTCTGAGTCTGTCTCATTCTGGAAGCTCCTCTGAAACCTAGCCACCATGGGCAATCCTGCTGGCATTTGAAACATTGGTGGTACAGCCTCCAGCCTTATAGCAACACACAAACCACTGCAGTAGGACAAACTGACAGACAAGTTCATCTCCCTTATCTGTTCCAAACCTCTCTGCCCATTTCCTGGCTTTCCCCATACCTGTTCTAGCAGCTGGCCCTGGTTG
The DNA here is from genome assembly GCF_000298275.1 of Orycteropus afer afer. Lineage (NCBI taxonomy): Eukaryota > Metazoa > Chordata > Mammalia > Tubulidentata > Orycteropodidae > Orycteropus > Orycteropus afer. Next base: position 2,765,891 of record NW_006921997.1, read on the forward strand.
CTTCCGGTGGCTTCCTGCCTTGGGTGGGTTCTTTCCTTCCCTCCCCTTATCTGGACTGGGGCTGCCAGCCCTGGCTGCTTCCAGCAGCTTCCCTCAGAGTAGTGGAGGCTGGCTTTTGTGTGGTCCATTAGCCCTTTGCATTAATTGTTTCTTTGCATCTTTGATTTTCTTCATTCTTCTTTGCTCTTAATGGAGAGATCCCAATAATTGCACATTAGATGGTCACTCACAAGCTTTTAAGACTCCGGTTGCTATTCACAAAACTACGATGTAGAACACTATCTTTGTGGATTTTGCCAATTGATCTCAATGTCCTCTGAGACTATGATCCTGAGCTCCTAGGCTCAATGGCTCTTTTCCTCATGGTGTTTGGTTATGGCTAAGAAGTTTACATAATTTTATACTTTGTATGCTCTACTATAGTCATGGATATATTTGCAGCAAATATAAATACATATGTAGAAATATCCTCTGTCAAACATGTATATTTTCATGAGTGAAGTCCCATTTTCCCTCCTTCAGGTGTTCAGCTTGCATGCCTGTCTATGTATCCACTTGCAGATTATTGTTATTACTGTTATTGCAGGACTGTGTATGTAAGTATTTACCATTGTTGTCTTAATTCTTTTGCTTCCCTCACTTTGATCCTTTTGTGTATATTGCCTTTCCCTTCAACCAAGCTAATATGTGTCTACCCTCTAGGTAGTGATTCACTCTCCTTTCCCTCTCATCTCTCTTCAAAGAATGCTTGTTTCTATGTGTAAACCTTTTATTGACTTTTTATAGTACTGGTCTCATAAAATATTTGTCCTTTTATGATTGACTGATTTCACTCAGCGTAATGACCTCTAGGTTCATCCACATTATGAGCAGTTTCACAGATTCATTATTATTCTTTAACATTGCATAGTTCTCCACTGTGGGTATGTACCATAGTTTGTTTATCCATTCATCTGTTGATGGGCATTTAGGTTGTTTCCATTTTTTTTTTTTTTTTTTTGCTATTGGGCATAATGCTGCAATGAATATGGATGTGCATATATAAGTTCATGTCACGGGCCTTATTTCTGTATGATATGTACTTAGTAGTGGATTTACTGGATCATATGCTAATTGTATTTCCAACTTTTTAAGCAAGCACCATACAGTTTTCTACAGTGATTGCACCATTTTACAGTTCCACGGTAGTTTATGACCGTTTCGGGCTTTCTACACCCTCACCAGCATTTGTTGTATTCTGGTCTTTTAACTTTGCTATTAATGCTGGGGTGAAATGATGTTGGTCCAATTTCGTTACTTTGCTTTTGAAGATTCAGTTGTCACAGCACCACTGTGGATAAGATTCTTCTTTCTCTATTGAGCAGACTTGGCACCCTTGTTGAAAATCAATTGGCCATAGATGTATGGGTTTGACTTGTGTTTTGAGATTGAAAGGTTGACCTGAGGTCACACAGCTAATAAATTGTGACACTAATGTGTAAATCCACATCTGATTCCAAATATTGCTAATTTTCTACCTCATTACACTGTACATTATAAAATATTATTCACCTGCAAGGGTTAAAAAACCAGAGAGGATCTTAAAGTGGGGAGGGATATTTTGAGCCTATCCTTGAAAGGTGAGGGCACAAATGTTTTGGGAGAACTTCCAGGTAATAAGAATGGTTGTCAGAGAAGAAAAAGTAGGAAAGTGTGAGGTATTTTTGATACAACTCAGGTGTGTGAAATGCACTCAGCAAACTGTAAAGGCATTGTATAAATATTTGTTGTTGTTGTTATGTGCCGTCAAGTTGGACCCAACTCATAGCGACCCCTCCTTGGGTTTCCGAGGCAGTCTCACTACGGAAGTAGATTGCCCCATCTTCCTTCGGAGGAGTGGCTGGTGGGTTTGAACCACCAGCCTTCTGGTTATTATTATGTAGTTCATGATCATTTTCTACTGGAGTGTGCCAATTTGGATTCTTGACACATGTTATATTTTGTTTGGATGAAAGAAGAAATCTCAGACCATTCAAGCAACTGGAGCACGCATTATACACATGTACACATTGAAGGACTGGACCCCTGCCATTCCTATTTTTATATGTTGAAATCTCTAACTGTCTCATCATGGTGGTACAAAGTTCAATCCCTCAGCAGCCAAGATTGATTTTTCTTTGAGTAGACATGCTTCACAGAAGTACTCTTTGCTGTTACGTTTCGAAAGTCATCAGACTTGCTGTTATGAGTGATCACGGAAGATTACTGGAGATGCTGCAAAATAATGGTGAACCTAGCAGCATCTGTAATTTCCAAGGAGGGCTCACAGTCATCACTCAGAATGAACCCTATCTGAGTGCAGGGCCGAACTTGTCTTTTCCTCCCTCTCTTGCTTCCTTTTGCTTCTTTATAACATATGTGAAATGGTTACTGCACCTCATGAATTTTTACATAAAATATTAAGTTGCAAGCCACTGCTTTGCAGACAAACTCTCCTTGTGAAGATCAGAGTTAGCCCACACAATTCAATGACTGGCATCTATAGATATAAAGACTCCAAGTCAAACTGACCAATTTTAAGTCATAGTCCCTGCTGGTTGCTGACCCAAAAAGGGTTTTGGATGCCACTTGAGTCAGATTCTCTTGTAGGATGAATGAAAGTAGCTCTATGCTGTGGATAGAATTGCTACATGATCAAGGTATTTTTTTTTTTTTTAATGACATTTTAGCTATTTTAATCTCTTGTATGAATAAACTAAGAGAAATGAAGTTCTCCAAGTTAAAACTGCTGAATTCCACCACCTGCCCCATCCGCACCAGTCCCTTCCATAGATACAAAATCCCAGGTCCTAATGACCTTTTGGGAGCTGTGGTAGCGTAGTGCCTAAGGCACTTGACTGCTAACCAGAAAGCTGGCAGTTCAAAACCACCAGCCACTCCTCAGAAGGAAGATGGGGCAATCTACTTCTGTAGTGATACTGCCTCAGAAACCCAAGGCTGGGTCGCTAGGAGTTGGGCCCGACTTGACGGCACATAACAACAAGAATAACAATGACTTTTTAATTTGTAGCTCTTGAATCCACGTTGTATCTCTCCATCCATGCTGCCACAGCCCAATTCAAACCCATCTCTTTTCTCAGTTATGCCACTGTGGCTACTATGGACTTGATCTCCCTGCCTGCTGTCTCTTCCCTTTCTTCCCTCTCTTGATCACTGCCACAGTGATTTTTTCACCTTCCAGACTCTGTCGTGTGACACTTTTGGTGTAAAATCTCTGATGACTCTGCCCTGCCAGTGGAAGAAAGTCAAGGCCTCTTGATAGGAAATTGATGGCCTTTCATAATCTTGTCACAATCAGCCTCCTCTGCTTAACCTTCCCTCTACTTCACTGCCACGCTGTCCCCTGAACTACTAGTTGTTTCTCAAATATGACTTGTAATTTTCTGTGTGTCTTTTCTTACTTACTTTCCATAGCTTTTCCTGAATTCAGCTTTACTTCTCTTCCAGGAAAGACAGAATATTCCTTCTTCTGTGTTCTCAAATCAGAGGAAATGCTTCTTTTAACAAATTTTAATACAGTAAAGATTATTGAGAGGCTGAAATATACCAGCCACTATGCTTCATATTTCAGACTAAGATATCATAAGTCTATCAGACCACCTCCTCTCAACATGGACAATAAGGGGACTTACAGGCAAAACAAGGATCTTTTTTCTACAATTAGCTTTTGATCAGTTTTAACACTTGGGCTCAACTTTTATCCAATTAAATATTCTGGAGAGATTTTTGTTGTTGACTCTTGGAAAAATAAAAGGCAAGGTGGTACTTCCTGGTTTCACCTTTCAGTTGAAGGGAACATGGCTGAAAGAATAGGATGAAAAAATTCAAAGGATAGAAAACACAGCCTGGGCTCCATCTTACACGTTTTCTGGCTTTCTCTTTATTGCAGGTGAACTTTATGAAGAACGCTCTGAACTTATAAGTTCCTTAAATGACTCTATGATGAGAAAACTCTTTTGTATGAATTTGTGAAGTTCGCTGTCAATTCAGATCAATAAATCCTGCACGAGTTGATTTTTTTAAAAATGTGATTTATTGAAGAGGGAAAAAGGCTCTATGGATTGGATTGCTTGTTTCAGCTTTGAAAGACAAAGAACAGATTCAACAGCAATGAAACGAAAGTCTTTCCCTGCTGTCTCACAGCCCCTCACTAACTCCCCTCTTGGATTTCCTTTTTGAGGGTCCTGTGTGTAATCACCCTTACTGGGGCTGCTGCAGACATCAAGAAATGGTGCTTTGAAAACTTTAGATAAGAGGTATGATACTGCCTGGACAGTGATGGAGAATCCCAGCAGCTTGGGTCATGAATTTCTCTCATACCTTTGTTCATACCTGTAACCTCTGCCTGATTCTCTGACATTCTTAGGTACTGTGGGCCCCATTCTCAACTCTAGGACCCCTCACTTACTACCCAGAACCTATTCTCCCTTTTGTAATATATTTGAGCAGTTCTTTGAGAGTTTGTCTTTTTCCACTAGATGAGACTAGAGCATGAATACTAAGAATATGACTGCTTGAAATCCTAGTTAAGTGTCTTAAATCATGGGAAATTCCTTAATCTCTCTAAGCCTCAGTTGATTCATCGATAAAATAGGGATAATAATAGTGCTTACGCTCATAGTGCTAAGATGTAAGGAAGATGTCAAGTATATAAATTACAGTGCTTTGTTCACATAAATTACTCAATATTTCTTATGTATATACACAGGATTTTTTTTTGTTTGTGTGTGTGTGTGTGTGTATCCATCTAATTGTCCTCAAAACAAGAACTGTATCTTCTCCTCCAGATTCCAGCGTTTACTATAGGTTTGATGCTTGGTAGGTGCTCAGTACAAGTTAGTTGAATCGATGACAATAATAAAACCTGGGAATGAGGATTGCATGGATATTCTCAAGTCAAATTAATGGTCTCTTCTGCATTTCATTGTTGTAGAAATATATATAACACAACATCAACCAATTAAAAAGTTCCAGTTGTACAACATATTGATATAAATTGCATTTATCATGTTGTGCAGCCATTGTCATTAATCAATGTCAAATTTTCAGTCACCATCAACAGAAATTCAAACAACAGAGCCCTCTGTTCTCCTCCCTAATGCCCCTGGTAACCACTAATAATAAATGTTGGTCTTGATACATTTACCTATTCTTGTCAACTCATATAAGTTAGATTAGACAATCCTTGTCCTTTTGTCATTGACTTATTTCACTCAGCACAATGTTTTCAATGTCCATTCATGTTGTAGCATGTATCAATCAGAACTTCATTCTCTATGGCTGAGAAGTATTCCATTCTATGTATGTACCACATCTGTTATCCACTCATCCACTGATAGACATTTAGGTTGTTTCTACATTTTGGCTATTGTGAATAGTGCCTCAACAACACTGGTGTACATGTGTTTGCTCATGCCATTGTGTTCAAGCCCCTTGGATCCTCCTTTACATTTCAGTTGTGGCTCTGCTACAAATTCAGTGTGACTTTAAAGGAGGTATGGTTTTCTTATCTAGAAAATAAGGACTTGGCATGGTCCTCTTTTACCCAGTTTGCCCTGGTTTCTCAGGACCTTTCCAAGGTTTCTCAGGACTGCAGAGGTTAGGGGCTAACAGCATGCAGGATATTTACCTATATACTTTCTATAGACCAGAAGGCCAGAAGACCTTGGTTAAATAGTTGTATGCTTTTGAATAGAGGAGCTTAAACTTAGGACTTGAGAATAAGACCAAGAGTTGTAAGACTAATCTTTCTTGACTTGCTTGAAGGTCCAAGGGGATTGAGTGCTTTGTTAAGTGTAGCATGTATAGAGTTATAGTTGTACTGCCATGGATCTTGGGTTAGGATGATGTAGTCCTCTTACTTTGGAATTTTACAGAAGTTTGGGTTGAGGATTGAGGTGCAGTAGGAATTCTTCCCAGAGATTGGATGATTTTGATTTATTGGCAGAAAATAAGAGCTATGAATTGTAGTCCATAAAAGGACTGGATTCTAACCATATACACAAAGGTTTTAGGAATAATAATCATAATGATAAACATGAAAATAACAGTAGAAGCTTCCTTTATTTGAGTGTATATTACATGATAAATATTCTTTAAGTATATACATATGTTCTCTTTTAAACCCATGAAATCATGAAAACTTTTATTATTCTCATTTTACAGATGAACAAACAAGTCCAGAAGGGTCTTATATTTAGTAAGTGGATTGAAAACAAGTCTGACTAATTCCCAAGTTTAGGCTCCTCACCACTGCATTATGTTTCCTCCAAAGGAAAGGAGGCATAATGAAGGTAGAGTAATATCTAATCCAGCATTACTTTATTGAGGAGGTCTGGAGGCATAGACCAGAAGCTGGTGGTTCAAACCCACCAATCACTCCTTGGGAAGAAGATTGGGCAATCTACTTCCTTAGAGATACTGCTTCAGAAACCCAAGGAGGAGTCACTATGAGTCGAAATCAACTCTATGGCAATGAGTTTCATTTGGTTTTTGGTTATTACTTTACTGAAGCTTTGGGCCTTCTGGTCTCTTATGCGTTAAGTGTCTCTGGCTGCCAGCCCCACAGTCATTTCTCCTCTCAAGAAAGAGGCTACAGACCTGGAACTTTGAAAGATGAAATCAACAATGGAGACCTCAAAGATATTAGGGTTGGAGGAGTCTGAGGGAACTGACACATGGTATAACTGGTCAGGGGAGCTAGGAGCCCAAGGCAGGGTGAGGAGTATGACATATGAAGCACTAGTAGGAATCATTCCAATCAGGAAGGCAGATAAGAATCCAGACCTAGAATTCATATTTCGGAAGTGAGGTCCTAGGATGCATTTGAAATGGCAAGACCTAGGTTAAAGCTCACTTCTCCTCAAGGTCAACTGCATTCATGAAGGGCTAGGCTACTTCCAGAGAGTATAGAAAATGCAACTCCTTAGGTCATCTAGAGTTAAGAAGATCTTGGCTTGGCAAGGTCATATACTCTGTGTAAGAAGAAGAATAACAATACCCACCACTCCCCCTGTTTACTGTGTACTGACTCTGCAGCAGTCATCGTACTAAACATTTTACCTTCATTAACTATTGAATTTATAAAAAGCTGGTTATTACTCACTCTGATTTACAGAGGAGAAAACTAAGAATCATACAAATTACATGACTTGTCTAAAGTCACGCTGATTATAAAAGAAGATAGTTGAGATTTAAATCCTGGTCTGTCTTAACCATGTCTCTCTACTGCCTCCCAAAATTAGGATGAAGGAAGCCTGAATACTGATAAATGTACATAACAGCTGTTAATCTCTTATCTGTATGTTGAAGCATTGTTTGACGATATAGAGGAAAACAAATATTTATAGTTTTGCATTCTATCATGTTTTGACAACGCCACACCCACCTCATCTTCCTACATGGAGTCATTCTGATGCTTTGCCAATTATATGAACACCTTCATAGGGACATGTTATCCCAGGAGAGAAAGGTGCAGAGTCCTTATCTCCTGTGTCAATTTTTCCTTCTCTGCTGAGGATAATGCACTCTGGCCTGATTTGTATAGTAAACAGCAGTCAGGAGAACTGAAGTCTGGAAAGGTGAGGAGATGGTTTAGAAGCACTGGCCTTGCAAAGTGAATCTGAGGCTTTTGAACCAACAAAATATATTCCAAGGTTCTGAGAGAATGTCACACAGAGAAAGAGTCTTATGGAGAAAGAAAAAAGATGTTAATCACCAAGTTCTGTTAGTTCTAGCTCCTAAGAATCTCTTAATTCTACCAACTTCTATCTCACTGTTATTTTCCTAATACAGGCCACCATCATCTTGAACCCCAATTACTTAGAAGCTTCCTAAAAGGACTCCCAAATTCTTTGCCTACTACCTCCACTCAATCCATTCTCCACATTACAAGTCAAGATGGTCTTCCTAAAGATCTCTTTTGCTTGCAATAGGTCAATATCCCTTGAAATTCTTAGGGAAATTCCAAAATCCTTGAGTACCTACTCAGAAAGCAAACTCACGGCCTTTGAGTCGATTCCAACTCATAGTGAGCCCCATTGGGTTTCCAAGTCTGTAAATCTTTATGGAGGGAGACTGCCCAATCCTTCTTTTATGGAGCAGCTGGTGGGTTTGAGCCATAAAGTTTCTGATTAGCAGCCAAATGCCTTAACCACTACCCCACCAGAGCTCCTTAAGAGTACCTACAAGTACCTTCCTACTCATACTTCCCTAGGCTCATTTCTTGCACTCCCCTTTCTTCCTCAGGCCCTCCCAGAACCAGTACTCCTGCCACATTAAATGTCTTTTACTCCTTTGAACATGCACACTCTTCTTTCTTCCTTAGTGGAAGCACAAGTTGTTCCTTTTGCATCCTTCAACTCCCCTCCCTTCTTCACATGACTTATTACTACTTTTTTTTTCTTTTAAATGTATGCTTAGAGATCCATTTCCCTGGGAAAAATGTCTTTGAGTCCTCCAATCCTCCACATAACTGGCCTATAGAGAAAGAATAGAACAATTGTCTGTGGGGTCAGAGATTTAACTAAAAACAACACATGAAAAGCTATGAAGCACAGACTTCAGCTAAATTCAAGGAAGACATTTCCAGCAGTCACCTATCTAAAGACTGGGTGGGATAGGACATTCCCTATCTTTAGGGGTGTTCAGTAGAAGATGGATAGTCCCTTGGACTGGAGTATGTAGAAAATTTTGAACTCTGGGGAGGGGTTATGGGAAAGGAGGAGAGAAACACTGATGATTTTCACTGTGTTTCCTGAGGCTTTATGAGTTTAGTCTCTATAATCACATTAAATAAACAAGCAATTTTCTCTGTGGCCAAGGTTTGAGATTAACCAAAATTAATGTTTTTCTTTTCTTTATTTTTGTTTTGTTTTTGAACCCAAACAACTTCTTTGAGAACAACTTGCCTTATTATAGATGAGGAATGGAGAGTTTAATATTCGGCAGTATAGCTAATAAAAACAGGCCCAGAGCAATGAAAATGTGCCCTTTGTGGTACTTGCATGCCCCTATGTACAAGGGGGAAAAAAAAAGAGCCCCTCACCCTCAGTTTCTCCTTCAAACAGAGAGGTGGGCTTGGCTCAGGAAAAATGAGGTTCTGTGGTAGGAGGACCTCTCCAGGCATAAGAACTATAACTTCTGCTGTTCCTGCGGGAAGAATTTCCAGATACAATATTCCATCAACACCAGGATGAGGCAAGAGGGGAAAGATGCAAGGATGCCAATTCTTAGAGAGAGAAAAGCTGTTGGGTTAGTGTTTTCTACAGGTTCTTCTCCTTGAGAAAGATGTCTAGCTTCAGAATACCTATACACAGGATGGAACCACCAGCACTGTCTGTTCAAAAGCACAATGTTTTATTAATGAATTTTATTAATATTTATTGAGCACCCACAGCTATTGTTTGAAGTAAGAGCAATATAGTGAACAAGACAGACAAGGTCCCTACCCTCATGAAGCTTACATTCAATGGGAGACAATGAATAAGGAATAAAATAAATGCATGTTATAATTTCAGGAGCTCTGGTAGCATAGTGCCTAAGGCACTTGACTGCTAACCAGAAGGCTGGCGGTTCAAACCCACCAGCCACTCCT
>NW_006921997.1:2775984-2778016 GCF_000298275.1 Orycteropus afer afer
GGTTGAGTATTTTTTTCCAATCCTGATGCCACATTCTTCTTTGTGTAGTCTGGTTTCTCAGATTATTTGTTCAGCATACAGATTGAATAAGTAAGGTGAAAGAATACAACCTTTCTGCATGCCTTTTCTAGTTTTGAACCATGCAACATCCCTACACTCAATTAGAAGGAATACCCCTTGATCCCTGTATAGATTCTGCATGAGCACAATTAAGTATTCTAAATTACAGGAAGGTTCATTAACATCGTGCAATATGCAGATGACACAACCTTGTTTGCCAAAGAAAGTGAAGATGACTTGAAGCACTTATCAATGAAGGTCGAACAATACAGCTTTCAGTATGGATTATGCCTGAACGTGAAGAAAACACAAATCCTAACAACCAGATCGGTAAATGACATTATGGTAAATAAAGAAGGAATTGAAGTTAGTGATAATTTCATTCTATGTGGATTAACAATCAACGTCTCTGAAAGCAGCAGTCAAGAAGTCAAACAACATATTTCAAAAGGTCTCTTTAAAATTTAAAGACATATCTTTAAAACTAAGATATGTCTGACCACAGTCCTTGTCTTTTTAATTGCCTTGTATTCATACAGAGTTGGATAATGAAAAAGGAAAACAAAAGAAGAATTGATGCATTTGAACTGTGGTGCTGGTGAAGAATATGGAAAGTACCTTGCACTGCCAAAGAATACACCAAGCAGTCTTAGAAGAAATACAACAAGAATGTTCCTTAGGGGTCAGGATGATGAGAACTGTCTTGCTTATTTTGAACATTGTGATAGTTAAAGTTGTGTGTCAGCTTGGCTGGGCCATGACTCTAAGTGTTTTGGCAGTTATGATGTAGTCATTCCCCATGATTAGATCTGATATAACATAATGACCTCCATGATGAGATCTGCTATGAGGAACCAATCAATTGAAAGGGAATTTCCTCTGGGCTGTGGCTTGCTTCAAATATATATGGAAAGGTTCTGGCAAAGCTCTCTGGCTTTTTGCTCAAGGTTAATTTTGTATCTGGCTGGCCATCATCTGACTCAAGCTCATGTACTTGATTCAGGGGCCTGCTGTATTACCTACTGATCTGCAGCTTGTGAGCCAACAGCCTGCCATCTTACCTGATGATCTTGGATTCGTCTGCCTCCAAAGCCAATAGTCTGGGCACATCTTGAGTTCATCAGGCCCTACAGCTATATGAGTCAGGAGAAACCTCCAGTTTGACATCTGGCTCATAGACTTGGGACTTGCCAACCTCTACAACTGTGTGAGCCATTTCCATGAGATAAATTTTTCTCTCTCTATATATGATGGTGTCGTGGTTAAAGCATTGGGCTGCCAAACAAAAGGTCAGAAGTTCAAACCCACCAGCTGCTTATGGGAGAAAGATGAGGCAGTCTCCTTTCATAAAGAGTTACAGCCTTGGAAACCCTATAGGGCAGTTCTACTTTGCTCTATAGGATCTCTATGAGTTGGAATCAACTTGATGACGATGGGTACACACACACACACACACACTCACAAACATATATGAGCTTCACTGGTTTTGCCTTCAATCTAAGACAGACATCATCAAGAAAGACTAATTGCTAGAAAAAGACATCATGTTTGGTAAAGTAGAGGGCCCATGGAAATAAGGGAAACCTTCAGTGATAAGGATTGACACACAATCTGCAACAATGTACTGAAACATGGCAATGGCACAGGACCTGGCAATGTCTCATCCTGTGCTACACAAGGTCGCCATGAGTCAGAGCTGACTCGATGGCAACTAACAACAAAATGGTGAAGAAGACCCAAAACTTGGAGTTTAGAATGTGATGGGAAATGTTTGGATGGCTTTGGTCAAGGTAATGTCATGTTCAGATTTATATTTAAAATGATGCTCTGGCTTTTGTGTGGTGAATAGTTGGAGAGGACATCAAAGATGAGAGTGGATCAAGGATGGTAGCTTCTAGAAGACCATCCAGGAAGCTCTTGCCTCCTAGTTATTCATGTGGGACTTAAAGACTCAAGCTAGAGTGGTAGATGC
>NW_006921997.1:2778376-2778898 GCF_000298275.1 Orycteropus afer afer
TATTAAACATCTATAGTGGGGATTTTTAGAAGCCTATTAGGTAACCAGATGGAGCTCAGGGGAGAGGTTGGAGCTGGAGATTTACCTTTCAGGAGCATGACAGAATAGATACTATTTAATTTTAAAACTTGGGAAGCCTACCTTGAACATGCATATAAAGAGAAAAAAATGAGTGCTGAGAACTGAACCCTTGGGCATACAGACCTTTAGAGATTAGAACAAAGAGGAGTCAGCAAAGAAGGCTGAGAAGGAATAGCTAGCAAAATAAAGGGGGAAATGTAATAAACAAGTGAGCAAGCAAATAAACAAAAACCAAACAAAATCAAGAGTATGCTGTTTCAGAAGACCAGAGAGACAAGTGTTTCAGTAAGGAGGAGGCAGTTAACTGTCAAATGTTACTGAGAAGTCAAGTATGCTTAAGACTGAGAGTTATCCATTGTCTTTATTAAGGTGGAAGGAGCTCTGGTGGTATGGTGATTAAAGCATTTTGCTAACCAAAAGATCAGAGGTTCATCCCACCAG
>NW_006921997.1:2779753-2790178 GCF_000298275.1 Orycteropus afer afer
TTAGAACAGAGGCACAAGTTGAATTCAGAGCCAATCTCTCTTGAGTCGTTTTGGCTTATCTTATATTGTCTGGCTGATAGCAGCAGTGTGAGAGCCTTCCTTTGGAGTAAAGTTATTTTGTACTCTTCAGTCCTGACAATGTTTGGTGGCACAGACTTTTCTGAATTCTAATTCTCTCCTGGCTTATTTTACTTTATTAGTTTATTCAGACCTGTATTCCTTACTTTTAGAAGCCAACATTAGGTCTTAGGGACCAATGGTTAGCATGAAGGAATTTTGTCTTTCCTTGTATCAAATCTGTCTTGAGATTGTTTTTCAGGGTTGTAAAGCTATCATTTCCCTTAAGAAATGCAACCAATTCTTAAGGAAGTTTTTGGCAGAAGAACTGAAGATTCATCCATTTTAGGTTTTGTGATTTTGCAGTGCTCCTGCTCCTCCCAGTTCAGTGTCAGCCGCAGATATAAAATCCATCCCCACGTCTGCACAATTAGGTCTAAGTCCAGCCCAGGACCAATTCTCCAGCATGAGTCTGGCACTCATTTCTGTGGTTACTCTGCCCATTAGGTGTGCCTCCCCACCTGAACAGTGAAATCTATGCTTTCTGATGGTCTATACTTGAAAATCAATTTTCACTCAGGAATACTCTTCATATTTCTATTTTGGTCTTCTTGAACCAAGAAGGGATTTTTGTCAGCTCTGCAGAAAACAGAGAATTGTATCTCTTCTCTAGGCCTGTTATAAGGAATTTGGTAGTGGTTCTGAGCATCTGGCTCCCTGTATATAGGAGGACCGCTTTTGCTGAACTCCTCCGTAGGTCTCTGGCATATTTTCAGACACTACACAGCTCGAAGGGTTCCTCTGATCTTTCTTCTTGGGAAAATGATCAAGGCCTTGCTTCTTTTTATTCTCAGTAAGATGTTAAGTGCCAAATCCATACAGCCTAGATCATGCTGTAGTTGAGATGTTTCATGTTTGTCCACCTGGAATATATTCTTGACCTCCAAGGAGACTCTAGTACCTAAGGCATTTGACTGCTAACCAGATGGTTGGCAGTTCAAACCCAACAATCACTCCTCAGAAGGAAGATTGGGCACTCTACTTCTATAGAGATACTGCCTCAGAAACCCAAGGAGGGGTCACTGTGAGTAGAATTGACTTGATGGCAGTGAGGTTTTTTTTTTACTTAAGGAGACTCTAAGGAGCTCTGGTGGTGCAGTGCCTAAGGCATCTGACTGCTAACCAGAAAGTTGGCAATTCAAACCCACCAGCTACTCCATGGAAGGAAGATGAAGCAATCTACTTCCATAAAGATTTACTGCCTTGGAAACCCAATGCGGATTGCTATGAGTCAGAAAGAACAATAGAGTTCAAATTCTTCTGGAATCGTATTCTGCTTGCTTTCCCAAGAAAGCACCAGTATGAACGCTCAATATCAATAAAAACCAAACCAACCTCACTGCTGTTGAGTCAACTTGACTCACAGTGACCCCTCCTTGGATTTCTGAGGCAGTATTTCTATGGAAGTAGATGCCCAATCTTCCTTCCGAGGAGTGGCTGGTGGGTTTGAACTGCCAGCCTTCTGGTTAGCAGTCACGTGCCAGTATCAATAGTAGTTATAAAATTAATAATATCATTAATATATAGATATTAACATATATTGTTAATATCTATTAACAGTAATAGAGAGAGCATGTGTCCTATTGTGTGCTAGTCAGTAGATGAACAACAATGAACAAGAAATCTTTACTCTCTAAAAACTCTTGATCTATCTCTTGGATCACATAGAGGAGTAATTCTGACACAACACAGTAAACAGAATGACAGAGTAAGTGCAATGACTTAAAGGAAACCAGGGAAAAAATAATTGACTGTGGCTAGGTAATATCAGAAGTGCCACCTGAGATAATTATCCAAAGAATAAAGGACATTTTGGGCAACAAGCACATTATGAATAACAAGATGGAGATACGAAAAGGTGGAATCATCCATTTCTAGTAGGAAAACAGTAGCTGCATAAAGCCAATCTTTCCACACCCTCTACAAAAAACCGCATAGATCAATAAGGAGATCAAACAAAACCATTCATAATCCATGCCTCCAGAACTCTAAAAGACATAGAATACTCCAAATATATATATATGTGTAAGTAGACAGTGGTTGACAGAATAATACCTCTCTCCAAGACATCCACACATTAATCCCTGGAACCTGTGATTATGTTAGGTTACATGGCAAAAGGGAATTAAGGTTACAGATGAAACTGAGGTTCTAATTGAGGTTGTCAACTGATCTTCAGATAGGGAGATTAACCTGAAATATCTAGGTGGGCCCCATAAGGGCCCTCAGAAGTGGAAGAAGAAAGCAGAAGAGAGAGATGCAGAGAGATGGCAGTGTCCATGGGCCTCAGCACCACGTTGCTGGATTTGAAGATGGAGCCAGGAGTGCAGACGGCCCCTGGAAGCTGAAAGAGGTAAGGGAACAGATTCTCTCCAACAGCCTCCAGAAGCAATCAGTACTGCAAAGCTGGATTTTAATCTAATGAGACCTGTTTGGGACTTCTGACTTCCAGAACTTTCAGATAATAAGTGTTTGTTGTTTTAAGCCACTATGGGTAAATCAGAAACTAAAGTGTAGAGTGATGGCTTTGAGATGTGGTTCTCAGTCTTAGAGAATATTAAAATCATCTGAGGAGCTTTTACAAATACTCATGTCTGGGTCACATGCAAGACCAAAAGTGTCAGAATCTCTGGGGGTGAGACCCAAGAATTAGAGTTTATCTATAGTTTTAGATAGCTGACTCATATTTTGAAAATGAATTAAATTTGAACCTTATACCAAACAACTTCAAATATTTAATCAGACAGAATATAACAAAACAGAAATTCTACAGTGATGTCAACATTTTAAGTTTGGAAATATTAGACTAAATCACAAAGTTGAAGATAGTAACATTAGCCTATGTGAGTTAAAATATTCATATTTTTATAAGATTAATAATAGTTTAGAAAAGATAATACACTCCTTGAGATTGCAGTGCAGGTGTCACTTATACTCATTAATAGTAGTATCATTGTTCTTGTTAGTTGCCCTCGAGTTGGCTCTGACTCCTAGCAACCTTACGTAAACAGAATGAACCACTGCCTGGTCCTGCACCAGTCTCAGGCCTTGCTATACCTGAGCCCATCGTTGCAGCCACTGTGTCAATCCATCTCATTGAGGGCTTTCCCCTTTTTTGCTGACCCTCCACTTTACCAAGCATGATATCCTTCTCCAGGGAATGGCCCTGTGGTAGTTAAATTGTGTGTCAACTTGGATGAGCCTGGTTGAGTGGCTGGGCAGCTGGATGTAGTATTCCCCATAATGAGACTGGTAATCAGCTCCATGGTGGAATCTATTGTGAGCAGCTGTGTAGCTGCCTTAGTGATGTGGTCTGCTTCCTGTATATAAGGAGAAGCCTTAGGGAACAGTCTCTAGCTTATGGCACACTTGAACCCTGCATGTAGCCGTGTTGTTGTTCAGCAACCTACCATGCTCTGCCAATCTTGGGACTTTCAATGGACTTGAATTAATGGCCTGCTGTGTGGTTTGGTAACATTGGGACTGTACCTTTTTACTTGTCAGCCTTGGGCTTGTCAGTCTCAGCAGCTAGAAGCTGTCTGAGTGAAGAAAAGTAGCTCCAGTGGCCCAGGAGCAGGAGGCAAAGCTGATGCCCAAGGTTGAGGGGTTTCACCCAGCCCCTGTAGTGTGGCACTTTGAACTCGGACTTAAAGCCTTCAAATTGTAAGAATAAACTCCTGTTTGTTAAGGCTATCCCCTTTGTGGTATATATTCCTGTCAGAGTGGCACTAGATAACCAGAACAGGCCCCTTCTGACAACATGACCAAAGTAGGTGAGATGAAGTCTGACCATTCTTGCTTCCAAGGAGCATTCTGCCTTCATCTCTTCCAGGACAGATCTGTTCATTCTTCTGGCAGTCCATGGTACTTTCAGTATTTTTTGCCAACACCACAACTCAACTCTTCTTTGGCTTTCCTTATTCATTACCGAGCTCTCACATGCATATGAGGTGATTGAAAATACCGTGGCATGGGTTAGGCGCACCTTAGTCTTCAAGGAGACATCTTTGCTCTTCATCACTTGGAAGAGGTCTTTTGCAGCAGATTTGCCCAGTGCAATACATCGTCTGATTTCTTAACTGCTGCTTCCATCGGTGTTGGTTGTGGAACCAAATAATATGATGAAATCTTTGACAACTTCAATCTTCTCTCCATTTATCATGATGCTACTTATTGGTCCAGTTGTGAGGATTTTTGTTTTCTTTATGTTGAGGTGTAATTCATACTGCAGACTGTAGCCTTTAATCTTCATCACTATGTGCTTCAAGTCATCTTCACTTTCAGCAAGCAAAGTTGTGTCATCTGCATATCACAGGTTGTTAATGAGTCTTCCTCCAATCCTGATGCCATGCTCTTCTTCATATAGTCCAGCTTCTTGGATTATTTACTCAGCTTACAGACTGGATAAGCATGTGAAAGGATACAGCCCTGATACACACCCTTCCTGATTTTAAACCATACAGTATCCCCTTGTTCTGTTTGAACGGCAGCCTTCCTGGTCTCTGTATGGTTCCTCATGAGCAAAATGAAGTGTTCTGGAATTCCCATTCTTCTCAATGTTATCCATAATTTGTTATGATCCACACAGTTGATCATAGTAACAAAACACAAGTAAACATCTCTCTGGTATTCTTTGCTTTCAGCCAAGATTCTTCTGACATCAGCAATGATATTCCTTGTTCTACATCCTCTTCTGAATCCAGCTTGCATTTCTGGAAGTTCACTGTCAGTATACTGCTGCAAGTTTTTTAAATTATCTTTGCATTCACTAGCCAATTAATGAGTGATTATAGTGGTAATTAGTAGTAAACTGAGGCCTGGGAACCAAGAGAATCTTCCAAAAATGAAGCAAGTAATGGTCAAAATGTCCTAATCACAGTCTAGTACTGTAAGACATTTTGTGTGTGTGCTATTGTGTATATGGTTGTGTGCGTGTGTGCAGGGGGAGCATTGGAGAGGACTAAAGCAGCAAAGGAGATAGAAGAATCTTAGAAGTTAAATATGATTTACTTATGGACCATTTCAATGAATGTTAGTTTGGATTATCAACTTTCGTAGCATGATATCAGTTCTCCAAGCTGCTAATTTGGCATCTAAAACAAATAGATCTTTATTCCATCAGCAACACAGAAAACTTTGTCTTCGGGTCTGAGTCTGGAGCATGACCTCAATTGAGTAAGGCTGTGAGATACGGTAACTGGGAAATGCAGGGTGAAGGGACGTGCTCTGAATTTTATCTTTGGGTCAAATAGACCCTCCAGAATACAGTGTCCTTGGACTATGTTGACTTAGGAAGTTGCCAAGAAAATTTGACTAAAGTACTGTTATCATTACTCCCTCACTTTTATGAAGAATAGAAGATACTGGTTTTGAGAATTGTGATTTAAAAATAACAATATTGCTATTGAGGAAACAGGTAGCCCCACCTGCATTTCTTCAAAACAATTGTTGAATAAATGACTACATCTGTGGACAGCCATATATTTTTTTTTCTTAATTGTCCCTCATTCAAAGTCTCATTGTACCTTTGTGGAGCTGGGATGCGTTGTCTTTTTCTGATGTTGGACATCAGAACATTGACTTCCCCTTTCCCTGCCCTCCTCCCTCTTCCCTGTCCCACTGCTCTCCTTCCTTATGTCCTCCTCCTCCTCTTTCTTGTCGATGCCTCAGCGAGTAGAAATTTTGAAATCAAAGCCATTTGTAGCAGAACATGATGCAGCTGTGGGAGCTGTCATCATTACCATCTTCCTATTTTTTCTAGGGCCCTGCTAAAGTCCACAACCCTGGAATCAGACAGCGTGGTTTCCAGCCGGGTCTCTTCCTAGCCCCTCTGAGACTGTTTCTTCATTTGTGAAATGGGTATAACCTACCTCCTGTCCTCATTTACCGTGAAGATTAAATGATCTAAAGGCTATGCAAAATGCTTATTCAATTAACTCTTGTTCCCATGTTTCTTTATTGTTAATTATCTCAAATCATTTTTTCAGAGAAATGGATGGGATTTAAATAATAATGATAAAAACCAAACTCACTTCCATCAAGTGGATTCCGACTCATAGCTACCTCTTTTGGGTTTCTGTGGTGGAAAATCTATATGGAAATAGATCATCCAGTCTTCCTTCTGCTGAGTGGCTGATGGGTTTGAACCGCCATTCTTCTGGTTAGTTGTCAAATGCCTTAGCACTATATCACCAGAGCTCCTTGGGATTTAAATAGGTACTAAAGTATCTGATTGCTGAGAGGTGTTTGCTTGGCCCTCTACTAGTTTATCTGGTCCAGATGTGTGATGGATGCGGAGGATGGGGACAGTTATCAAAAGCATGCTACCTGCCCTCAAAGTGCTTCCACACCCTCAAGGAGAGGAGTGAAGTGAAATTTATTTCCAGTGAAATAAGATACCCTGTCCTAGGAGGCAGTGCTAGAAGAAATTGTGATTTTTTTTCCTTTTTTTTTTACTGTGGTCCGGAGAGCATGAGGTAAACAAAAGTTTCCCAGCTACTGTGTGGCATTGCCAGATATTTGCCAACTTTTGAATCTCAGCAGTGATTTCTCCTCCCACTTCCAGCTACCAGCCTCTGCCACTTAGCAGGAACTCTCACTTTCTGCCAGACCAATGCAGCAAACAGATGACCCACTTTGGACAGAGAGTATGGGCGTTGTATGTGTGTGTATTTGTATGTGTATGCTCAAGGCAGAAAGGTTGAGAGATACTTATCTCATTATAGATTGGTAACAAATAGGCATCAATTTGCGGACCACATGTTGAGTACCACTGAGTAAACAATGAATAAATAAACAAATAGATACATACTATGTGAGGTGCCACTAGGGCAGTCAAAAGTTTTTGCAGGCATTGGGAGGGAGACGTGCACCAGTGAAGCCTGGGGATTCCCCAGGAGGTTCAATCGGCCCCCTCACTCTCTGCTTTTCACACTTGCCCTGGTGGTTTTCTTTTCAGATGTACGAACATATAAACCTGTAAGTCATGCATGGTGTGTGTCTTATCCGCACTCTTGGACTTGCATATTCTACTGCCATTTGTTTTTATGTGTTTCTCTCCTCCAGTGAACTATGAGTTCCAATAGGGCACTGTCTATGTCCTACTAATGGCTGAAGACAAGAGACCAGCAAAGGGCAAGGGACATAGTAGATATTTAGTAAATATAGTAGAAAATACCCCTGGCCTCCTGGCACTCATGGCCCAGGGACTGAAGTCAACCAGTGCTTCTCAGACAGCCTTTGGTGAAGGATTAGCTTCTTATTTTTTTTTCCCCTTTTAAAAAATACTTCCAATCTCTTGTTGTTGTTGTTGTTGTTGTTATTTGCCGTTGAGTCGGCCCCGACTCATAGCGACCCCTCCTTGGGTTTCCGAGGCAGTATCACTACGGAAGTAGATTGCCCCATCTTCCTTCCGAGGAGTGGCTGGTGGATTTGAACCGCCAGCCTTCTGGTTAGCAGTCAAGTGCCTTAGCCACTATGCTAGAGATTGATATTTTGAAAATATTTAAAAAAAATAATAAGAGACATAAAATGTAGGCCTTAATTTTTATTATTAAATTCTACAGATATAAACTGCTGTCTAATTGCTGAACAAGTTCAAAACATTTTTTGTATTCATTTCATTGAAGATTAGTAACAGTTTGCAGACTGGCAGCAATCCGTGTGCCACCATGCATACCACTGAATTGTTATGTACAGATTCACATGTAAAGAGCAAGGTGACGTGAAAACACTATACAATAAAATAAAGCTTAACAGTGGGAAAGAGAATGGGGGAGCCTGAGGGGGGGGGATGCTGTTTTATTTAGGGAAGTCAGGGGGCTGCTTGAGTGGCTGGTGGATTTGAACTGCCATTCTTCTGGTTAGCCATCAAATGCCTTAGGCACTATGTCACCAGAGTTCCTTGGGATTTAAATAAGTGATTGCTGAGAGCTGTTTGCTTGGCCCTCTACTAGTTTATCTGGTCCAGATGTGTGATGGATACAGAGGTTTGAGCAGAGGAATCATGTGAGCAGAGCCTCTGAGGTGAAATATATGCTGACTATGTTCAAGAAGCGGAGGACTGGGGAGGAATGGGGCATTTGCCAGGTCTAATAGCTATTAAAAGGAGCTCCGATGGTGCAGTGGTTAAGGCACTCAGCTGCTAACCAGAAGTTCAGTGGTTCAAACCCACCAGCTGCTCAGCAGGAGAAAGATGAGGCAGTCTTCTTCCATCAAGATTTCCAGCCTTGGAAATGCTACGGGGCAGTTCTACTCTGTCCTATAGGGTCCCTATGAATTGGAATTGATTCGGTGGTAATGGATTTGGTTTGCTTTTTGGAATCTTTCCAGAAGCCAACTGTCACATCCTTCGCTCATGGAGCAGCTGGTGGGTTCAAACCACTAACATTTGGGTTAGCAGCCGAGTGCTTAACCACTATGCAACCTGGGCTCTTCAGGTAACCAGAGCATTGTTTTGTATCCCCATTTTGCTGATAGAGGAATTAAGCAGTCAGATGACAAGACTACTAAGTGGTGAACTTAGGCCTGTGTCCTTGGATTTCTGCCCACTCACCAGGGCTTTTTCTTTAACACTGCCTGCTTTCCCACAGAAATGAAAACATACTTTAGAGCACTATGGAGTAAATAGCCTTCAGACCCAATCAGGACCTATGATGTTGTTTCTTTTGGAAAAAGTTTTTCCAATTTTTAAGCAATTGACTCATAAACAGTTGGAATCTAGCTCGGTGGTAAGCTGGAGACAGCCTGTATTACTCTGTGGTTCCATGGCACCTAGCTTTCTGAGAAAAGGCTGTTAATGATGTTGTTGTTAAACCAAACTCACTGCCGTTAAGTTGGATCCAACTCGTAGCGACCCCTCCTTGGGTTTCCAAGGCAGTGTCTCTATGGAAGTAGATTGCCCAGTCTTCCATCTGAGGAGAGGCTGGTGGATTTGAACTGCCATCCTGGTTAGCAATCAAATGTCTTAGGGACTACGTTGTTGTTGTTGTTGTTGTTATGTGCCATCGAGTCAGCCCTGACTCATAGCAACCCCTCCTTGGGTTTCCGAGGCAGTATCACTATGGAAGTAGGATTGCCCAACCTTCCTTCCAAGGAGTGGCTGGTGGGTTTGAACCGCCAGCCTGCTGGTTAGCAGTCAAGTGCCTTAGCCACTATGCTACCAGAGAGCTCGTTGTTGTTAGGTGTCATCAAATTGCCTCCAACTCATTTTGACCCTATGTAGTAGAGAACAAAACACTGTCCAGTCTTACAGCGTCCTAACAATCCATGCTGTGCTTGAGCCCATAATTGGAGCCACTGTGTCAGTCTATCTCACTGAGGATCTTTTTCCCTGACACTCCGCTTTACTAAACTTGCTATCCTTCTCCAGGGACTGGTGGTCTTTTCTGATCACATGACCAAAGTCCGTGAGACAAAGTCTGGCCATGCTCGCCTCTATGGGGCATTCTGGCTGCACCTCTTACAAGTCAGGTTTAGTCATTCTTCTGGCAGCCCATGGTATTTTCAGTGTTCTTCACCAACACCACAATTCAAAGGTGTCAATTCTTCGTCAGTCTTCTTTATTCATTATTCAGCTTTCACATGCATATGAAGCAACTGAAAATATCATGGCTTGGGTTATGCGCACCTTAGTGTTCAAAGTGACATCTTTGCTCTAACACTTTTAAGAGGTCGCTTGTAGCAGATTTGCCCAGCAAAATACGACATCTGATTTCCTGACTGTTGTTTCTATTGGTGTTGATTGTGGATCCCAGTCAAATGAAATCCCTGACAACTTTAATCTTTTCTCCATCTATTGTGATGTTGCTTATCGGTCCAGTTGTGAGGATTTTTCTTTTATGTTGAGGTGTAATTTGTATAAAAGTTGTAGTCTTTGATCTTCATCATTAAGTTCTTCAATCACCTTCATGTTTAACAAGCAAGGTTGTGTCATCTGTACATTGCAGGTTGTTAATGAGTCTCCCCCCAATCCTAAGTCTATATTTTTCTTCATATAATCTAACTTCTTGGATTATTTTCTTAGCATACAGATTGAATAAATATGGTGAAAGGATACAATTCTGTCACACACCATTCCTGATTTTAAACCATGGAATATGCCCTGTTCTGTTTGAATAATAGTCTCCTGGTCTATGTAGAGGTACCCCATGAGCATAATGAAGTTGCTTGAACAATGTCTCTTAGAAAGATCAGCACGAGGCTGGTCCCCATGAGGCGGAGGTCAAAGATGTCCCAAATGTCCAAACTACCATGCCACTCCATCATCTCAGACATTAACCCCTCCTCCTTCTCCCAGTAATTTCCCCA